>NW_026067939.1:7682970-7723692 GCF_014885135.2 Alexandromys fortis
TATGTATAATCTTCCCATCCATTGACAGGAATCTGAATTAATCCTATCCCTTAGCTATTGTCAACACTGTAATGAAAATCACGGCTGTGTGCATTTATTTGTGATATGTTAATATTAAAATTTCATGTCTGCATTAAACTACTGAATTTTCTGTGTAAGTACATGAAAGGAATTTTAAGAATACAAATAAATAATAATTATATGGGGATAATTATTAATGACCTTCATTCAATTCCTGTCACTCTGCTCAAACACTGAAATAACACACAATTTCTTGCATATGTATGTAGTGTTTATTTGTTTTTGTTTTTTTTTATTTTTGAGACAGGGTTTCTCCGTAGCTTTTTGGTTCCTGTCCTGGAACTAGCTCTTGTAGACCAGGCTGGTCTCGAACTCACAGAGATCCGCCTGCCTCTGACTCCAGAGTGCTGGGATTAAAGGAGTGCCCCACCACCGCCTGGCTGTAGTCTTTATTTGTTAATAAAAATATTTTTATCTGTGAACATTCAGGAGATATTTAAGAAAACAGAAATTGTGTCTAGCTTGTTTGATCATTACACATTTCATTTATTCAGAAAAATAACACATTATAGATTTATATAAATATGCAAAATGAAAATAAATTAAAATTGGAAACAATAATATATTATTTGCTAATGGTTCAATAGACATAAATATAAACATTTTACATAACCTTTAATTGCTTTGAAAGTGACTCTTGTTCGTTCCACAGATTTTATGCTTCATCTTCTTACGTACCTTTCCTGGATTTCCATTGTCCTAAGCTATAGAGGAATACAAACTTTGAACTGAGAGATAATTTCCTATCATTGTTTTAGGAAACAGCTTCACAAGTTTATAGGGACTAGATCTTCTATAGGCATTACTTAGAAATCAAATCTTTACTCTCCAAAATCCAAACTATTACATCCAAAATTAGGAATCTCAGAGATATAAATCCCAGGACAGAAAATTCTTTAAAGAACAAGGCTGCTAGGATACCTACCTAACACATTGAGGCAAATTTGGACAATAATAGAAAGTGGTGCCATGTGGATATCTAAAAACCAGACTACTTATGCCTTTAGCTATTCTTCTTTCTGAGCTAATCTTGCAGTTTTACATGCCTTAAGAAAATATTCTATATTTGGAAACTAATTTTATGGGTTTTTTGTTTTTACTTTTCTATGGTGTATTAATTATGTGAATTTATTTCAGTACTAAAGCGTTTGTGGCATTTTTGTCTCTAGTTTTAAAAAACATTGTTTTTCTGTATCACATCTACAAATAAGACAGATACTAAACAATTCAGATTATGCCCCAATAAGGATTATTTCCTGATTTGAAAAAATGCTAGTATAAATATCTTCACATTGAAGATTATCTATGGTAAGAATAATTTATAAAAATGCTTGAAATCAAAACACATACCCAGAATTTAATAAGTGTTAGAATTTTAGTCAATTATACAAAGCGTTAGTATAAATTTATACCATTTAGGTTTTATTTGCTTGTGAGTAGACTCATGCCTATATCTCTTCTCTAAAGTTCCATGTCACTTCCTTATACTACAATAAAGTGCTCTCAATATGTTTTACAGAAATTTTGTCAGATATGGAAGAAGAGATAGACCTGTAATACATTGTCAATATTATGAGTTTGCTCTTCCTGAATTTCAGACAGTATCCATTAGGATTTCCTGCTCATCTGAAGAACTACTATGTGAGTTGGAGAATAAAAACGACAACACATATTGTTTAGTAACACGTCCTTTATTTCATCCTTTGTTGAGTAACACAAGAATTAAAGTACTGCCCAAAGTAACAAATGAGACTAGAATGAAAAGTTTCCTATTCTTCTATAATGGATTACTCAACCCTCAGGATGATTTTATAATTCCACGTGTGTGTGTATGTGTGTGCGTGAAAAACGAAGTAAGCAAGAACCTTATATAAATTCTAGGTTTTTACAGAATATGATTATTCAGAATTGGTCATTATCCCTATATAATTAAGTAACTTTTATAATTTGGGTTATGCTAGGCCTAAAAGTATGTGCAACTAATTGATCAGGGTTTAATAGATGCACAGATTTTACATAGAAAGAATCATCATGGGTCCTTGTCATGGGAACACCAGAGGGTGGATAAACTGCAAATGAGTTTAAATTAAGACATCAGTTAAGCAGGAAGGGCCAAAGGCTAATGGAGTCTCTAAGTTTATAATAGGTACAATTTATTTTCACCAAGAAAATGCAGATCCAATTCTACGCCAAGAGAAATAGTGGTGTCTGGAGTATTTTGTATCTGAGATTTTAGATTATATAAAGCAAATCAGTAATTAATATAATTAATAAATAATTGGATTAACATTGATCTTTTATAACAGTACAAATATCCAGAAAAATTACTATGAACTTATCTAAAGTAACATAGTTATGAATGAACCATTTTCACAGCATTTGGACTTTAAATTTAAGGAAATTTCATGATTTGAATCTTTGAAAGACTTTGGGTATACCAGTAAAGGTTTCACTAAAGGCATCATTTGTGATATGATGACTGAAAAACAAGGTATGTGGTTATATTAATGGAAAACTATTATGTATAATTGGTAAATTATTATGATGAATTATAATTTTTACTCTGCTCTGTATTCATATGAAATTCAAAAGCACTTCTGATCCATTCTGATAGCAGCTAGTATTAAACGTTAGTGCCTTCAGTAGCTGTCTAATAGATTTCCTCAAAAACAAATAATTCTGAAAAATGAAATATAGTGATATTTAATGCAGGTGAGGACAGATCCATCTAAACATCACCATCATTGGAATTATATTGAGTAGTGAAGGCTCTGCTTTTCTCAACATAAAAAGGTCCGACATAGGCAACCTCTGTTGGACTCACCTGTGCATTCTTTCCTCTACATTTGAAAATACCTGTCGAACATCTCTCTGTATCTATTTTTTGTTTGTTTTTGTTTTCAGTCTGCAGATCTGTATTCGTATTCATTGCTGTATTTTCACTGTGGGTATGTGATGGCAGAGAAGAGGTCAGTTAGAACAGAGTCCAGGCAGAAAGCATGGCATTATAGTAAGGAACAGGTGACTAGTAAAATTTTATACAACTGCTCATTTGGAGAGGCAATTAAGGTCATTTTTCAGAGTCTATGGGAGATGCTAGCCCTAGTGAACCTCCTTTCCATGAATTAACCTCATCAGTAATTAATCCAGTTGTTCATTATCTCATGATGGCTGTAGGGAAGAGTGGAATGATAGGAAGTTCTTTTCAAGGGGATTTTTTGAACACTGATATCCCCCATACTCCAATCCTTCACCCCTACTTTCTACTCTCCAACCAGGTAAGTGGTAATTAGCAACTATATTCTTGGTTAAGAAACATGGTTTTTTATGTTATGGCTTCCGAATTTGCATTTTATGTTGTGTGTGTGTTGTTTGTGTGTCTTTGTGTGCTTGCATTTTTTTTATTAATCACTGTGTTTTCTAAAGATCGAGAGAAAGAGGGCATGGTGTTACATGGGTGGACAGATGGGAAGAACATAGGTAGAGAAGAAAGGAAGGAAACTGTGATAAGAATATGCTATTTAAAAATTACTTTCAATTAAATTGTTAATGTATGTATATGTATGTAAGATTCTTTTTTTTTTCAATGAATTTGACAGTCTTAAAATAATTTTCTAAAATTTAATGCAGAGGCAAATTAGTTTAAAGTGTGAATTTTGTCACTAAGGAAGGGAACTAAATATAGGCAAAGGTTTTTATAATGTGCCTTTAAAGGACATAAGGTGGGAAGCAAGGGGAGGTGAAAGGGACTCTGAGGAAAACTTTTACTTCCAGTTAATACAAGTCTCCTGGCAATACTTTTAATAGGTAATTTTAATGTTTGATTACAATGTTCCTCTAGAAGAACAAAGATAATATGTAATTACCAGAGGCTTAGCTACAGACAGGTTGGTTGGAGAAATAAAGATCTAATCATTATTACTTTTAAGAGATCTTGAGTAGCCAGATTGAAAAGTACTCTGCTGTAGGAATGCTTTAGATATTTTTCTAGCCTTCTCGGATAGGGGTAGATTGAATATAAAATAAAAAAAAACAACAAAAAATAATTATATGTGTTCTTGATAAGGAGGAAGTTAGATAAAAGCTATTTGTCAATATTCACTGAATAATGATCATACCACTAAACTGGAGACAGGAAGGGGAAGGAAGTTTTATTTCCCTCAGGATTATTAACAGTACAAGAATCACAGGGCTGTGAAATTTGATCAATATTCTTATAAAGGTCTTTGCCACTGAACATCTGTTTACAAGTCTTAGATAATCAGGCCTAGGTGGGATAGCAATGAGCATGTAATTCCTTAATGATATTCTACTGCATACTCTCTTGAAGGTTGAGGAGTTTACTGATTTAAGATACATGTCTGGATTCTGTCCCTGACCTTTGTATAAAGCCCAGTATATTTCTTCCAAACTAAATATTGGAGAAGGAATATGAGACAGAATGAAACTTGAAAACAATATGACTTTGGAAGGTACAGTTGATCTTTTGACTATTTTATTTGCTTTTTCATACCTTAGAAATTCCTTGGGTTGAAGTTTGATGTGTCTCGCACTTGATTACTCACATCTCAGCTGGAAAATTCTTAACTTCAGTAAAAATGAAATATTTTGATAGGACCTTGCTCATTATTAAAATAAAACTGTCTTGACTGCTAGAAAATGAAAATTTCTTAGCACAGAAATCTAGTATAGAACAAAGCTCGACTGACAAATAATACTAATGATATTAATAGTGATAATAATAATATCAATGTTAATAATACTCAATGAAATAATTACGAATGATATTCTTCTATACTCTTAGTTCAATGCCTTGATAAGTTGTCATCAGAGAGGCTTCCTCCAGTAGCAGATGGGAGGGCGTGCAGAGATCCACAGCCAGATATGTAAGGTCTAAATTTGAGGGGGATGTTCAGGTGCTTGTTGAGGTTAGAAGGCAGCACTGGATGGATTCCTTGGAATTGGAGTTACAGGCATTTGTGAGAACCTGGCAGGGTGCTGGATCCAAACCTAGTTTTCTGGAAGAAGAGTTAAGTCCTATTCATTCACTGCTAAGACAACTTTCCAGGCCCTCCATTCACAGGTGATTTGGCTGGCCTAAGAGTGTCTCGAAATGTCCTCACTAAATAGAGGACCAAAGCATATTTAAAAGTGAAACAAATAATATTTCTGAATACACACATACTCAAAGTTAGAGTGCAAGCCTAGCAGTCCAAGATTCTTAAAACACTGGTTCAATGGCCAGTTCTATAAGAAAACAAACACAATGAAGTATAGAGTCTAGGTGTGGGCATGCATGAATTTCACTGAATAATTCTTTCAACTATTCTGTATTTTAATAATTATCTATTTTACAATATTAAAGGTAATCACAGTAAAAACCACCATACCCCAGAAAAACTTCTAGCTATTTGGGGTAAGGAGTAAAGAAGCAGACACAATTAGGAAGCATATTGTAAAAAAAAAAAAAAAAAAATTTGAAGCGTTGCCAAGAAGTAAAGTTCAATAATATAGAAGAAGAGCATCTATAAACCAATGACAGCCTTTCTATTCTAATTGGGAGGTTATGATATAAACAATCAAAGAAGAGCATAAAATAAATTTTCAATATGCTTTTACTAAGAGCAAATGGAGCCGACTTCTTGGTGTCTTGTGGCCAGGCAGTTGTGAAAAATGTCAAATGGCTGAATTATTTTAATTTAGGTAGGACTCCTATGGAAATGCCTAGGGATTTAAATGCATATAGTTTAATGACTTGTGAGGGTGGGTAATCCTCAACATGAGTGCCTTAAGGAAAGAAAGAAATGTAAAATTCATTAAAGATCTACTAATTAAATATGCTACCTTTTGTGCTACACATTAGTTCATATTGTCATATTAGGTAAAATATCCTGTGGTTTTGCTAGTTTATGTCACTAAAAAATTATAATTGTGGAGTTTAATATCGTGTGTCTATGATGCTAGAGGTGATGATAGTGGAAGAGGGGAACAGAAAAACTTGCATTAAATTAATTGCCAAATGTGTTTCTATCTTACAGTTGGATATTTTAGACTTCAATGGCAAATGGATTTTAAAGAAATATAATAGCAAGCCTAGAAGTATAAAATGGAACAGAACTAAGAAGTGAAGAATCAACAGTTGGACTGTTAATATTTTCCAATAAAGCTAATCAGTCATTATGTGACATCAGTAAACAATGCAAATCCCTGTAGTAAAATCAAATTTCCCTGTAAGTCAAATTAAACTTATAAAAAATACTAAATTTAAAATTCAAATGGAAATTATTAAATAGGTTCACTTCTGATTACATTCATTGTATTTTTGTACTTCATTATTTTTTCTTGTACAAACATGTAATTAGAAAATAATAGACATGGTCATTTTAGATATTTGCCATATTTTCTAGATTTGTTTTCTAAAAACTGCTCCTCATTGCTCCTTTCAGTCACCTAGTACCAATGGATATTTGAGTTCATTTATGAAATTTATAATACACAGGCATAACTTTTATTAAAATCTGTGTATTACATTTTTATAAAATATTGAAATGAATTTAATTGTATATTGTAGTCTAAAGCAAACAAGTGAGAAACTTTATTGGGCTAACATTAAGTATTGACTAATCCTGAATTGGTTGTTTAGCTCTAAGATCACTGAAAATTATTTTTTGATCTTTGAGTAATAAAAATGGACAGACATATAAGTGCTATATGTATCTTCCAGACACCAGTGTTAAACTGATGACTCAGCAAGGTTGTTATAAGGACACATATTCTAAGTATCAGACGAGTGTTAGATTTCATCTTGCACTGGGTTACAACTGTGCTTACTGTCTGCCTACTATGGGGAAATGACACAGACATCATTGCTGTGGTGCTGAAAGCTCAAGTGTTTTGATGAACATGTTTTCTTTATCTCTAAGACCGGCACTAAGCTAGTCACATCAGAGTTCCATTAACAGTGACAAAACTGCACATTATCTGAGGTGAAGTCAGGCCCACATTGTAGCTGGCAATAATGAAGGATTAAAATGTCTGTCTAAACTTTCAGGTGTTTGTATCGGCTGGAATACGTCCCTATGTTAAAGGTATGAGTACTTAGTGACTTGTAAAATTTGTGGTGCCAGAGTATCATGTACAGTACTGAAGTCCTTTGGCTGACAAAACTAGTTTTATGTGGTACTTGCTGAGGATGCAGAAACCTGTTCCATCTTTGGATAGGGTAAACCTGTCACAGCCCTTCTCCAAATTTGCAATGGCAAATAGGAAATTGAGAATGCAGTATCAATAGTCATATCTCCAGGTCTCTTCCATGTTTTAACTCTTGGTCTTAATGGAGCTCATTAAACCAAGCACCAGATTTTAGGTAAAATTATTAGCCATCTTTTATGTCTTTAATCCAAGAAATTGAAATCGTCCTTCAGACTCCACTACCCACAACTGAGGAAGGATGACAGATGTTGTCATTAGCTTGATCATTTTGTTCCAATGCAGTGGACAGAAATTATGTGATCTGTTTGCCATTGTACTTCACTATGGTAGGTACATATTATTCTTCAACTGGAAGATCATGACAAGCACCTTCTCCTCTTTCAAATCAGAGAGTAAGGTTCCTTATGAGGTTTGGAGTTCAGAGAGTGTTGAATGAGGACAACTTTTACTTTCATTCTTCTACAATCTTTTTTCCTTGCTTTATTTTCTTCTATTCCTTTCTCCCTCTTCCTTCAATCCTTCCTTCCTTTCTTTCTCTCTTTCCTTCTTTCTTTCTTCCTCTTTTCTCTCTCTCTCTCTCTCTCTCTCTCTCTCTCTCTCTCTCTCTCTTTCATTCAAAAAAGGTTAATTAATGACATAACAAATATTCCAACCCTTTGGGTGAAGACTGACATACATTACAATTCTGAATAGTGTTTTTCTTTTCTTTTTTATTTTGAGAAAATATAGATGACATTTTCTTTGTGATATGGAAGAAAAGTAGTCTACAGGAACAACCAACACAAGTGTACTTTTAACTAGAAATTATATCCTTTACAGATTATGCAATTTAAAAAACCTGTTTTAACATTTTAGAAATATATTTGCAATGGCATGCTCCCTGGTCTTGAATATAATAAAGAAGTACTGTCTAAAAACTTTTATGTTTGAGGTCTTCATCACCATTGCTCAGAGCACGTGTTATACTCCCCTAAGATATTATTGGGCTGTACTTGCTTCTCTGACTCAAAGAACCAATCATTCTGGGTAATCTGATACAAGAAGCAGAAGGCTGTCTTGCTATGCATGTGCATGCTCATTCCATTTTACTGAAAATAGTTTTTCATACTATATATTCTGATCATGGTTTCCACTCCCTTATCACATCCCAAATTCGCCTAACCTTTCCACCCTTATAACTCCACAGTTTCTTTCTCTCTTTCTTAGGAAAACAATAAATACATAAAAAAATCTTAAAACAAAAAAGCACCAAAATACAAACACACAAAATCTATAAAAACACAAACTCAGAAAACATAACAAATAATCAAAAGACCAGAAATCTTAAAAAAATCCCAAACTAAGCAATATGAGACGAAAATTTTAAAAAAATAACTGACTTCATTTTGGGTTGGCTACTAAGGCTGGGTAGGTGGCCTACCCTTTACTGTGGTTTGTATATCCAGTGAAACTTCCTGAAAGAAACGATTTTATTTCCTTTTCCTGCAGGTGTCAATTGGAGAAAGCTTCTTGGTTAGGAATAAAAGCTCATGTCTACTTTTCCATATTGCTCTGGGACTTTGGTTGGTTCTTGTGCATGTCCTTTGTTGCCACTCTGTCTATGTGATCATATTGCATGGGTCCTGTTGTGTCTGCCAGATATTGTTTCCTTAATAACATCTATCATCTCTGGCTCTTAAAATCTTTCTGCCTCCTTTATTGCATAGCTCTCTTCACCCTGAGGGCAGTGGTTTTATGAAAACAACCCACTTAGGACAGAGTGTTCCAAGGTTTCTGATTCTTTGCATGTTGTCCAGTTATGGGTCTTTATATTTGTTCCCATATGCTGTGAGACTATCTTCCCTGGTGATGACTGAGCAAGACTCTGGTCTGTTAGTATAGTGGAAAGTCATCGTTAGGAGTCATTAAATTGCTGTATTTTTTTAGGAGAAGAGTAGTATTGGTTTTTCCCTTATGTTCGTCCATGTTCTGTCTAAGCTCAGATCTTGACAACAAAAGCATGACTTTGAATGGGTTCCATCAAATGGAGTGGGCTTCAAATCTATTCAGACTGGCTTCTCTCACATTAGAGCCACTGTCGCAACAGTGCATCCTAGAGACAAGACCCCATTGTGTATCTGCTTGTAGCTGAGTCTTTGGTCACCTCTCTCCTCTAGCATCCAGAATACCTCTCGGTGTCAGTAGGGTGGGATGCTCTACTTAAACACAAGCTCATCTCTGTGTTCATTGAAATATCTAGGTTTATCTTCAACAATATGACCTTGTCTTCAGTTTTGGAGAGCAAACTACACCTTTGTCAGTAGGCAGAATTGTTTGTGGGTTTCCAGAGGGTCTAGTTGGACAATAACTTAATGAGATGTAACCTATTTCTGGCACTGGATGTTTCAAATGGTGACAAGAGATTCTAGTTGGGGCATTGGCTTCCATGTTATTTAATGTGTGTGTGTGTGTGTGTGTGTGTGTGTGTGTGTGTGTGTGTGTACTTTAAGAAGCTGCTGCTGTAATAGGTTTCTAGAGAACCCCACAACAGTTCTGAAATTTGTTATCACTCTCCACATTTCAGTTCCTTACCTCCCTCAACACCCCACTCTGACTAATTCCTATCCAATCTCCATACTATCAATAACTATATTCTATTTAAGCTTTCTTATGAGATACCCCTACCCTCAGTTTTTTAATCTACACATAACCTTATAGGTTATACTGAGAGTTGAATGCCTTTTGACACCTTAAAAACTAACGTCCATATAAGAAAATGAAAATTACATTTTTTTCCCTCAGGTTAAATCACTTGGAGGAATATTTTTCTAACTCCCCATGCTTACCATATGTTTCATGTTTTGGTTTTATTTAAGCAGTTGTATTATATTTCTTTGTGTCTATAATGTACCACATTTTCATTATTCATTCAACTACTGATGGAACTCTATGCCGTTTCTTTGATAATGGTCTGAGAGTAAGGATGGGGAATCGTAAAGAGGCCAGAAACTATAGTATCATTCACCTACCCAAGTCCCTGCCAGCTGTAGCTGCTTAAGGCCCAGGGTATAATTAGATTTAAGTATTTAGGCTGACTCAATGGAATGTGATGCCTGGTTGAGAAGAAAAACAAGAAAACTTGGCAGAGTACCTGGGTCATGGAGGGAGTTTGGGAGGATAGGCTCTTGCAAACAGTCTATTACAGGTCTAGAGATGAGACTAGAGACATTAATGGAAGACAGGAAGTACAGAAAATTTACCTGCCTGAGTTCCAGTCATTTATGGTCACTGGGGATCCAACATACAGAATTTCTTCACAATTTTATCTGACAGAAAAAGATTGCAGAGGGAGAAAATTTGGGTTCACTGAAAGGTTTAGAGTGTCCGGGGAATCAAAGAAGCAAGGGTGAGAGGGGAAGTTCCTTAAATCTGTCTGCTACAGGATTTTAGGGGAGACTGCAGTGATTACTAGGAAGTACAGAAGGAAGAGTGGAAATTGCCCACCTAAGTCCCAGCCCAGTATGACCTTTGAATTACAGATGATGTTTCAAAATATTAGCAATTGATACATTCTAGTTTTTAAGCAATTTATTCTTTGGTTATTTCTGGTTTTCTGTGTCTACCATGAACTATTACAAAGTTTAAAAAAACTCAAAAGATTGGAACTAATAGCAGTATTGGTAGTGTTATTAAATTTCTCATATAAAGTTATAAGTGTTCGTAGATTTCAAGTAAGTACACAAATTACTTTAGCTGTTTGAAGCTATTTTATTTTCTCCTTGTTTTAGAAAGCTATTTTTAACTGCTCGAGCAATATTTCATCCCCTTTATCAAAACAGTATAGCTCTATTTTAGTAAAGAATTGGATTTTTGTTTATTTTTACACAAAGCAGAAATATTAGGAGTTTTTCTAACAGTGAAGCCTGCTGAGAAACATTTCAGGAGAAAGAAATTCTTACTCAAAATGTCGCAACAATATTTCCTTCTCTAAAGAAGGCATTCTACCAAACTCACTAGGAACATAACCTTACTGTAAAAGAAAATAAACACCACTGATCAGATATATGTATTCCATACTGAGTTTAAAAGGATCAGAATATTGGGCATCAGGAAGGCCTTCTCAGTGGTACAGGTTTCATGTGGTGTCGAATACTCCCAGTTTATCCGACTAAGTTTCTTTGGCTATTCATTTATTTTACTTGCTGTAGACTTAAAAGGAAAAATAATGAGACTTGTCAATTATATTCTTAACTTTTATCTGTAATCATATTTTTTTGATTACAATGAGACTATAATTCCATTTAAGGCTAGGTTAAAATGACTGCACAAAATAAAAGTTTTCATCATGACACTCACTGCTAGGAAATGCATGCTAATGCACTTGATCATGCTCAGTTGTCTATTCCTTCTGATCAGTATTCCTCTTTATCCTCCCGTATTCTTTCCATCGCCATTCTACCTTTCATTCCACGGCCTTCATTCTTAATGACCCAGATTTCATATACAAGAGTCAGCAAGTGATACCTGCATTTTTGGCACATGCTATTTTTCCGCAATGACAAATGTGTATTCTCTTGGGTGGAATAAAACTTTGTTTTGCATTTATATCATATTTTCTTTATCAGTGCATTAGCTGGCAATGCTCTATTTTAATTCCATACCCTGGTTACTAAAAAAATAGTCCTCTAAAGAGGATGGATGTGCAAGTGTTTCTGTGGCATACTTACATTTATTCTTTTTGTCTGCAGTCAAGTTTACTCAAATGAATAATATTGTGGGTTTGCTTTAAATATTTTGAGGAATTTCCTTATTAATTCCCAAAGCAGCTGAAACAAATTTAAATGCCTTGTATATTATCATACATCAATCTTCCAAAAATATCTGTTTGATCTAGTTCTAAAAGCTAAAAAGAAAAAAATTAAACTTCACAAAAAAGTGAGTCATTAATATCTTAGGGTATTAAGATGAACAAGTAATTCATATAGAGGAGAAAATATATTAAATGGTGTCATGTCATATACATTACACAAAAATTTAGACATGTATTTTCAGACACACACACACATGTATAGGAGGAAGATATAGATGAGAAGGAAGGGAAAGAAGGAAGAGGTGGAGAGAAAAAGAAAGAGCAAGTGAAAAAAAAAGAGAGCTCAGGAAAAATACTTATGTTCTAGAATGATCTGTGTTTTCAGTACTGAGGCTTCTGTATCCTGAATGCTAAAGGCCCTGGCATTCACCCCCACTGCTAGCACTGGAAGAGGAACATTTTTACAAAGGAAACGTCAAGCCTCCTATCATTATTTTTGTTGTAGTGTATTTCTGGTAGATGATTTATAAGCTGACAACAAAAAATTCTTATAGTTCAATAACTTCTAACCCAACAACAGCACATTTAAAAGAAAATATATAAATAGGGAACCCTGATTGCTCTTTGGGCTGACGAGGGAGGGGGCGTTGGCGGGGAAGAGACAGAAATCTTAAATAAATAAATAAATAAATAAATAAATAAATAAATAAATAGATGTTAAAATAGTAGAGAAAGTATGTGTTAATGTTTGTGTGTTAAACTATTCACATAACTTATTGAAAAGTCATTCCATACCTCAGTAAATACCAAGTCATAGTAGGCATACATACCAAGAGTCATTTAAAAATATGTGCATACTACAACAAACCATCTCTCCTTTCCCCCAAAAAAATCAAAGAATGAAAAAGTCTAGGAAGATGAGTCAGTAGATTAAACACTTTGGTGCACAATCTTGAATGCAAGCTTTCAGATGCTCCAAAACTAGTAAAGGGATTACATATGTGAATGTCTTTATGTAATCACAGCATTCAGGGAATTAGAGACAGAGTGTCTCCAAGGTGAGTTAATATTCTATCCAGCCACTTCATTGAAGTTGTTTATTTTGTATTTTTTTTTTTTTCATTTGAAAGGAGATCAGCCAAATGCCTTTCCTTGGGGAAATCCTTATATACCTCGCTGCTGCACAAGGATTTCCACCCAGGCAGGTGGGAAATTACCACACCAAAGATGGAGTAAACAATGCCCTACAGCTAATCACCAGGCTGGTGGACAAGAGCTTCCATCCCTAACTGAGACTTTGAAAATTATGGAGACTAAATTTAAAAGTGTTTGAATTTGTAAAGACTGGAGTTTTTAGCTTCTAATCTGCTTCATCGTGTGATATTTGTATGCTTTCCTGGGGAGAAGCAAGAAAAGACAGTTTCAGCTTAGTACGTGATATATTTGTGTTACAGGTTGACAAGGGGTCAATTTTCCAGCTAGTTTTTCTGTCAACCTTACACGAGCTGGAGACAACTGAGAGAAGGGAACATTAATTGGCTATGTTTATAAGATGGGACTATAGGCAAGTCCTACAGGCATTTTCTAAATTAGTGATTGATGCAGGAGTACACAGTCCATTATGCTTGGTGTCATTCCAGGCCTGGTGGTCCTGAATTCCGTATGAAAACAGTCTCAGGAGCTAGCCAGTGAGCAGCACTTCTCCATGGCCTCTGCATCAGCTCTTGCCCCCAGGTCCCTCCACTGCTTTGACTCCTGCCCTCAATGTCTGTGATAATGAACTATAATAAAGAAGAGTAAGTGAAATGAGCCCTTACTTCGTTCAGTTCCTTTATTTTCATCCACAGAAATAGAAACCCTAACTAACACAGAGACCTACATTTTGTAAGCTTATTAAAAATATAATTTTTAAAGATTTCTAACAATGGTACTCACTGTAGACCATTAAATCTCTTGGTTACTAAGCCAAAATTACAGACTCAAGTGCAAAATATTTCCCTATGAGTTTTTTCCAGGGAGTATGTTGAGGACCTTTACAACTTACAATTTATTTCCATTACTGTGTTTTGCCCAGCAAAGCTATATGGAAAAATCCTATTACTGAAGATATTACTTATGATAGTAGAACATAGAACTGGGAGGGAACTGGGATTATCCTCCATGATAAGCAGTTTTCAAAGTTCTGGAAGTTGCTATGCAAACTTCTAATAGAAAACATATAGGCAGTCTTACACAGATGTGAGTCCTCTGAGCTGCAACAATTGCCTAGCAGGTAAGATGTGCCAACAGGTGAAAATTATCCCAGCTATTATGATGAGAACGAACCATTTTCTAATTGGATTTGAGGTCTCTTTCACAGAAGGGAACTTCTGCCTGCTACTCTGTACCATCAAAATAACTCAGGGCTAGTGATTAAAAAGGTCCACGAGCATCCTATTATGATCTTAAGTAAACATCTCTAAGTTGTCACCTCAATAGTTATGTTTATAGACATAATTGAATGTTTCTCTTTGCTTTCATCAGTGAATTTTCTTTCATGGACTGAGGAGTGTTTAATGCATAGATTATCAACTTCTCAGAAGTTATGAGAATAAGTGTTATGGATGTTCTATCACAAGATAAACATCTGAATAAACCCCCTTCAGTGCTCATAGGTTATCAGAGAAGAAGGAACAGCAGAAGAAATCTAAGAAAGGGATAGCAAATGGAGAATCCAAAGAAGCACTGTCTTTTCCCCATAACAAGTCATCACAGTCATGCACTCACAAAGCTGTGGTTACCGTTACAAGTGAGGAACACTGGACCCATCAGAAGGTCAACACGGGTGGGGATTTCACAAAGCCACATACTTCCCTAGGGACTATTTCTAATTACTAATTTGATTGGTGTGGTGCTATTTTCTTCAGTGGTATACCCACTAATAAGTAACTCATTCTCATACTAGTAACACATCATTGTTTGTAAAATATTTCTTGACATGTGTTGTTTTTCCTACAAACAAGAGTAAACATGGCTTTCCTTTTGGTCTTTAGTGCCGACACTAACTATATCAAATGCTATTATGCAGACTGAATAATTGTGATCTCTAATTTCACTTTTAAATATAGATGTGTTTCATACGAATGTACCAGCTCATAAATGTTTCTCATTGTGTGTTTCTCTTAAACACTTGAAAATTTCAGCATGCATAAATAATGAGTATGTCAAATTTTACTGTGAGTTATTTAAGCTATTATTTGTTTTGATTTTCAAGAGGGGAAATATAATATAATTATATACATCCTCCATCCAATCTAATTGGCATATGCTCAGCACGAAGTTCTATGATGACATAAAAATGACTTTCCTTTTAACTGCCAAGACAGAAAGGAAATTGAAATAAAATACCAAATTTTCTATAATTATTCGCCTTGTGTTTTTTGATGAATACATTATTTTGTTTGGTGGTTCTGTAACAAAATAAAATTTAAAGAACATTAGACATAATTTTCTTTTCAAAATGAAGTTTATTTTATTGCTTCTAAATGGACATTTGCTAAAAAAATTATGGACTCTTACTAAATTGACTATAAAAACTTAACTGATGAATCAGAATTCATGGTTCTAGTAACACTGTTAAATTCTTTGTTTCTTCTCTATCTTCAAAAACTGTTGATAACACTGCAAGTGAAAACGTATGCAAAATAATAAATAAGATTCATGCATGACAAGAAGACTTTCTCAAATTTTAATGTTATAAATTTGGGTTGAAATTATGAAATAGCTGGTTATGTAAATACTACATAAATGAGATGAAAACAAAAGAAACTATTAAAATTTCTGTATCGCATTGCCTTTCATAATCTCTATAGATAGTTGTTTCCATAGAAAACAATGGAGAAATTTTCACTTTTATATAAAAAAATCACACAGCCATAGCCTGTGCCAACTTTTAGCTTTCATAGTTTGTGATACACTTATATCGAAATAATGTTAGGCATCTTTTCTAGGGAACCGCGAAGGGATCATTCAACCTTCTCTTTGAATCTGTATTCATTTATGTGCTTCTTGAGGGCACCATCGATCATGCTCATGAGTTTCCTACTCCATTTATGCTGACATCTTCCAAATCTACTCGCAGTATGTGCTGACCCAGTGCTGACTCTCCCTTTGAGCCATTGTCGTTATGACATTTGACTGTGGGACAGATGTCACCTGCATTAATTCTCCGAACCTCAGCACTCAAACAAGGGCTTGCAGGCATTTGCTGGAATGCGGCTCTGATCCTTTCATGACAGTGGATGTGTAGAATAATATGAATTTTTTGGTATTTTTTCTTTTCAACTTGTGTACAAAAGTATACTTAAAGCACACACTTTTTATTTCACCCTCTAATATATCTGGTTGTTTGTGATAGATTCTCTTGATTCCTTGGCAATTATTTAATCAATTGTTATAGTGATTATGTTATATAAATAATTATTAGTGAATTAATAAACTTAATTTCAAAAACTAATCCCAAAAGCTCTGAAATATTTGAAATATAACTTTTGATCTGCCTTTGTAATATATAAAAATACATTTTTACCAATGACTAACATTCATAAAACACACAAATAAAAATTTAAAAAAATATTATTTCTAGCTCTTTTTTTCTTCTTTTCTTTCTTTATTCGGTTTTTGAGACAGTTTTTCTCTGTGGCTGTGGAGTTTGTTCTAGAACTCATTCTGTAGACCAGGCTGGCCTCAAATTCACAGAGATCTGCCTGATTCTGCCTCTCCAGTGCTAGGATTATAGGCATGTACCACCACTGCCCATCCTTCTGTATAGCTCTTCTAAAGATACAGATATTCAAACATTTTTCTGAACTTAATAGCTTTCATTTTAATGTTGTGTTAAATTGAGTAATACAAGTATTTTTAAATCAACCAAGTGTTTTAGCAATGAACATAGTTTTTTTTTTTCTCAATCTAGTATTTATAATCTAGGGTCGCTAGTGCTCTACCACTGAAAGAAATCTTCAGGTAACAAACATCATTTAATTTAAAGACAAACATAAAAATAGTTGTTTAAAGATTTTTGCCTTGATTCAAAATTTAGATCAAAGGTATATCTCCAATTTTGAACTTATTGATTTATAAGTTTCCCACATTTCAAAAAGGAAATGCTGTTTATGGTAAGAACACCATCTTCTTATGACTTGACTTCTGGGCATGAAACAATGAGTAATATCGGTAAGAGAAATATATTTCTTGTAAAAGTAGACATGGTCCTTCACATTTGGTATCTCATAACTCAGAATAATGAGTCAGGAGAATTGTCACAAGTTTTAGCGTCATTGTCATCTATGAAAAAAAAATTGGCAATACTGTGCTACAGTACATGACAACCTGTTTTGAATAGCCAAGGGGAATGGAGGGGAAGGAGAGAAAAAAAGTAGAATAAAGAAGAAAGGAAAGAGAATGATAAGGAGGAGAGAGAAAAAAAAGTAGAAGCAGCATAAATGATGGTATTTTATATAATTAATATACATGAAATAAGGCAGAAAATATAATATAATAAACATTATATTCTTAAAATAAAATATAATAGTCTTAAAAATTAGAAAAATAATGCTTTAGGCAAACTTCTTAAACATTTCTGTAATTTGTTTCCTCAAAACTGCCCCACTCATATGTTCAGCCTAAAGTGATTCTTTCTATGTTTATGGATATTGTATCACATTCCTTATTTACCATGCTGAGTGGACACATGAAAGAGGCACGATGTTTTCGACTGCTAGAATGTCTATAGTGTAAATGCCAAATCACAAGCCTATAACAGAAAATATGGATTTTCTGTCTTGTGACTGGGTTATCATAGTGCATACTTATATAGAATATATATCTACAACTTTCATGGTTTTTATTGTAAATTTAATTCAATTATCTTTTCAAATAGAAGTATATTTCACAATTTTGTATATATTGTATTTTTCTCAGAATGAAGAAAATGTTATAAGTTTCATGCTTAATTTCACAAAGAATTTCAAAAGAATTTTAATAGAACTATAAATCTGAAAAATGGACAATAAAAACTGTTTTGTTCTCTCACCATGATGGTAATAACTATTATCCCTCCAGAACCATAATCCTAAATAAACCCTTCCTTCTGTGAATTGTTTTGGTCGTAGTGTTTTATCATAGCAATAGAAAAGTGATTGAAAGGTAAAAAAATAAATCATGTTTTAACTATTTTTTGAAGTGTGTCTCTGTGTGTGTGTGTGTGTGTGTGTAGTGCTTTTTCCTTTGCGTTTTAGTAAATAAAGCTTGCCTGAACATCAAAGTGCAGAGTTAAGTTACTAGAAGCCAGGAAGTGGCGGCAGACACCTTTACTCTCAGTCCTTGAGGAACAGATAGATTTCTGTTAGTTCAAGTCCACCCTGAACTAATGAAATCGATTCAGTCTAAAAGAGAAGCAGAGCTCATACATTGGTATAACAAGCCTTCAATCCCATTACTAGGGAGGTAGAGACAGTAGTGATACGGCTGAATGGAGAGAGGACTATAAGGCAGGAGGAGAAAAGAGCTCAATGCAGTCTGAGGACCAGTCTGGGCGGATCAGACTAAGGATGCAATGTGAGCACAGGATCCTTCTTTTAGTCTGAACATTGGGAGAGGCAGGAACTCTCTAGTGGCTACCACCCTGGTTCTCTAATCCTTCAGGAAGCTTTATTTGTTAAAACACAAGCAAACTATCATATGTGTGTGTGCACGTATATTTATCTATTTGTCTGTATATCTATTTATCTTATCATCTATCCATTTTTATAAGATATTTTTTCTTCATTAAATAATTAATTAAAATATATTTTTCATTTGTGTCTGTGTTTAATAAATTTAAAATAGTGTCTCATTTTGAATATTAAAAGTCAAATTATTTTAATACTTAGGCTTAGAATATGCATAAACATTTAAAACTTATTGCAGTAACTACAGAAGGCATTTTTTATAAAAAAGTAAATGATAACATATATACTATATTTATCCATCCAGAAGTTGCCTTAATTTCTTTAAAATATAACTAAGTAATAGATGTATCATCTAAGTAAATACATTTCTATTTTAATATGATGTTTATATCTAACAATGGAATATACAACTAATATCAAAGTATATTTACTACCTTTTCTCATGCTTATTTTTCCAAAATTGCTTTTTACTGATGATTTAGAGAAAAATATGTATAGTCATTTATTTATTATATTTATTGCTACATTATACATTTTCTAGTGGTGTTTGTTTCTTAAATTGTTCTGTTGTTTTCTTTTTATTATTATTTATTTGATTGTTTGTTTTGCATACCAATACAGTTTCCCCTCCAGCCTTTCCATACATTCCCTTCCCTTCCTTCCTTTTATAACCACACCCTCCCCCTCCAAACCACTCCTCCTCCTTCATCAGTCAGAAGGGCTAAGGCGTCCCATATGAGTCAACAAATCGTGGCACTTAAAGTTGAGGCAGGACAATGTTCCTCTCCCTTGGGCAAGGCATCTCACCAAAGGGAATAGGTTCCAAACAGCCAGCTTATGTGGTTGGGACAGGTTCTGGTCCCAGTGCTAGGGGCCCCACCAAAGACCAAGCCACAAGACTGTTTGCTTTTAAAATGGAATTTGAAGCTAGTATTTCGTGCGTGCTAGATAAACTGTTGCTGTCGATATATACTTGCAATGCCCAAAATTTTATATTTTCAGAATGAAGTACCAGCAAAAGATAGTGATAGGCTATAGAGGTTGAAATTAACAGATAGGCTTAAAATAAAAGTGATCAGTTTTGGTTTCTTATATATTTTATGTTAACCTATTATCAAATATATGGTTCAAATTGATTCAAAGACAGATTTCACATAAAATTTTTGTTTCCTTAGCTCTGCAAAATATTTCCAGTTTTCTATCTTTTATATTGATTATCATTTGGAACAGAGTTCAATAATCAAAAAATAATGTATTTTGAAACTCTTGCCAAGATCAGTGATAAACTTTCTTCTTATTTTTATTTTTTCAAGTTTTTACTTAATTTTTTATCTTTTTTACTTTGTTTTTGATATTAATTTTGAAATAAATATGTGGTTTCTTTCTTTGAAATATTGACAACCCAGTTTCCCAACGCCATCTACGAACTGTTGGTTCCCATCCCGTATCCACGTCCACGTGCCTCTACTTTACAGATGTTTAACAATATTTGTAAGATAGTTACTAGAAAATATATCTTCCAGGTCTTCTTTATTGCTGACTCCTGAAACCTCGTTGCTTTTGTTCCTTTCCTCATTTCCTCATCCCTTCCTGACCCACATTATCTCTCACCTCTTCTTTTAACTCCCTCCTTTCCTTTTTTCTCTTATTTTCATTTGTATTTTTTTTAATAAGGTACATATGCTTGCTTCCTTAATTTGGTGAAATAGTAACCAATTTTAGTTTGTGTGATTGAGTGTAGGCTTTTATTATACACTTTAATTCAAAATGTTTCTTTTAGAAATCAGAATGTGTCAAAGCATGAATCATTATTCTCTGGAAAGTTGGTTCTTAGAGGTCTACCTACTTTAGTTGTCCACTCATGAATTTAAATGTAAGTGAAATAGTTTTTGAATGCTTTGATATTTCTAGCAACGGTTCATTATTTCTCCTGTGAAGAAATTTATTTTCATTGTGCGTTTTTTTTATTAGAGTCAGAAGTAGGATTTTTATACCTTGTTTTTATACACTGATATATCTAACATAAATATCTCTTTGTACTTGTACATTAAAACTATTTCAGCAGGAATGAAGCAATAAAATACAAATACTAGTCTTAGAAAATGTTGCTTGGATTATCCATTACAAATTATACTCTCAGAAAAAAATAAGGAAAAAAAACACTTATAAGGAAAAGCACATGGTTTAACTGGTTAGTCTTATAGATTATTGGAATTACATTTGTCATATCTGTGCATATTATGTGTCAAACTATAAGTGATACTTTTTATATATCTACTGCTTTTGCAATCTAAGCTCATAGTATGAATCCATATTTTAATATATTCTGAGGATTAATATTTTATAAACATGAGCACCTTATATATGCATATGACAATATATGTGTGTGTTTCTGTTATTTATTACAATGAAAATGAACTTGCAACATGAAGATGATGTGAGATGAGTGAGTAAGTACTTTGATTATCACAAATACTGTTCTTCATCTACTATGGTTGTTTATATACTTATGTAGCATGATTAGTAAAAACCAGACACAAATATTGACTTTCAACTTGAAGGTAAGAAAAGCAAAACATTCAGCCACTGGCTCTTGCCTCTACCTCCATCTGAAATGGAGATCCTCCAGGAATCACTGATTACTGTCTCCTCCCATTTTACATTCTTCTGCAGTGCTGGGATTAAAGGAGTGGACCACCACCCCCTGGTTTCTATGACAAACTAGTGTGGTTACTCAAATTAAAGGTGTGTGTCGTCATTACTGATCTATAAGACTGACCAGGGCAGTTGTCAGGAAAGCTTTATTCCTGATCTTCATGAAAGCTTTATTTATTAGAATAAATGGTACTATCACTAAAATTAGCTTTAAAATTATTACATTTCTACAGGAGATTAACATGATCAAAATATGTCAGAAATTGTATAATTCAAGAATTATGAAAGACACCATGATATATCAAAATTAAGCCCTAGGTTCTAACTTATAGAGCTAGCAGCATTTACCACTTGATTTTAATGTGAAAAGAACAGAAAAAGTATTTCATTAATCTTGACTTGCAAAGTTTGAATATTCTTACTGTCAACAGAAATGTTCTTCCAAATGAAGTGAGAAACTCATGGTTTGATACTGACATATGTTTATTCTTCAGATCATTAATTTGACAATGCTTTTTAGTGGGTCAAGCAAGTTATTACAGATATGCAATTATCTCTGGAGCACTTCAGCAATTGTTAAAATGCTAAAATGTAGCATATGCTTTCCTTTTTTTTTTCTTTGCAAAAAAAGAGATTGAATATTTTCTAACAGATCCAACACCTCCAAGTGTGGAAACAATGGAATTCTGAGGATAGCCTTGAAAGAGGCCTTACTCAGCACACTTCTTGCTTCTTAGGAAAGAAGTTACTTTCCATAAACTTTTAAAAAAAATGATTGGAGCATGTATAAATATATTTAAAATATTAAAGTTTATATTTTTCCATGAAATGTAAGAAAACAAATATGTTAGAATTTAAAAGGTTTAGGATTTTTAAATTAAGTATGTTTTGTGGAATTTCATAAAAAATTTGATCATTTACCTCCCATCTTCCAAGTCTTCCCAACCACTCTTCTTGTCTGCCCACCTTACTCAGTGTCCTGCTTTGTCTTTTTTTTTTTTTAAATAAAATAAAATGGTCAAGACCATTGTTTTGCTGTTCAAATGTTCATGGATTGTGATCTTCCAGTGGCTCTTAGTCAACTTATCAGGGAATACACTCTCAGAGAAAATCTACAAATCCTTTTCTTTTACTACCCCCACCCCATGCTTTTAATTAATAATTACCAATACCTCCAAAGCGATGGGTTAGATTTTGTGTGAAATTTCTTCTTCCATGTTGTCAATATGTCTGTCTTTGAAAATACATTTAGTTGCAACCACATATGATCATTCATATCTTCCACTAAAGAGCTGTATCCACATATTTTCTCATCATTATCCACTTTAAGATCTTATGCTCTTTCTGCCCTCTACTTAAGCAATAATCCCAGAGGCATGGCAAAGGTTTGTAATAGATATGTTCCTTTTATGGCCTATAAATTACTAATAAATTTTATTGTTTTGGTGGTGAGAGAAAATTGTGTGTAAAATAGAAAGGCTTGGGGCCATTAGAAGTCAAAAAATCTGCTCAGGCAAACTAGGAAGGGCATCACAAAATTGAATACATACTAATCCTATTTCTTCAGGTAGGAATAATCAAGTAAACATTCACTTTTTCTCATTTTGGAGCAAAAGATAGGATAATACTAATTCATTATATTTCTTATTATGGGGGTATTTATAGGTGAGAAATAAAATATTTGTGGTCATTAAGATATCAGCACACCCCCACAAGCAATGGAGGAGTGTTTCCCTTATTCTACATCCTCTCCAGCATAAGTTTTCATTAGTGGTTTTGATCTTAGCTGTTCTGGCTGGTGTAAGATGGTATCTCAGAGTTGTTTTTATTTGCATTTCCCTGGTGGCTAAGGCTGTTGGGCAATTCGTTAAATACCTTTCACCCATTTGAGATTCTTCCCTTGAGAATTCTCTGTTTAAATCTTTACCCATTTTTTAAATGGATTGTTTGTTTTTCAATATCTATTTTCTTAAGTTCTTTGTATATTTTGGAGATGAACCCTCTGTCAGGTGGGTTGGTGAAGATTTTTTTCCATTGTGTGGGTTGCTGTTTTGTCTTGGACTGTGTCCTTTGCCTTACAGAAGCTTCTCAGTTTCAAGAAGTCCCATTTATTAATTGTCAATCTCAGTGTCTGTGCTAGTGGTGTTATATTCAGGAAGAGATATCCTGTGCCAATGCATTCAAAGCTAGTTCCCACTTTTTCATCTATGAGGTTCAGTGTGGCTGGATTTATGTTGAGGTCTTTGATCCACTTGGACTTGAGTGTTCTGCATGAGGATAGATGTGGATCTATTTGCATTCTTCTGCATGTTGGCATCGAGTTATGCCAGAATCATAAGGTGAGGCTGCTTTCTCTTTTACATTGTGTAATTTTATCTTCTTTATCAAATATCAGGTGTTCATGGGGCTGGAGAGATGCTCAGTGGTTAAGAGCATTGCCTGCTCTTCCAAAGGTCCTGAGTTCAATTCCCAGCAACCACATGGTGGCTCACAACCATCTGTAATGAGATCTGGCGCCCTCTTCTGGCGTGTAGGCATACAGACAGAACATTGTATACATAATAAATAAATATTTAAAAAAATATCAGGTGTTCAAAGGTGTATGGATTAATATTGGGGTATTGAATTCAAGTTTCTCGGTCTAACTCTTTGTTCTTGTGTCAATACCAAGCTGCTTTCATGATCTGTAGTATAGCTTGAAGTTAGGAATTACTGTGCCTCTGAAGGTTCCTTCATTGTACATCATTGTTTTGGACATCTTGGATTTTTGTTTTTGCATACGAAGTTGAGTATTGTTCTTTCAAGGTCAGTGAAGATTTGTGCTTGGACTTTGATGGGGATTACATTGAATCTTTAGAGTTTACAATCCCTATGGAAATATGTATGGCAGTTTCTCAGAGAATGTAGAATAAAGCTACTGCCAGACCCAGCAATACCACTCTTGGACATATACCCAAAGGATGAACACTCATACTATAAGGACATTTGTAGTGATGACGGGTAAGTATAGAAAATAAAAAGGTGCTTGTCTCAGGCAGATATGACCATCTGCCATAATAGAAGCTCAGGCTTTATTAAAATTAATAAAAAAGGGAAGTATGTGTGGAGGCCCAAAAATGTGAACCTATTTCCACCTTGTCTGAAGGTCAAAGAGTTTCAGCTTGCTCAAATTTGACCTTGGGAGTTGACTGCTTTCAGGATACTTGGTCTAGTATGGGTTCACTGCCTAAAGAACAGAATGTTGATGGCTTGATGTCTTAAAGTATTGAAGGAAATAACTCTTCTAGTTGTCCTTTGTATCATGTTAGAGCAGTCTTTTGTCTTCTACTCTTTTTTGTATTGAAGTATGAAAGTGTATGGAGAGTAAGTGTGAGTGAATTCAGCATTCAGTATGTGCTCAGTTGCCCTCCCATTACTATCTTATGTCTTTGTCATTCTTTCCTATCTCTGTTTCTCATACTTAATATTCTTCTAATCTTCATGCCCCTGCCCTGGTCAGCAATATATTTGTCGTAGCTGGTCCCTGTTACAGATTAATTAGTTGAGGCTGAAAATAAATTGTTGGAGTGGATATTTTCTGCTGAAACTTTTTCTTTAGCTCTCAGCATTTCTTGATTGCTCATAGTTCTTTGTCTATGTTAAGGGTTTCTTAACATTTTGAGCTAGGCATGATGACTTTTGCCTGCGTTCTCGGTACTTGAAAGGTTGAACTAGAAGGACCGATGTGAGCTGCAGACTACAGAGTAAAATGTTCAAAAACTTAAAAGAATATACTGTCTTGTGAAAATACTTTGCTTTTAATAAATAAAAATAATTACAATGAAGGCAATAATAAACAGAAGCATTTGTTATAATAGGTTATATTAATGATATAGACGTAAAATTGATTCAAACGATTTAATGCCCATGACCTTACTTCAGTGGAATCATTTTTCTCAACTTCTCTATTTCAACAGCAACATTACTTAAGGGTGACAATCAAGTGCATATCATTATGCATTTAAAAATAGTACAAAATCCTGTTTATCAGGACTTCATATGACAATTACCTAAATATATACAACCCTCTAAAATGACACATAAGAAAAGTAAAGATAAGGTCATGATGGCCTTTGGTAAGAAAAACAGTTTAGTAGCTGAACTATATCACATAAGGTAATTTTTTATTCCAAGAATCACATTACTTAATGCTTTGCTTTGCCAAAATATTGTGAATTCTTTGGTATGCATGCTTTTTTTCCCCAATGCATAATACCATCAGCTGTATTCATTCCAGAAGACACATTTATTCTGCAAGGATGACTGAGTACTTTGGAGAGCAAATCAGAACACCACTGATTCCGTACTCTGCATTTTCCATCCCTTCTGCTGGGGCAGAGGAGCAAGGCTCCATGTGGGTGAGAAAGGAAGGCACCTCACTAATAGTCTATGTGGCATTCCTCCATGGTACTTGGCCACCACTATGCTTCCTAGAGCTATGAGATTTAACATGTCATCAAATCTATATATTACCCCAGGAAAATTTGTTAAAGGTATTTTATCGATATTAGAATATACTGACATTTCACTGTTAGTGAATGAAAAAAATGAAATGAAAAATGAAATCCATCTTCAGTTTTCGAGATTTTGTTAAAATTCTTTTTCAGACAGACATAAGAAAAAAAAACTACAAAGAATGTCTTAATCTGTCAAAAATTTACCCAATCCTTCAAAGAAATCTGAAACACAAATATCGTGGGTTGACATTTTGTCATGTAGTAGCACTCATTCTTCTGCTCATCTTGCAGAATAGCTCAGGGAGCATATTGTTTCTAATAATAGTCCCCAGAAAAAGCAACCTGAATCATATAGTCATTCTAATTATACCAATATTTAAAATTATGAAATGAATTTTGAAAAATATAAAAATGAGCTTTAATTATCTGAGTTTTTGCATTTTGTGATACATATATCAACCCTAATCATGGCATGTCTTTATTTCTGCTGTAATAAACAGAAATAAATAACAGAATACATTTTCCCATAACAACTTGATATGTTTTATTATTAATTCTTAAATCAAATGAAGTTAAATTTAAGATGCACATACATATTTATTTTTAATTTAATGCTTTATGTCTTTAGATATTATTGTTCCTTTGTAAGAATGAATAGAAACAAGTAAATTGCATTTGTTTTAGGCATTGAAATGACTGAGGAAAATAATATACTAATTGACCATTAGCAGTAAACATTATCTTGTTTATTAATTCTGAGATTTATAGCTTAATAATGTAGTCCTTGTACTTTTGCAGCAATGGGACCTTTTAATTTAATGCCTAGAACACATTTGCCTGCTATAAAGTAAAATTATTTTCACTATAAATGTTCCAAAATAATATGTCCACAAGAAACTATGCCTATATCTTTCTCCTTAGAAAATTTAACCTACAAAGGATTAAATTCCTCAAATCCAAAGGGAGGAAGAGAAAACTAAAGTTTTGATGCAGCTATAAAAAGAAAGGACACACCAGGAGCAGTATGGCAGTGGGAGGGGGGTGGGTAACACCTGTGAAGACTCATTTATTTTTAATATATACAGCATCTAGAGGGACCAATACCTAATTAAAGCTTCAAAGGAAACCCCTTATTACAGTGACCAAAGGATACAAAATTTATAAAACCTAAATAAAAATATCAGAGAAATACAGCAAGAGATAAACATAATAAGATTCTCTTTTGAGGAGTTTGTCGACTATCAGAGACATAGGTTTCCAGGTTAAATTGAGAGACTAAACAACACATTTATGGTGTTAAAGAAATAGTCAACACCCTTAGCCATCAAGAACATTCTAATCAAATGACTTTGAAATTTTATCTTACATCCAACAGAATGCCTGAAATCAATTGCAGCGCACCGCGCCCCTGTCTGTGCTCTATGCGCTACAATACAGTTCGCGAGCTTTGGGCAAGGGGCTGGAGGTTGAAATACACAGAGACAGACAGACACACGAACCTCCACTCACTGGTACAAATCCCTTCTTTAATAGCACCATGGAGGCTTAAATACCCAGCAATCAATGGCCAACAGGTGAAAATCCCATCCTCTGATCCTCTAGGGAAGGCACAGCGTTTAGGAACTCCAATTAGAAGGCTCTAGACAGGGAAGAGCAGCTCAAGGCCAGGAATCCAATTGGTCCCAGCATAATAAAAAAATGACTGCTTACGCGGTTGAGAGAGTAAAGTAAGAGGAGTACTCATCCATTGCTTGTTGGAGAGCAAACCTACATAGTACTGCGATAATAAATAAGTAGCAATAAGATGTATTCTGATGACATTCTGTTAAACTCGCAGATAGTACCTTGCTCATTCTTCATCAGTGATGCTTCCTCCAGCTGCAGAAGATAGGAATACAGAAACTCTAGCCAGACAATGTGAAAATAGTGAGAGACCTTGGAAAACTCGGCCTTAAATCACAGGTCTCCATCAAATTCCATTCTTGGTGGTCAGGAAATGCTACCAAGGGAGTCACTGGAGTAACAAACTACTCTTAGGGTAGGTAGGCTACCTGCCCAGCAATAGATGGACAACAGAATATGAACTGTTCTTTGTCTCATAAGGTTATGCCATCCTAATAAATGGGTAATAACATAAATTGATGCTACTAATGAAAATGAGCATATGAAAATGGCCTATTATTGACATTCAACACATGTCCTTACTAAGGCTGCCCTAGTAAACATTAAATACTCATTGGCTTACATCACACAATTTCACAGATGTAGCTCTACTTTTTATGGTTATATTTGCCTCATTTCATGAGTATAAATAAATTAAATGGAAACTAATGATACTACTCATAAATTTTAAATTATTAATCTGTCTTAGCTGCATATTGAAATCTGTACTGTCTTTGGAATTTTCATGGAATATGAGACTTCCTTTGCAGAAGGAATCACCATGTGTCTGGATATGCACATTGCCATAGTGATTACTATAATATAATCCTATTTTAATTAATATTAGCCATAAAACACAGGGTTAGTGGTGTTAGAATTTCAACTGTGATAATGTGAATATGTACATTGTTTTCAATGAATAGCTGAAAGCTCTGTACCTTATAAGTAAAGAAAACATCATATAATGTGATTGCTTAAGTTGCAGTAAGAGCAAATTTGTGGCCTCTGAAACTTTGAAAATAATAATTACTGCTTGTTTTGCCTGCAACACTAAAACTGAAGTCATCAAGGACTATGGTCGATATCCATTAGTTGTGAAAAATGTGTACTTCTGTGGATTATCTACTTGACACATATTGGATTCCTTATATACATTGTTAAAAGGTAAACTATTATTATATAATTTATATTTCAGGGGTCATAAACCCCAAAGTCAAGGTCCTGGAAAGCTAGCAGATAATGACTGATCATGGATTTTAGATGTATGTTTTTTCTTTCCACCTTAAGCATTTGAAATGAAGAAAACAAGTTTTCTGCTATATCTTCTTGTAAGAGATTTATGTCTACATATGTCTCTGTCTCATGATCTCATTTCATCCTAAATATACCATTTTGGAAGTTTAGAACTGTTGCATAAACGTTGCAGAGGACGCACATACTCAAGCTGTAAACATCAGTTGCCATTTGGTGAATGTAAAATAAGACAGAAGTGAGGTCATGTTGTACACCGATTAGAATGTCTAAAATACAACAAAAGTTATAGTATGAATGATACTTACTGTCAGTGATATAGAATATGGTACCTTAATTAATTTTATATGGATATTAAAATCATGAATAGTAATAATTAGTAGTCTTAGGAATTTTATTTGGCAGAAACTCATTAAGTTAAATTACTCTTAATACCTGACTAAGCAATTGTTCAGTAATTTGATTCATAACACTATCACCAGAATATATTTTATTTACAATTTACTGGAGATTTTATATATACACCATCTTAAAACCTAGAAACAATCAAATACCCTTATCAGATACTTAGCAAAAAATTTATATCACATACAGTGGATTACAATTTAATGGTAAATATAGAAAATACAATGGCAAAGGTGTATCTTGAATATATACATTAAGGTATAAATCAACTTTATAAAAGAACATATAAGTATCAGTAGGAAAACATAAAATTCTATAGAGAGTGAAAAAATAGCTCAGTGGTTGCCAAAGTTAGGTAGTAATAAAAGATTTACATAGTAAAAAAAACATGCTAATTTTATGAACTATGAACTTTGTGTAAGAATTGATATTTGCTGTTATACATGTGGTCATGTTCATGAATGCCTGTAGATCAAAGCCTACATAACTTGAGCATATTAAACACACACACACCACAACACAGCACAGTTATTTGAATATTTAAGTCATTATGGAAGGTAATTCTGATAAAACAGTAAAGGCATATTCCTATTGAATGAACAGAGTTATTGAAGCGATCAAAGTAAAACCATTCTTTTACAATACACTGTATAAGTACAGTCTGTAAGCAGAGAAAATCCTGAATACAACTATTGTGTAATGCTTGTGTCTGCTCTGGTGAATTCCAGGCATAAATGTAACAGTCCTTCAAAAAATTATAACCAGTCCTTCTTATACTCAAACAAAATAAAAAAAGGAAAAAGAATGAATGAGAAGTAAACAGAAGAATCATTGAGTATCCAATACCAAATAGCCAGTATGCAAAATACGCATGCAAGTAACATTATAAAGACTGAGAAGGCTGTATTTGTCTAGTTAGCTATGTGTGTATGCATATGTATGTATTTGTAAATGTGTGTTTGGGTACATTGAATTATATGTATATAACAAAATTCAATGATAAAAGTTCTTGAATTTGAAAGAGTACAAAGATATAGATATATCTTGAAATTTATTGAATTAATATCTCTTGTTTTATATATGTATATATCTTTGTATATTTCTATATATATCTTGAACTTGAAAAAGTGTAAAGATATATATTTGCAACTCTATGGAGGGAGGAAAGTTAAAGGGGACTCTAATTATATTACATTTTCAAAAATGAAGAAAACACAACAAACAAAAAAAGCGTGAACTCACCATACTAATAAAAATTGTAAATATGTTCAAATTCTTCATAAGGCAGTTCAAAATTAATTTAGCATAAAATTAAATGAGCTACTTAAATTTGCTACAATTTTAACAGAAATTAATTGTCTCTAGAATAAAGATAGAATAGAAATTAAAAGTCCTCTCGTTCAATATGTGAATATACATGATATTTAACAAGATAGTGTTATTAATTTAGTGGGGTCTCAGAAATTTTCTATTAGTGTAATTAAATTTCCATGATGTTTTTTGCTTCTCAATTAAAATATAAACTTTATTTCATTTTTCTATGTTTTACTTTGAAATTATATTCTGTTGAAGTAAGTCCAGACCCTCTAAATTGGGCTTGATGGACTATGACGTCTTTCTACTTTTACCACTGGTCATTTTTGGAGTTCACTGTGAGTTTTATTAATTCTGCCTAAGATAAGTGTAATTTAAGCACTAAATTTAATTGTCCTATCCCCACAGTCTACCCAATGGGGAAACTACCACAGCTTCTGACAAGATGTAATCATAAATGATAATACCCTTTGGCTTTATTATCATGACTGTTGCTTGCTGGGAGGCAAATTAGAGAAATCTATTTCAGTGACATGCTGGGTCTGTCTTTAACCATTCTTTATATCTTAAGATGAAGCAACATGTCAAAGTATTCTTGGACAAACTGAAACATTTATTAGTTTTATTTGATGCCTTAGTTAAAAAAAATATTTGTTATCTGTGAAAGACCTTTAATCACAATTACTTTTTTCTCTGTTGACTTTCTAAACTCTATATTATATAAATAAACAATAATTTGCAGTGTACTCACTTTTTTCTTTTTTAATATTTTAATTGTTTAGATGTTTTATATGTAGTAAATGCTTTGTGCTTTTTCAGAGAGTTGTAAAAATATTTTTTGTTATATTTTATTATAATTCAGTTTATATTTCAACCCACATGCTCTACTGTGCTTGAAATAAAAAGTGAAATTACTCTCATTAAACTGAGTAGTAACAGGTGAGTAAGGAACTCCTATATAGTCACATGGGTTGCAAATAGATATTTTTTAATTTCATACAAATGTTTATTTCTAATATAAAACTGTTAACTATCTACTTTTAAATAAATGTGAAATAAACTATCACCTTAAATGTGTTCACTTAGAAAATATTGATTACATGTCAAAATATCACCCATCAATATAGCTAACAATCTACCTAGTAAAAAATGAATGCAATCTATATATTATTCTACATTTATTTCATTATTTTGATTACATTGTCCAGAGCTCCAGTTTTCAAAATGGCAGGTCCCTGTATGAAGGCTTTATCTGGTTGATATTCATGTAAATGCAATATTGTAAAATTACTAAAACATTTATCAAACAGTGACTGATTAAAATAGTATACATTTGATTTATTTTGGTGATGGTGTATAATCTATTTACAAATTCTTGTAGGGTTACATTTTGTTATCTCCAAGAAAATCTACTTTATAATAGACTTTGTTTCTGACAAACCCCTTCTTTCATCACAGCCATGAAAAAAATTAAACTATTTGTAGCTGTTTAAAAACAAATTGCCACCATTATCACATTTAAGTTTGCTAGATACCATGGAAATGACATGCCACCTGTAATTTCTGTAATTTCAGAAAGTAGGAACAGAGAATCTCTAGAGAATCGCACAAGCAAGGATAACCTTACAATTGAGGTTTGTGTTCAACTGTGAGACCTTTATTTGCTAAATAAGGCAAAATGAAATCAATGGAGACTTATGAATTCAATATTAGTCCTTACAGACATTGCAAATCCATGCATACACACATATGAGAACATACATGCACATATGAACATGCACCAAAAACACATTTAATGAAACCTACATCAAACAATTTAGAGAACAATGAATCTAGGTTCCAGATCACTGTAGTTATAGTGTATGGTAATCTATTACAATGTGCCATGATGTTTTAAGATCAGGAGACAGACCTGGGCTACCAGAATGATAGAATTAAAGGAGAATTCACTGGCAGTAAACAAAGTGGATTCCTAAACTTTAGTTAAGAATTCATTATTGGTTAGAACAAAGGCAAAAATCAATTTTCATGCTCCTATAATAATATCATGCCGTGGCACCTTTCTGTCACCAGGTTCCCATGGTGAAGTTCTTAAATATCTCTAAGTGATTTGATGTGAGGGACATGAGGGAACTACACAAGAAAACACAAATTCCTATTCTGGGACAATAGAATAAATTTACACTTTAAAAGTATTTTTGTGGTGTGAAAATGACCAGATTTTAACATGAAGAATGAAGAAATAATTTGAGCACATTTTTCGTTTACATGACAGTCGTGGTCCAGTTTTCCCTTCTGAGAAAGAATCAAAAGATTGAGAGCCAGACATCTCAAAACAAAGAAAGCTCTGGAATTCCAAAATTGTTTCATACAAACTAAAAACAGTACCTAAATAAAGCCCTGTGGTAAGATTTTGTATTAATAGTATATGACTTGAATTTATACCTTGCTCCACAGCTAGATAATCCACATTACTGAATCTATTATTCCCATGCAAAGACACTGCTACCTGTATCAGATGAACTTCACATTTTATTTATTTTTATGCATTAAGAAATTAGTTATTTATACTCGCTATTTACAAGATTTGTTTCATGAATTGAGCTCATTGAGGATTGGTCATTGTATTTCACACTGCAAATAAAACTAATGTTGAAGTGCCCCTTTATTTTTATTATCACAGGAATTTTTACTGTTTAAACTTCTGAGAAGGCACCTATGGACAGGAACTTACTATGTAGATGTGGCATTGATGTGGCAGGGATCCACTTGCCTCTGATACCTGAGTGTATCTGTTTTTCCAGAAAGGCATTTAAACTGACATAATTGCTAAGATTAAATATTTAGGAAACACTTAACAAAAGAAAAAAAAGAGGATGTTGGAACAATTGGTGAAGTGGAGAAATATGAGCAAAATAAAGCATAATATTCTCAAAGAATTAATAAAAAAATTCCCCTGAATGTTGAGACTTTTGTTATTCTTTCTCCTTCCTATGCATATGTCTGCATACAGACACACTTAAATACACTTAAAAACATGTACTTTTATTTCAAGTTGAACATCTGATCATAGATTCAAAATTGTTCAGCCAAACACTTGCAAACCAATCCATGAGATTAGCATCAAACAGATTATCCACCATTATCATGTAGTCTTCATAATAGAAATGTAGATACATTTCAAAATATATTAATCAATGAATATAATCTATTGTATCATGAAATTGGAAGAAAAAATCCACATGACTATCTCATTAGTTGGCAAAAAATTTTTGACAATATCCAATACTCCTTTATGCTAGCATTTGAAGAAACATTAGAATTACAAGAAATATAAAACAACATAATAAAGGCAGTTTACAACAAGTCCATGACCAACCTCAACTTAAAATGATAGGAACTCAAAGCAATCCCACTAGCATCAGAAAGATTAGAAGGCATCCACTCTCACCATACCCATTCAATATAGTACTTGAAGTCTTAGAGAGAGCAATAAGACAACTGAAGGAGTTCGAGGGGATACAACTTGGAAAGAAAGACATCAAAGCAAAATTTTATGAGTAATTCCTGTAGATTATAAATACTTCCATAAACGTAGTTTAATATGAAATTATTTCACAATGATAAGTAATTCTCCTACATACAACTGACAAATGGAATGAGAAAAAAATTTTTTCAAAAAATTTCACAATAACATCAAAACCATAAAATACATTGGAATACTCTAACTACATGAGACCATGACATTGAAGTCAAACAATTAAAGAGGTATCAGAAGATGAAAAATTATCCGATGTTCATGGATTAGTAGGATTATCGAAGTAAAGTATTCATCCTACAAAAAAGCAAACTACAGAATTAATGCAATCAATATGAAAAGTACAAATATCAAAAGGACAATCTTCAATTTCATATGGAAACACAAAAATCCAGGGCAATTAAAACGATACTGAATAAGAAAGGAACTGCTATAGGTCTAACCACCACAGACAACAAATTATATTTCAAAGCTTTAGTAATGAAAGCATCATTGCATTGGCATAAGCAAATACATTCATTAATGGGATCAAATTGTAGATCCAGACGTAAGTCCACGCCCTGATGGAAACTGATTTTTCATTTAAAAAAATTAGAAATACAAACTAGATAAAAGACAAAATCTTCAAAATATGGTGTTGACCAAACAGGGGTGCTTATAGAAGATTGAAAACAGAACTATACTCATCAGCCTCCACAAAACTCAATTCCAAACAGATCAAAGATCACAACATAAAACCAAATGCACTGAACCTGATAGAGGAGAAAGTGGGGAATAGCCTTGAACTCATTGACACAAGAAAAGACTTCTGAACTAAAATCAGATAGTACAGACATTGAGTTCAACAATCAATAAATAGCAACTCATGAAATTGAAAAGTTTCTGTACAGCAAAGAATACCATCATTTGTAGGAAATTACGGGCTACAGAATTGAAAAAAAGTTTTAATCAGCTACATAGCCAATGCAAGGATAATACATACAATGCACACAAAACTCAAAAACCGGACATCAAGAAAACAAATTATGCAATTAAAAAGTGGAGTACATGTCTAAACAGAGAATTCTGAAAAGAGGAAACTCAAATTACTTAATAAACACTGAAAACTGTTCAATATACTTAGTCATCAGGGAAATACAAATGAAAAGTATTTTGTGGGTACATCTCACATCAGTCAAAATGACTAAGATTGACAAAACCACAGTTCATGCTGTCAAGGATGGAGAGTAGGGGACACTGATCCACTGCTGTGAGAGAGAAATCCTTTATAGCCAATATGGAAATCAGTGTGGCAAAAAGAAAGAAACTGGGTGGACCTGGATGGGAGGAGAGGTAGGGAGCAACCAATAGGAGTAGAAAAAGGGGAAATTAATTATATGTATTATATGAGGACAAAAGTTTGTTTTCAACAAAAAATAACAACTAGCTGGCCAGTATTAAAACATACATTTAATACCACCAATCAGCACTGAGGAGGCAGGGGCAGGAGGATATCTGAGTTCTGAGGTAAGTGGCCAGCCTTGTCTACAAAGCTGTTCAGGACTGTCAGGATTACAGGGAAAACCACTGTCTTGTGTTTTTTGAAAAAAAAAAAAAAAAACCTAACTAAAAACAATAACAAAAACTCAAAGAGTCAATAAACAATCACAATTTCTTGATGTTTATTGGTAGAAAACTTTTGTTCCTATATTAATGAAAAGTATTTTTCTCATAGGTAATACTCCACTTTATGTGCAATCCACTAGTAATCCTTTTGGAGCATTATTTCAATTTGAAACAAAAGGATAAAACAACACATTGAAGATAAAAACTGAAGCATGCTCAAAGTAATATTTCAAATTTTCAAATATAGACTTTTTTTATAATATCAGTATTCTACACCTTGCATTCCTTTTTGAAGTATCCACTCTTTTTTTACATGCTATACTCCTGCTTGGTTCTGTGTTCTGTGATTGCGGCAGATTTTATTCATACTCTACACAACACACAATCTTATGTCTGCTTATCAATTTTCCCTGGAAGTGGCTTTTGTGATACCAATTTCTCCCTGTGGAAAAAAAAATGGATAATCAGATTTTGTTATTTCCATAAAATACAACAAAAATCCACTCAATAACAAAAAGGAAATAGTAATCTCAGACATATCACATAGAATGAAAATTTCAAAAAGAAATAGGAACATTTCCACATTCATTTTATCTGGAGCTTTGAAATAAATACAAATTATGTGTGAAAGGATACTTATAAATGCAGGGGAGTTTGAAATAATTGAAATATGATAACATTTACTGTAATTTTCTTTGGGTTACCAACCAGATCCCAAATAAATACACAGAGGTAATTATTAATTATGAATGCTTAGCTTAGACTTGTCCAGTAGCTCTTTTAACTTAAATTAACCTGTTTCTATCCATTGACGTTTTATCTCAGGACTTTTTAACTTTCTTTTATTCCACATTTCATACTTTCCTTCTTCTCCTTGTCTGGCTTTCCAGTCTCCTAAATTTGCACTCTTACTTACTCTCCCTGTGGAATTTCTGCCTGTACCTCCCCGCTCCCTATCATCCATGCAGTTTTTTAATAGACCAACCAAGAGACTTAGGCAGTCAAGGTAAAAGAGCAGCATATTTTATATAATTAAACAAATGTAACTATCGGTACATAGTTAAAAAACACTCAGACATTTGAAAATGTTTGTGGTATGCATATGGCTATATAATCTGATTGAAACCAGATAAATTTCATTCAATATATATGCATATTTGATAAAAACATATTGAAATTTCTTTTTAAATAACTATTAAAATCTGGATTATATTGATAACTTCTTATTCTTTCTTTATAGAAGCTTGGAAATCTAATAGTATATTCTGGATGTTTTAGTATATTTGATATTAATAAGTTTCATGGAACAAAGTCTTGGGCACAGGTTATAATTTTCAAATGCAAAAACAGGAGAATTTACTCTCTCAGTTAAATATTCATATAAACTCACTTCTTTTTCATTCTCTCTCTCTCTTCCTCTCTCTCTCTCTCTCTCTCTCTCTCTCTCTCTCTCTCTCTCTCTCACACACACACACACACACACACACACACACACACACTTCCTGGGATAAGTTATCCGTGGGTTTCTTGTGGGTTTGTTCTGAGATGATGCATTGCAAGCATTTGCTCTAGACAGCATCCTAAGGATCTTTTCATAGCAAGCAGGATGGAGGATGATCACAGTGCCTCTCTCTTACTCTGGTGCTGCACACTTAGATCCTGATCTGTCAACCTACAATGATGTCTCAATCCAGAGAAACTGTGGGTGGATTTGCTTTAGGTTTCTTCACAGCACTCATTCCTCCATTCAAGTATCTTCAATAGTGACACGATCTTCTGAATGAGAAGCCTTGACTGGGATTCTTGTATAAAATAGTCCGGAGGGAATCTGGAGCAAGAGAATTTGACAAGAGCATTGAACTTATGCTGCCCGCTGTGTCAAAAGTAATAGGTCTGTAACATGTGTGTCTTATTCTTCAGTGTGAACTTCTCTGAATTAGTACTTTAGCTTTCAAGCCCAATAAAACTCAGAAAGAACTCACAATTTATGACCATCTATATCTGTGTTTTCTAGATTATTCTAGTAACATAGAATAAAATCTGAAAAAATGCAACTTTCTGGAGTATACCTCACTGACAGATTTTCATCCTGAAATACCATTTTAATTCCTTTTTTAAAAACATCATTTCACTTTATTTATTCTCTCTGTATGTGTACACTTCCTTGCTGTCTCTCTGTCTCTGTATATCTCTCAGTTTGTATCTGTGTGTGTGTGTGTGTGTGTGTGTCTGTCTGTCTGTCTGTCTGTCTGTCTCAGGCTAACAATAGCACTCTGCAAATGGGAAGTCAGAGGACAATGTGTATATCAATTCTTTCTATCATGTGAAATCCAGGGATATACATCCGGTTCTCCGTTTTGAATGAAAATACCTTTTATTTTCTGAGATATCTCAATGTACATCATTTCACATCGTTCAGAAGTCTTAAATGCATTACTGGCAAAGTTCATAGGAAGGAATTAAGATCCAAAGAATGCCAGCCATCAATGTTACACTTATTTTAGTGCCTGAATGGGGACACATTGCTTTTCCTATACTGTTAGTTAAAGAAAATAATCTAAGTCTATGAGAGTACACCAATGTTAGATTGTATGATATAAAAGGCCTCTATTCTCTAAAATTGAGCTTATGAAACACAAAGAAGCTTGCAAGCCTCACTCCAGGAAGAATGATAAACTGCCACATTTATACATTGGGCAGATTGAATTGATACTGGTTACCTATAGCGCCATAATGTGCAGTAATCCTAGTGGGAGACTGAAGTGGTATAATTTGGAATAAACATGAATGACATCAGAGGACACAAGTCAGATGCATGTGTTTATGACAATTTTGTTCACATATTTATATCAGCGACTTGGACCATTTCCGATTGGACTTCTCCATCCAACTAGCTTGCATATTAAATGTCAGACAGGTTTACACATGAGTAGACTGTGTGAGAGAGGTGAAAATAGACATCAATGTCTTAGAGTCATATTGAGATTGGTTCTCAGAAAGACAGAAAAAAAATTAAGTCAACAGCAATAGCTGAGTGTCGCGAACATATTTTTCTTCTATTTTTCTATTAGTTTAAAAAGAATGGCTTTCTACATTGGTATTTCTTTAAGAAATATAAACACTGACTTTGTTTCTGGTACTTTGAAAAAGAGAGAACCTAAATTTGAATTTTATACTTTCTCTTCCTAAGCCTTCAAACTGCCAATATTCTTTGGTTACTGTCTTGGCTTGAAATTATTACGTGTATGGTTGTCCCTGCCCCGTGCATTTTGGGCTTGTGTCTGTTTTGTCTGTGCCTGTGTGTTAGCCTGTGTCTGTCCCAATGCAATTCATTTGTGTGTCTGCTCAATATGTCCCTAACAAAATTCTTTGCTCTTTATTTGTTGAATAGTACAGAACCTCAGGGTGGAAAGAATTGAGAAATTCTATATATTGATAGCAGCATTTTGTCAGTGAAGTTTTTTTTTTTTATTTATCCTACTGACCCAGAATAGCCCTGAAGAGTATAAATTGATGCTATAAACATATAAGCATGTTTTGTTTCAACATGGATGGTGTATTTATTTCTCTCCACTCCACTCATCCCATGTCCCTTTCATGTAACTCCCTACCTCACTAGCGTTGGTCCCACTGTAATGTCATATGTCTCTTTCTTTCTTTCTTTCTTTCTTTTTTTTTTTTTTGTTTTTTTTTTTTTTTTTTTTTTTTTTTTTTTTTTTNGTTTTTTTGTTTTTGTTTTTCGAGACAGGGTTTCTCTGTAGCTTTGGTGCCTGTCCCGGAACTAGCTCTGTAGACCAGGCTGGCCTCGAACTCCCAGAGATCCGCCTGCCTCTGCCTCCTGAGTGCTGGGATTAAAGGCATGCGCCACCACCGCCTGGCTTCATATGACTCTTTCATCTTTACCAATACCTTCTGTGTCTTTCTGGAAACTCTCATATATCTATATTTACATATATATGTCTTCATAAAAGAAAAGCTTCTTGGACAGAGAGAAAAAAAATTTTCTTTAAGTATGAACTGCCTGGTAAGTAGGCCTCACTTCAGGGGACATCAACATATCCAAGAGAATATAGGTCAAAATAATTGGACTTAATATGCTTTTTTAAGTAGAAACAAAGTTGTGTGAGTAGAGAATGGAGTGGATCTGGATTAGGTTGAGGAAAGGGGGTCAACATGGAAAAACACTTATTTAAAATTCTGAAAGAACCGATCAAAATTTAAAAAAATAGTAATAAAGAAAATAAGCAAGTAACTCACTGGTGAATACCACAAGCCATTTTGTCCATATTGAATATTTAATATGACATATTCAAAGATGAAATCTGATTTATTGTATAAGTTGAATATAATGCCCCGTGTTCTCCTTTCTACACTGAAGGTAATCGTTGTTCAATTATGTTGTCTAAAGTGAAATAAAATTAGTATGGTAGAAACTTATTTAATAAGCAAATTATGTCTTTTACAAAGCTTTATTTTCTAAGTAAATACATTCTACATTTATCTGGTCATTGATTAAGTTGCTGCAGTCCCTGTTATCATATACTTTTTCTGCACAAGTGCAGAACATTTAGATTCAGTTGAACCTTAAAAATCACATCCTCAGTGATCTTAAAAAAAGTCTCTGAGAACATAAACGTGGTCAAACATTGTGACTTACAGTCTTTTTCTGTTTTCTATAATATTTTTCTTACCATAGAATAAATTTTATTTATGCATTCCTTGTAACTTTTAAGTGTTAAAATTCAAATCACTTGTAACCAGAAAGGATACGCCCCAACACACACACACACACACACACACACACACACACAAAGTGAAATTATCTAAAAAAGAAAAACTAATGTGATCCAAGGAAGTATGCAAATCTTTACAATGTTTGTAAAGTGTAACTTTCTATTTTTTTCATTTATTTATTTTTATTTTTATTTTATTTTTATTTTTTTTTATTTTTATTTTTTTTTTGTTTTTTCGAGACAGGGTTTCTCTGTGGCTTTGGAGCCTGTC
>NW_026067939.1:7725753-7744485 GCF_014885135.2 Alexandromys fortis
TGGATTATGTACATTGTGTTTTCTTTAAAATTTTTGACTGTGAAGGAGCTAAGTACAGAGAGACATTTCATTATATGGGCTGCTAAGCTAAACCTGCACATATGTTCTAAAGGTATCTTGACTTCAAAATTTGGATCTAAGGTTATGATGCTTTGGAAAAATCCTTCTTTTGTTTTCACAGAGTATGTGACCCTGTGGATTGCATCTATTCCGGTTTGGTATGATAGACCACGCCCTCCTGAAAGGTTGCTGTGAACACCCTCAAAAAATTGCTTCGCTCAATTGCCAACTGAGATGAAACTAGCACACAGGTTATATCATGAACGACCTAATTAACGACACCCCTATTCAGCAGGAAGCAGTTTGGAGAGAAAAAACTACACCCATGTTCCCAAATATTGTTTATAAATGTTCTTGTACATTTAAAGGGGGATATGATATAGATATGAATAATTTGCATTGGTATGGATTTTAAGGTCAATTTTGTTATATGTATATGTATTTTTGATCTTGATTAAGGTATTGTGAGTGTGTAGTTCATTTAAAAATGTACTGTATAATTAGGAAATATAGGTTGTTAATGGATAATAGTCAAGCTTGTAGTCATGTTAGTTAGATTTTCTAGATATATGAGATATATTTCAGTTAGATAGGCATTCTTCATATCTTTCAAAGACTGCAGAATATGGCATTTTAAATGTTTTAATAACTTAGGGCTTTTCATGACAATGAGACACATCTGCTCCTGGCAGCACCAGCTACTTCGAGAAGAAGATGGGCATCGAAGAGGATCCTTATGGAGTTTGATAGCCATTTGGGCAAAAGACTGTTCTTTTCTGGACTGTTTAATAAACTGGACACAAAGAACCCACAGAAAGAGGACTGCTGAACTTGCCAAAAGGTGAGATGGTCTTTCTGGGTTCCTGACCTATGAAAGAGTCTACAAGACATTCTGCAGGACACAGCAGAAAGTGACTAAACTGTCTTTGGAATTTCCTGCTTGATGAAAATGTCTGCTGGAAACTATGGGCCTATAGACTGAAGATGGATGCCCCAACGGTACCGAAGAACTTTGGGTGACTGTCCAGGCAGCGAGATGTCTCTGTCATTTCTAGAGTTTTCTTATTTCTTGTTTACTTAGGTAGTATTATATCCTTCTGGAGTCTTTGATGGAGTTGAAGAATGAATAGATAGTTATAGTTTTCCTTAGTTATGATAAAAGATAAAATAGATATAAATATTGTAACTGTAATTCTTGCTTGATAACTGTTTTGCTATATGTAATTTTACTATGTTAAAATGAAAGCCTTCTTTTTTGTTTAAACAGAAAAAGGGGAAATGATGTGAGAGTGATTTCTTACTAATAAAGAAACTGCCTAGGCCCCTTGATAGACCAACCCTTAGGTGGGTGGAGTACACAGAACAGAATTCTGGGAGAAAGAAGCTTAGTAGAGGAGTCTCCATGATTCTCCCGCTCCAGACAGACGCAGGTTAAGATCCTCCCTGGTAAGCCAGCTCGCGGGCTACACAGAATATTAGAAATGGGTTAGAACAATATGTAAGAGCTAGCCAATAAGAAACTGGAACTAGCCGGGCCAGGCAGTGTTTGAAAGAATACAGTTTCCGTGTAATTATTTCGGGGCATAACCTAGCCATGTGGGTGGCCGGGTGCCGGGGACGCAGCCCCGCCGCTTCATATTTCAACAAAAGCCTAGGTGTATAATTTCTAAAGAAGCTGGATTTTCTTTCAAGTCATTAAACATCAATTTACTTTGTGATTTTTCAATTCCGTAGTGACACATATACTTGTATCTGTTTATTTTCAGAACTACATAATGTCTGTTTTCATTGCCAAGTTGTCGGTAGTACATATTCAAAGTACAATTAACAAACTGTAATCAATTTTATTGATGATAATCTTTCATTGTGCTTCTTGTTGCCAGGTCACTTGTGAGAAGAGAGTACAGAATGAAAAGCTTAGGTTCTTGCAAGTGAGTGTGGGGACTCAGACGACAGTGGCGGAGACATCAAGAAAGAAGTCTTATGGGTGTGATGAAACTCAGTAAGGGCATAATTGACAGCCAAACAAAGCCTTCTGGGGAGCACTGAAGGAACTGTGGGAAAAAATAGAGTACACTACCATAAGAAGAATGGTTATGAAAGAATGGACACAGCTATTTTAAAGGTGAATAGTGTTATAGAATAAAAATTCTCTTCAAATTTTATAACAGACAGAATTGGTGAGAACCTTTCTGTTGTCATGAAATTAGAAGAATTTACTGTTGCTGGTGATGACAACCCCTGACTTTGTGTGTCAGAGAGATATTTTTTTATATTTATAGTTATAGTTGTCACAGAGAAAACTGCAAATATCTAAGATATAAGGAACTGATTGGAACATCAAAATCTTGTTTCGTTGATTTTCAGGAGTGTTATTTTTATTTAAAATGAGATCATTAATTGGTGTTTGCACTCAATATTCCCAGAATGATATTGTTAATGTGACAAGTACATTCCATAGAAAGATATGTGACCTTTGAGTAAAATATCTGAAGATAAGATTCTATTGTTTCACTATAACGGATCTTTAAAATATTTCTTTAATTTTATGAGTGTATGATAGAGTTACATCATTTTTCTTACCTTTGCCTTCCTCCAAAGCCTCCCATATACCTCTACCATCACTGTTTTTAATGTATGACCTCTTTCTTCCTTGAATGTGGTTATTTGCTTATAGGTGTACATGTAAACAAATACATTATTAATTACAACATGTTCCATCTGTATATAACTTACATATATATTTTCAGATTTGACCAGTTCTCTCTCACTCAGCATTTTTTATTTGCCTGTAGTTCTTTGTTTAGAATTGAGACCCACATTCACCTCACCTACCCACATTTTTTGTGTGTCTCTTCTTGTTGTCCTTGTTCAATTAATCATTAGTCAGTCATATTGGTGAGGTTTTGTGTGTGTAACTTCTGTCTTTACTAGGAATCATATTCTCACAGAAAGTTTTTCCATCCTTTGGCTCTTACCATCTTTCTACTCCCTTTTCTATATTATTTCCTGAGCCTTAGGGGGTGGAGTTGTTTTGTAGATGCCCCTTGGGACTTTACAAGTCTGCATTTTCATTGGTTGTGAGCTTCTGCCGTGGTTCTGTTTCTATGCAAAGTGAGATTTTCTTGATGAGGAGTGAGGATTACATTTATCTTTGCATATGAACAAATACACTGGTTCAGTGAAGTGAAAGCTGTATGTTCTTTTCCAAGATAGATGACTTCATTATTTCTAGGCAGTGGGTTGGTCCCAGCTTATTAAATAAGCGTTAAGTCAAATTAGAGAGGGATTGGTTAGAACCAAGTGTTCTGGACCACTCCTGAACCCTGTGTGCTGGTCATTGTGGTTCATCATCTTCATAGCTGAGTAGAACTCTTAGCTTTGCCCATCCTCTGGAAGAATGCATGGCACCATCTTCGGGTACCCGGAAAGGTGCTCATCAGTGAAAAGGCTTTTAAGTCAGTTTTAACTTAGAGACTTCTGGTCATTGACCTTGAAGTTTACGGTTTGTACCGCAGTAGGGAATTACCTTCCATCTCTCATGAGCAACCAAATCTCAACCAGAGCCTGTAATGCTTTGGGAATCTCATGAACAACCTGACCAGCAACTCATAAGAGGGCTGTTCATGCTTGGTTTGTGGGTTTTATTAGATGATCTTTTGATCTTGGAGGGAGAATTGTCAGCACAGATGATAAACTTTAATTTAAGCTATATATGTATATCTATGTACAGCTTTACATAAATACTGTGTGGGGTTTTTTTTTGGTAAATAATTAACAGTATGACTATTTCATGCTTTAGTTACAGAAGTGAAATATACATACAGAATAATGGACGACAAATGACACATATTAAAACTATTACTTTCAAAACTTTCAAAGAGACAAAAACTTTTTTTGTTGTTGTTTCTGATTTTGCTATTTCAGGACACGGTTTCTGCCCTGCCACTCTCTCCAACAAGGCTGACCTTAAACTCACAGAGATCTGCTGTTTCTCCCTCCCGAATGCCCGGATTAAAGGCATGCACCACCACAGACCGGCAAGGTAAAACCTTTTGCCAACCAACTTAGAAAAGATTAAGATGTAACCAATTTGGGTGATTTAGACCATATAATTAATATAAGCTGCAGCATAGGGGACAGGGCCATCTCCTGGACAAGACACAATAACAAGTGGGAATTAATTGCATTTGTGAATTGCTACACTGGATATACACAATGTGCGCCTCCACATCCAGACATAGATGTGGGTAGATTAAACCTTTCTGGTGACTCATTGGCTACAGATAAGTTCTGGGAGTCTATTTAAAAGTGAGCCCACCAGACTCCAGTGAATAATTTTACATTAAGTGTTATGTAGAAGGCCATGGTTAAAGTAAGTGATCCCAAAATAAGTTTTTTTTTTTTGTCCATAAAAAGGAGTTTTGGAAGGAGAAGTGTGATGGGGATTGGGAGGGAGGTAAGAGAGAGCGTGTGTGGAGAGTAATCAGAATGAATCATACCTAAAAAATAAACCTCAGTTTGGTAAATAAACATACATATTAAGTTCTGAATTGTGTTGTTTGAAAGACTGAATGATCATGGGAATCCTATAAAGATGGATTTTTATAGTGGAAACCAGTGGGACTAATTCCCTCAGCCCGTGGCCCAGATCATAATAGAGTGATGTCGGGAGTAGTAGGGCAGAAGAGTACGAGGCCCCGGGGTGACCAATTCAAACAGATTAAATCGGACCATGAAACAAAGTTCTCAGCATTATTTGAGAAGGGAATGATTCAAATTCCTGTGAACCAAAGAATAAAGTCAACTGGGGGGGGGGGATGTGTTTCTCACCCTTATTTAATATTACGTTTAAATGCAAAGCAAAGCACTCCTCCTTTATTTTTGAAAGGTTCACTCAGTTGAATGAAGCAGTGTGCCATTTCCTACTAAAAGCAGTGAAGGAAAACAGTTTGGGTAACCTGCTCTTTTTGCTGAGTTGTGAAAAATGTTAATTGGCAGTAAGGCCAGTCTGTTGCCATGGCTGTTCCTATTCACCCCCTATTCTCTGGGTTTCGTAGCTCCAGCTCCTCCTTCCCTCCTCACTTTCTTTCCTACAGCTGTAGTTACATGCATCAGAATTTATCTTCCTTCATCCAGTCTCATTCCGAAGCCTTCACTGACTTCAGTCTCATGACTGATCACATCATACTCCTTAAACACGTTAGTGTCCAAAGTATATTGAGTCTATTCTTTACCCAAGACAATTATTAATGGTATTGCGATTGCAGCATACTGGCTTACATCTATTACTAGCAATGAGCAGCTTAATAAAGGAATTGTTCAAAATAACTCCCATGAATCTTTTACTCTTATATCTACGTAATAACGTCTCTCTCTGACCACTTTAGAACAAACAGAAAACTTTAAAATATATTTGCAATATAGAGAGCTCTTCAGTCACTGTGAAGGCCTGTCGTGTTTGTTTTATCCCTGGTGGTGCACCTGGTGCCTGCTGCATTGTCTAGCTCACAATCAAATATTTGCTGCATGAATAAATAAGTGAACGACTTCATCACAACCATTTGATCATTACCGTACCAACTGACAGAATTTTACTGGAGATCATAAATATTGTAAGGGCAAAAAGACCTGTGTGAAATATTAGGAACATGGAAAATTAGTATTAATGTTTTATGTAAATTTCACCTGTTAAAAAAATGAAGTCCTGGAAATCTGCAGCCTTCCTGTCATATGGAAGACATAAATTTTTAGCAGACTTTCTTAGCCTCTGCTTTACCATCTTTGGGCTGCTCTTCAATGATGTTACCTAGGTGTAGGGATGGCGTTTAGATGTATCAGTTAGGGATGAACACTCCCAATTCAGTTGTGCCCTGCATTTTGACCACCTGTAATTTTCTGTAGCTAAAGTTATAACAAATTAATTCTTTCTTATTAGACCATATAGTCAGATGCAGCTAACTAGTTATTCTTTTAAAATTAATCTTGTTTTAATGTTAAATTATTATTAAATTTCCTTCTCTACATTTTCTCTCTCCAGCTTCTCCTGTATACTCTACTCCCTTGGTCTCTCTCATTCATAACTTCTGGCTTGAATCACATTAATGGTTGTTTTACACAAACACACACACACATAAACATACCCATACACAGATTAAGACACACATATACATACAAACACACTCACACACATGTATACACACATACACACCCATGTTGTGAGAACTCCTTCTGCCAATAACCTTTTAGATAAGGCCGATTTGGTGCATCATCTCAGGTACTGTAAGTGCAGACAAAAAGCTTGTGCAGCCCTCTTTCTGCTAGATTCAGTTCCCAGCTTCCAGTTCACACAGAGGACTGTGGAATGCTACCCTTAGTATGAGTTTGTTCGCAAATAATTAAACCTTTGTTATACTCCATTCCCGGCTATTGTGGAAATCCTTCATATGCTTGCATACCCTTCCCTTCACCCAGAAATATATACATGCATTCCCCCACATTTTTTAAATATCTAAGTACAGTTGGGGCATCTTAATAACCAGAAGAAGATTTCTCTTTTAAGATTGAATTTCTTTGAAATTATTCTTTTATCTTAATGGAAACAAAAATAACATATTCCAAATACGAAAAAAAAAAACCTTGAAATTTTTGTTAGAGTCAGTATGCCTGATATAGTCTGACATTCAATATACATTTTAAAACATAAATGCAATTGAAGATAACTTTTAAAATTAATAAGCACTTTCATGGTCAGTGAAAATTAATTTAGCACACTTATTTATTTGTGTGTCTTTGCAAGCATGTGTATAGGTTCACATGCCACAGCAAACACATAGAAGTCAGATGAAATCTAGCAGGGATTGGTTCTCTCCTACTAAATTCATCATTGAATGAAGTTGGATCAGCAAACTTGTCTGCAACCGCCATTACTAGTTGAACCATTGTTTTCTGGCATGGTTCCGGTATCTCTTTATAGCTCTGTGGGGTGCGAGCACTTATTCTCCATAGCTCAGGATGGCTTCACCTTTCTGTGTACAGATGACCACTGACCATCACGGGATGGGATTTGACAAATTCTGCAGCACACTTGGTCTGTTATAACTGTAATTGTGTTACACTAGCACAATGTGTACTTTCAGGCATTTGATTTGCTAATTTCTCTCATTACTTTATATATTTACATCATTAAAAATTAAAATATTTTTAAAAAACCAACTACAAACCATATTTAAACATTAAAGTATACATTAAAAGCATGACTAAATTTTAGAAAGCATCAATAAACAAAATTGTATTAATATTTGGGATTAGCGTAGTGACATTCTGGAAGTGAAATTAATTTTAAATATGTGACAATATGCTCTCATGTTGAAATAAATGTCTCTGAGGATGAGAAGATCAGAACAAATAAATCTCAAACAAAATACCAGCAACCCCGAGGATTGCTGCCATGTTCTGCTTTGTAAAGTGTGTTTCTATGGCTTCTTATTTTATTCCAGTTATCATCATCATTCAAATTGAACCGACTAAAATACCTACATGAGAAAAATATTAATATTGAATAATTTTGGCTAATCAATGTCGAATGTTCACATTTCCACAATTTAATAAAAATGAGGCTGAATGAGTCAATTCCTGTGATAGAACAAATGTTTCATGTTGCTCGAAAAATAAAATCCTTGAATTTCTACGTCCAACATTCTAGGATGTCATATTTATTTACTTATATTTTATTTAAGCGTATGACAAATAGAATTGTTTGTTTCCCTTCAGGAAAAAAAATCTAAGAATATATAAAGTCAATTGTAAAAATGTTTAATAATTAATGTTTATTTTTATCTCTTTCTGAATGCTCTGTTTCAAAAATAATATCACAAGAAAAAAAATGACATTTATTTTTGCCAGAATTATAACTGTAAAAATGGTTACTTGTATGTTTCACTTGATGACTTTAAATGACATTTCAGGTTGCTCTTCACACCATGACATTTTCTGACATTCACAAACAAGATGAATCCTCCAATTGTAAAATTTATCTCCATATTCTCTGAACAGAACGGTGATATTGATTTGTCCAGACACCAGCATTCAATTTGACTCCCTAACGTTCACGGTGACAAATCACGATTCAGATGCAGTGTCTCTCATTGGATAAACACCCCCAAGTGCACATTTATAACCACTGACGTTCCAGGCATTATGGAGCACTTCATCTACTCCCCTCTTTTTCCCCTGAGAGGAGCATCATAGGAGAGATCTGTATGATGAGATGTAAATGATGGCCCTATGGGTATCTCTATCATAAGAACTTTGAAAATCTGTAACTAGTAACCATGGAGACTGTTATCTCCACAGAAACAATACTCTCAAATTAGATGTGAAAGGAGGTCAAGTACAGTACTATTGTATCCTTTCTGTTTTGCCTTACTTGGTTGCAGACAAAATCTAAGACAAATTGCTCTAACAATAACAAATAATTCCAGTTGAGCATAAACACATTTTTATTGTTCTAAATAATATAATTTCAATTATAATTATCCAAGAAACAGCTAATGAAATTAATGTACTTCAAAAGAAAGCATGTGTCATATGCTGATTCACGTCCCTCATTGTTAATGTTTGTATGAGACTGCAAAGTAAAATTCATGTAAAATATGAAGTTTTTTTTTAAATGTCATAAATCAATATTTACAGTGCTTTTATTTAAAAGACTTTCAAATATTTTCTCTGAAAACCATTTGTCATAATGAGAGATTTTTCTAATTGCTACAGTACCCATGAGTTTCACTTCATCAGTATTAATTAAAGGTGCAAATATAAAGATAATTTTAATGCCACAAACTGTAACCTAGTTAACGTATCTTCTGAAAATATGCCAAAGTTTCATGCTTAAAATAGTAACACCATATATTGAGTTACAGTAAACCAAAAATAGTTAAAAATCACCACTGATGAAACTAGCAACATAAAGTTTTAAACATGTCTGAAATGTGCAAGATAAAATCTAGAAACCATATGCTGTATCAGCAACAGATGTGGCATTTAACAATCGTGCTTTAATTAACCTCAAAAAAAAAAAAACCCACACTAATTCCCCGTTCAAGTGACCATATCCATTAACACCCAGATGAACTAGTGTCCAAGGTCTCCTCTATTCTCAAAATAGCTGTTTTGAAATGCTGACAACTTTAATTGTTTGAGATATCTTCATTCTTTCCTCATTCAAAACCCCGTGTCATTTCATTTTATTCTTTAGGCAAGACCAAACTTCCTATCTCTGTAACTAGATCTCTTCTATCTCCTCTCTTCCTATCTCTGTAAGTTGAGCATGACTATCTGGATATTTATATGTTCATGTGTCTACACAGTCTAAGTAATGTCTTAGTTAGGATTGAACAAGATTAGAATACTCTAATGCTGTTTGAGTTATATTTTCCAAAACGGGCCAATGAAACACGATTCCTTTGCAGTGGATTTGTTGAGACCCAGTCATTTAATACTTACTAAATCAGTGTAAAAGGCACAGAAGAGTCAAGAAGCTAGCACAATTGAGTAGCCCTGCCAGAGGTCATGTAAACACTAACATACAAAACCCAAACTAATGTTTTGGGTTTGTTTGTTTCTATTTCATTTTTTTCTTCAATATTTTGCCAGGGAACTTAAATTTTCAGGTTCTTCAGGTTCAATTTCAGGTATCTCATATGTCTAATAGTGTAGAACTTTTCACAGCTCTTTAATAAAGGAGAACTACTGACATCTAAGAATGCTGAAAGCAGGAAAAATAGCTTTCCTCAGAAAAAAAAGACAGACAGCCAATTGTGTCCTCAAACCAAAGGATCAGTTCTGACTACATGCATATAAGTCACAGTAAACAGATAAAACAAAGTATATTTAAAAATATGTATGTATATAAACACAAATGGATAGGTATTCATGACCACAAACATAGACCTATGTAACAATAGATAAGGAGGAAAAAAAAAGAGTCCATGAATTTGAAAGAGAGAAGGGTGAAGTATATGAGAGAATTTAGAAAAAAAAAAAAAAAAAGAAAGGGTTTAAAAACTAAAGACAGAATGTCATGGAACAAAGGACAGAAGGCAAGTGTAAAATATAAGAAGTCAAACAAAATGAAGATTTTAGTGGGGATTTATGGAGTCTGAGTAGACAATGGTAGTATCTTCTGGGGTGTCCTTACAAAAGACTGAAGAGGGGTGATCTATGAAACATACTACCATGTGCAATGGTGTCTGCTGTGTGGAGCCCACTAGCTTGACCTTTAAATAGCAAGTGGAAGACTGATTAGGCAAAATGGCTCCGTGGAATGTTCATCTAAACCGACAGTGAGTATTTGGTGAACCGTACAGACAGGGTTTCAGCACGTCTTTCAGCTAAGCAGTCAATTCTCAGAGCTGTGCTGAAAGCTCTCTAAAACTCATTGTCCTTTGGCAAAAAATCAGACAGTGCATTTAAACTTGGCTGTGTTGTAAAAGTCACGTAAACAATGAGTACTGTAGAGTGAAAATTGTTCCAAAGTAAATCACCTTAACTAATGAGACAGTGAATTAGAAAATAGATTTAAATGTATTTTAAATAAAAATCTTGTAATTAATTTTGTAAACATTCCTTTTCTGCCAAGCAATCAGGTAGGAGATCTTAACTCCCTCCTTTCTTGCAACTCTAAGCCCCTAGTATTATTCCCAGCTTTGTAGCAGACCACCTGCTGTGGCCTCTCTACACTCTCTGCCCCATTCCCAGAGTTATAGAAAGAACCTGGTGGAAAACCAGCTTTCCTTTCTCTTGTGGAAACTCTCACACCGCTCTTCTATTTGATCCCTATAGCTTACTGTCAGCTTCCAACACCAAGAAACACCTTCTTTTCCACAGAGTTTGAAATGTTCTCCAAAACTGACCACATATTTGGACACCAAGCAAATCTGAAAAAAGAGAAGAAAACTGCAGTAATATCATGAATGCTACCAAACACTGCAGATTTAAGCTGAACATTGACAGCTACAGAAATAAAAATCCCGCACTCTCGAAACTAAACAACTCGCTTTAATGAAAAGTAGATCAAGATGGAAATGATGGAAGAAATTAAAAAAAAAAAACCTTTTTAGAATGGAATGAACAACATCCTCAAAGTTTTGAAACACAATAAATAGGGTTCTAAGAGGTAAGGTTATATCATGAAATACCTACATTAAAAAGGTCGGAGAGATTCCATTGTAGTAACTTAATGACACATGTGAATTTCTCGAACAAAAAGTATTTATAATCCAAATGACTGTATGGCAAGAAATAATCAAAAAAGGGATAAAAATGGAAATAAAATTAAAATAATCAAAAATATAGAGTTGGTTCTTTGAAAAAGCAAGATTGAAAAACTCTGAGCCAAATTAACTAAAATGTAGAGAAAGAACATATAAATTAACAACATTAGAAGCAAGAAAGGGAACTTAACAAACGACACTGAGAAAATCCAGAGTATGCTAAGAACACACTAAATTTTGTATTTCACCAGACTAAATAATACCCATTTCAGGCCTGGTGGTACATGCCTTTAATCCGAGTATTCAGGAGGACGCAGACACATCTCTTTGAATTAGAGGCCATCTTATTCTACAACTCAAGTTCCGGGACAGTGAAGGCTACAGAGAAACTCTGTCTTGGAAAATAACAAACAATCAAAAAGCAAACAACCAAGCAAACAAAAGAAGAAAAGCAAAAAATGAAGCTGTATTAGAGAGATAATACCATTGGGTTCTTACTATGTTGGCTATCTTTTGCTGAGCAGGGGATCTGCTTTTAAGTCTGGTTTATATTCACACAGAATAATCATTGAAGAAAACTAATCTTTTTTCTTTCCAAGCAGTTGTCAGAAATAGCTTCTTGGTTTCCTATGGAAGCTCTTGTTTACTTCCCCAGTCAGTACTGGGACTCCATCTGGCTAGGAGTTGTGCAGACTCTGTCCACGCTGCCAAAGCTTCTAGGAGTTCTTAAGTGCACCCGTTCTTTTAAAAGAAACATATGACTTTCTGTATTATTTACATAAGTTGCTAGCACTCCAAATATTCAGTTAGAGCTTATTATTTTTGGTTTTTCATAGGTATAGTGAAAAATCCTGTGTGGAATTTTTTCTAGAGTTCTCTTCAGTTCAGTGAAGGAGACTGAATATAGAATCCTCAGAAGAGTCAACAGAACGGATCACAATAACCCAATTCAGAGCAATGCCTGGGAATTCTTAAGATCCAAATTTACTTTGATAAATTATCTTCATTATACAACTTTGAACATATTAGCAGTTATGGAAAGCCATACAATTTACTTGTCCCCCCGAAAATAATTAATTTACTATTAGAAGAATTTAAATAATTCATTTTGATGGGATAATTAAGAGTAGCTTTTTTTGTTATCCAATATAATATATTCTTGTCATAATTTTCTAAGTTTATTTACTTTTTTCTAAAACATATCTGTTTATTGATTATTTGGGAATTTTACATCATTTACCCCAGTCCCACTCACCTCATAGTCTCTCCTTATCTACCCCTCATTTCTGCAGCATGCCCCCCCAAAAGAACCACCCTCAAAATTAACTCAAACAGAACAAATAATCACCTCACTCCTCCATCTTTCTAACACCTCTTCATTCATCTAGTGACATTGGAAACTGTTGTGTAACATGTAATATATACTTTTATCCAATCAACCCATCCACGAAATGTTCATGGCAATGAGTCATTGGTCAGATTCAAGGCCTCTGGCATACCATCATCACTTAATCTTCACTGAAACTCCTTTTAAATATCCTGCTGTTGCCATGAGTCACGGGGATTCTGTGCTTGGTTATTCTGCAGGATCGGTCCCTTCATGGACTCCAGAAGACCATAAATACGGAAGATGTTAGGGAGTTCATTTACTTTTGAGTCAAATCTATGATTGATTTTGTGCAATACTACAGCAAATATATCAAAGATAATAATTTAGTATTGCTAGGGAAGCTTTATTCTTTTTTTTACTTACTTTCCAAATAATTTATAATGTATTTCCAGCCTAATATTTTTTGTATGTATCCTGTCCTAAACATAAATACTGTAAAACAACAAACACCAATTTCTCCTGCGCACTTTTTTTCCTTATTTTTGTTTTTCAAGGGTTTCTCTGTACTATAATCCTTGATGTCAGAAAATCCTGGAACTCTCTTTGTAGGCCAGGCAGGACTCAAACTCACTGAAATCACCTGCCTCTGCCTCCCAAGTGCTGGGACTAATGGCGTGCACCACCACTGCCCAGCTACTATGTGCTTATAAAGAGGCATGTTGTGATATTTTAAAATCAGAAGAGAAAGTTAAGAAGGAAAAGTTATGAATATTCTGTGCGTATTAATTCAATAGTCATAATTTAAAATGTTAATTCCAAATAATTTCACATCATCAAAGCAAGACTCATTTCAACAAAAATAGCTTCAGTTTTTTAAACTTTTTTTTCTGGTAGAGTGGAGCGTTATATGGTATGCTCTTCTGTAATGGACCACTGCTACCAGAAGCAGCTGCATTTATCATGTGATCGTTGTGGAAATATAATTGACACTTTAGACAGTCTGTTGGGGATTTGAACAGAACAGAGACATAAAAGCACATTCACAACTTATTTTCCATTAATATTTACAAGAACCTGCAACTGCCTAATACTGAGAGCTTGAGTTATGAAAGCACAAATACACATATTCAGCAATTTTCCTGATGCACTTGCATCCCTTGTTTGTCTCAGACCAGGTCTCAGGCTGTCCAGGGTGCCTCAAATTATGGAACCAAGATGGCTTTGTCCTTCCTCTCCAGTGCTAGATATGTGTGCACATGGTAATCATGACATCCATACCTTAGAATATTTTGCTATGCTATTTCTAGTTACAGTGAGTTTAAGTGTAACACATTCAACAAACACAAATTGCTTCCTTGTGAAAATTAATTTAAAATTTAATCAAGTATTACAGTATAGCACATATTCAGTTTAAACACCATGTATCAGAAGGCAGTGATTATATGTTAAACCAGAAAGGATTTCCCGATGTGCCTTGTGTAACTTCTATAAATCTCAGTTTTATCTGCAATAATGTGATTGTATTATGAAAATTGATATAAGTAAAATAATATCATTATTTCTTTATACTTTTGACCAGTCTCAAATTTTCTTTGAAAATTGAGATATATTCAAATAAAACAATAAGATAAGGAAGTTAAAAAATTGTTACTAAAATTAAATAGGTACATCAATTTTTTAACTTTTTAAAATGTTTAAGTACAAAACATAAGTTAGGGCTCAAAATATTTAACCTCAAAATATTTATTCCATTTTTTGTTTCAAATATTTTCAAGTATTGAGTGTAAACTTATAAATCAATCGAAATTATGGCCTTCTAACACTTGTTTTTTTACCTTGTTTTTGTGATTATTTATTTGATACATTTGTCTCAGTTAACTTCTGCTATTCTATACGATACTTGAAACTGGATGTTGCAACATTTTAATGATGTATTAATAGAATTGTATAAAAATTAGTATATATTTTATAAGATTTTCAACAATTTGTGTTTATTGATTAGGAAATATTCTAGTCTCTTTGCCCTGGGACCATTTATATAATATTTTCAATTTATTATATATTATCTTTCTTTTTTATGATATGCTCTTATTCATATAATTCATAGCCTTTCACGTACAAGGAAAGAACGTGGTCCTTGAGTATTATACTAGCTTCCCCGAAATACTTTCTAATAATAATCTGTTGCAATCACAACTCTTCTCAAAGCATAATTATTTTTTAATAACATCCAGGTGTTGCTTCATATCTTTGCTGAAATTTGATCATTTTAATATTCCCTCCAATTACTTTCTATATCAGTCAGATATGATATTTTATTAGTGTGATCTACAATTAGAGCTCTAATTATATTTTTAGCTTGAGTTGATTTTGCTAAACCTCATTAGATGGTTATAAAAATAAAGAATCTACCGTACAGTGCTAGAGATAGGACCCAAGGACTCAGCCATGCAAAGAATGCACTGCACAACTGGGTTACAGTCTCAGATCCCTAAACAAAATGGGATAAATGCTTAGATAACACCGTAAATTATTCAGGATAATTTCAGTAGCTTAAAATATTTTAACAATCAAAATTGGGAATAAGGGAAGCCATTTCACAATTTCCACTAACAATTCTTCCTTTATCGCTTAGCTTTTGCATCCTATGTGAGCAATTTGAGATGAAATATTAATTTCAGACTAAAGATGCACAGAAATATTATTCAATTACATGTATGATTCTCAGTTTTCTCGTAGTGGAAAATATTTCTTGGTATTTCAGTGTCTCCAATGGGTGCATGAACCATAGAACACTATTTTCATTTTCTTTTTTTATTAGTTCATTGGGAATTCCATACAGTGCATTTGATTATATCAACTCACATTCCTCATATTCAGCAATCTTTCCTCATTCACATAGTGTTGTATGCTCTTTTTTTAAAAAAATTATTTTAACCCACTGAGTCTAATTTGAGTTGTCCACATATTTTTAAGTGTGTGCCAATCCCCCTCCCATGACTTTCAATCCTTAAATAAAGCTGACCGCTGACTGTGCTCTCAGTGGTTAACTATTTTAGTAGTTAACCCCTTATCAGAGAGGGGTGGAATTTTGTGTATATCATTGCTCCATGCTCGGCTATTTATACATTGATCTTGCACAGTTTTTGTGCATCCTGTATCACTGCTGTGAGTCCACATATTCCTATATTGTTTCCTATCTGGATAACACTGTTACTGTGAAGCTATACACCACCATTTTCCTATCCTCTTTTTGATAAGCAACAAAACCCCTTCAGGAAGATTTTTAATCTCATTGAGAAGTCATGTACAGGACTGTCAGGAAGACAGAGGAATCGGACACTATTCAAGTATCATATTGCAAGAGAAACCAGAAAATATCTAGAACCAGGAGAGATGTCTTCTTCTGAAATGTGTTTCAACAGCTCCATGGAGAAAAAAAAAATCACAAGGTTGCAGTGTCCAAAATAAAAGTTCTTTAAGGATCCAACTCCATGATAAAAATGAGGAACAACAACAACAAAAATGGCTGTGGCACTGAGTGTCATGGAATTATTGATAGAATAAAAACATCAAAACACACAGATTTATACATTAGTGGGGTTTATTGTTGGGAACTCAAAACAATACTCCAAAAATTCAGTATAGAAGCAGACACTATCCTGATGAAGGGGTCGAACCTCAGGGGACTGCAATTAAATAATCTCCCAAGTTTTAGGATGAATTCATAAGAGAGTAGTTTAGAACCAATAAAAAAGTTTTCTTCCAATATAATTCTCCTCCTGCTATTGTGCACCGTGGCGATGTTCTTTGTCCCAATCAGATTCCTGTTATGTGGATGTACATATCACATATGCTTGCTTGCTTGCTGCTGGGAGGCCAGCCAGTCCAGTCTCCAACTATTTTTAATACCATTATTTTATAAAATCAGCTGCCTCTTTCTATGGTACTATCTCAGCTTCTTTTACAATGAAAACCACAAGTAGTCAAGAAAAAACACTCTAGGTAATTCTTTTAATTTATTTTATATATAGTTGGTTTTTTGAGACAAAGCTTTTCTGTAGCTTTGGAGCCTGTCTTGGAACTAGCACTTGTAGACCAGGCTGGCCTTAAACTCACAGAGATCCTCCTGCCTCTGCCTCCCGAGTGCTGGGATTAAAGGTGTACACCACTGCTACCACCACCCAGCTCTTATTTATTTAATATTGAAATGCTAGAGGAATAAACACAGAAGGAGTCCTGCAACCAGCTCACAGGTTCATCAAAAAGTCTCCTTATTTGACCATAGAATGTTCCCACCAGTTACTGAGAATAATAATATAAATGAAGACTATCACTGGCATCCATTTTTCCTTAAACTTCATAAGGAAAAGTCTTCCACCACTTAAACTTTTCTGTATTTCCATTAGATATGGTGTGCAAATCATAATAGAGTGTTCAGCTTTCCTGCATTATCTAATTTCATTTCATATATCTGTCACTGAATTTATTAATATATATGAACTAACCAGGCTCTGATCTGGGAAACTACCTTCACCACTACTTTCGTATGAGCTCTGTGAATTAATCAACTTAATTGTATTCCTACTTTTTTGTGATCTTCATACTTGATGTTTACAAGTTCTTAAAAAGACTTGTTAAAACACATTTTCATTTGCTTTTAGATTTGGGTTGTTGTTTGAATGTTCTGTGAAAATTCTGAAAAAAAATATTTTGTAGAACTGCAGTTTATGAGTTTTAACCAAGTGTTAGTTTTGTATGATCTTATTATAGAAAAATTCTTCCTCTTCAGAGAGTCCCCGGGTCATGACTTCTCATGGTTTTCCATGCCAGGGAATCACTGCCTGCCTTGTGCCTTCCGCATCCAATCACAAGTGTCTTATAAATGGAATTGTACAAAAGGTGTCTTTTGAAGGGCTTTATTATTACAATTTCCTTGAGATTTGGCTCAGTTGCTTTCTTATATACAATACTTAATGAAACAAGTTGCTGAAAAAAACAAACTATAAAACTTTTTAAAAGAAAAAAAAAAACATACAATTACTTTAAAATACCAGACAAAGAAACACCTTTAACTTGTATGTATGACCAATTTTTTTTGGCCAAAATATTAGCTAGTTGTTTTGCTGAGAGTACCATAAGCTGTCCTTAAACTCAGAGTTATCATGTTTCCCCCTCTGAGTACTGGAATTAAGGATGTGAGTGTCCATATCCTGCTCAAAAAGATCTTAAACACAAAATTCATAGCAAGAAATATGCAACACTAAAAAAGGACAGAATTCACTGAGGATGTACTTATCATCTTTAATGTTTCATGACCCAATATTAGACAACAGAATGAGAACAGTATGTTATGCTAAAAATAATTGGTTTCTCAAACAGCAGCATGGCTAGCTTTATAAACAGATATCAATCTGAGCTTTTGAGAAACAATTTTAATTTTGAGGACTTCATACATGAGCATTGCAGCTGCTGATTTTTATTGATCCATCAAAGAGGCCTCTTTATTGCTTTTGATAAACCAGATTAGAAATAACTGTTTTGAAATCATCTGAATTTTAAGTGACAAATTAAATGATGAAATATAGAGACGAAACACAGATGATATGTATCTCATGTATAAGGTAGACAACCTTATACATGAGGGCCTGAGGATATTAGCTCACAGAATAAGAAAATGGCTGTGAAAATAAGAAGACCTAAGTTCACAGTGAGGCGAAAATTAGGCATGTAGCAAATGATGTTGGGACAGGCAAATGACAGGAACTCACTGGCCAGGCTGCCTCACCAAAGTGGTGAGCTTCTGGTTGAGGGAGAGAGTCTGTCCCTCTCAAAATGTAAGGTCAGGACTGATGGCAAAGAACCCTCTGTGCTCCTCTGCCCTCAGTATGCACATGCATAGGGTTACAAGGCACTCGGACACAGGGTAAGCATTTTACACATACACGCACGCACGCACGCACGCACGCACACACACACACACACAGAGAGAGAGAGAGAGAGAGAGAGAGAGAGAGAGAGAGAGAGAGAGAGAGAGAGAGAGAGAGAGAGAGAGAGAGAGAGAGAGAG
>NW_026067939.1:7746472-7782793 GCF_014885135.2 Alexandromys fortis
AGAGAGTTACGAATAACTCTTTCTGGTTTCCTTTCTTTTGTGTTCTTTTGCTTATATTTAACAAGAAAGATATATACATGCACAATATTTTTATCTGTAAAATAAAAATATCAGTAGTAAAATAAATAAATATATAAATAAATAAATAAATAAATAAATAAATAAATAAAACCTGCAGGATCCTTTGCTGGATATTCCATGATGTCTCAAAAAATAAGGAATGTTGCAAAGAGTTCAAACAAAAAATTTTTAGCCAAGGATCAGTCTTTGGTTTCTCAGAAAGAGAATTGTTCCATTTGTATTCTCTTGAGAGGAGTGAGCACAGAGAAGGACCTATAAGGCCAATAGAGGAACAAATAACAGAGAAACGGCCTGGGAAACTTCTTTTGGATGCTTACCATGAGTAATATTGAACTTGAAACATTCAAGAATAGATTAGATAATGATCAAAGGTACAGAGCAAAACACCACATAAATCAGTTGCCAGAGACTACACAGCGCTTAAAAGACAGTGGTATACTACCCTTTTCATTGTTTATTTTTTCAAAAAACATCATTTAAAATGCTGTCTCATGATTAATTTATTATAGATCTCAAAAATAAAATCCAAAGTTTACAAGGTTAGCAAATTAATATTTTACATCATCAAATATTATTTTAATGCTACATAAAGAGACAACAATACTTTCCAAATGAGCTGCTTCTTTTATATTTTGTAGCATTCACATGCAAATTGCCCAAATGAGATAGTTTGTTGAAGGCTTTATGGGAAAGACCACATTATCTTTCAAAAATTGTGGAAGTGTGTTAGGAGTGGGGAATTGTCTGCTGCTCTTGACATCTCACTTATCCGGATGCCTGATGGTGACGGGAGAAAAATATTCTTTTTTATTTTTTTATGAGCTGTTGATCCTAGAGAAATGAGCTGTCAATGGCAGAGAAATCTGTCAGCCAAATGGAAACTACAAAATAAAGTGTCTCAAGAAGTTATTTATTATAATGGAGGCTGCTTTATAAAAATTAATATCATACTATTTGGTAAAATGAATCATAGCTGACCTAACTAAAATAATTCTGCAGTTCAAGCAAATATTACTAGCAGTTGATTATTATTAATCGCAAATGCCTTCCAATATCTTTCTTGCCCTACTTTACACCAGTTCACCCTTACAGAGGAATAATTCCCTGATGGTAATGTGTGTGCCTGTTACATCTTCACCTGTGCTTCAAGTAGGCAGGTCAATGTGCAAAACTAATCACTGCCTCACAGAAGATAGGTGATAACAAGCGACCACATTTGAAAACAAATATATGAGGAAGAGTTGTTTTGGTGATGAAAATATAACTTGTTTTGAAACATATTATTCAGCCTTTCCTCTCTTCCCCTCCCCTCCCCTCCCCTCCCCTCTCTTCTCCTCTCCTCTCCTCTCCTTTCCTTTCCTTTCACAAGAGAACATTTATGCTTATTCATGATAAGAAATAATTTAATATATTTTTAAAATAATTTTTCACATTTACACACACACACACAAACACACACACTGTATTTACATTATTCCTATCTTATTCTTTCAAAGTTTCACATATCTACCCTCCTCGAATTCATGGCCTCTCTTCTTTATTATTGTTACACATAAATATGCAAATATATGTATATCCATATATGTATGTTATATATGTTCATATGTGTATACACATTCACACACAACCTCTTCAGTCACTTTAGTTTTATTGCATTTATATGTTTTTAGGGCCTACCACTTTATATTAGGCAACTAAGAAGGCATTCAAATTCTGGGGAAGACAATTCTCCCTCTTTTATCAATAATTAATATACTAATATTCTATTTTATTCCATTAATATTCATTTCTTTGTTTGGGGGGCAGCCCATGTGTTTTTTCCTGTTTACTTTGACATTTCAGTTCTTATTGTCATTATTTATATATTGTATGGGCAGTCGTACTGTTGAGATTTTATGGGTGTCACTTTGTTGACATATCTGAAGGACAGAATCTCATGGAAGAACACTTTTTTTTTTTTTTTTGGTTCATGAAAGTTTTCATCTCTGTATTCCACAATGCACCTAGAGTTTTAGTTATAGGGTTGTGTTGTAGGTATATCATTCAGTACTTGATTTTCCAATCTCAGCTGTTCTCTGCATGTTGACCAGTTGTCTTTCTGTCATGTTCTTTTCCTGCTTTGGAGATAAGCTTTTTTTTTTTTTTTTTTTTTTTGGTGTGTAGTAAAGATGTACCTACATGTAGATACAGAGATAAGTATTCAAAATGTAGTTGGGAATTATGCAGGTTTGGAAAAGTTTCAGAAGAGAAAGAACTTCTCCTCTTCCCACAAGTAGTGACTTTGCTCCCCTTAATTGATTGACCTTAAATCCTTAAATCTAATCAGACAACTGTCCCTTTTTTTTTTTTTTTTGAGACATGGATTTTCTGTGTAGCCCTGCACAGACTGGACTTGAACTCAGTGATTCACTTGCCTTTGCCTCCCAAGTGCTGCCTCCCGAGTGCTGGAAATAAAGGCATGCGCCACTACTGCCCTGAATCAAAAAGGCAAGTCTATGCACCCCCCCAAAAAAATAATAATTTTTTTGCTTCTTGATTCTTTGGGTTTTTCAGTCCTTTGACTGTTGTGGATAATAATCCCTCCTCTACCAGAGTTATATCTGATAATGATTCTCTGGCAGCCTGGAGGCTTCATCTCATCTAATTGCTTCCTTTGTTTTACTTCACCTTCTCAGGTTTTTTTTTTTCTGGTTAATGCTTACCTTTATTAAGTAACCACGATGTAATTTCCTAGTTTCAAGAGTTCTCAGAGCACTCAGTGAAACAACAGGTAAGTACTTCTGTTAGAGAGCCCTTTTAATGAATTCTTGTTATTTAGTTTGTGATTAGCGTACCCAGTCTTTGATTGAGACCTCTGAATCTTAATCCTAGAAATTCAACCTCCGGTTTTCCTCCACTAATAACATTTTCAGAGGCAGCATATTTAAAGGAAGAGGGATAGGGGGACTCAAGTGCATAGTTACCTTTTCAGTTTTATATGGGTACATTTCTCAATTGTTGACCTAAATCCCTGAGCAAATCCAATCAATTCTAGTCAGAAAGTCCTTTCCCACACCTGTTTCTTATAGGATATTGTCTTTTTCTTCTCTTGGTTTAACATTTTACACTGAAGTCTTTAATTTACTCGGAGATATTTTTTTCTGTATGTGTTAGATACATGCCTACTGTCATTCTTTTGTCAATGGATATTCAGTTTTCCTGTCTAGCAATTACTGAACATGCTGTCTTTCTTCGGATTTCTATTTATTGTGTTTTACCTTGCTTAGAATACTATCTCCTACTCATTCCTTTTTTATTAATTTCTGAATAAACATAAATTCATCTCAGTGTTTTAAGCATGTTTTCCCTAAGCCATAGATTCTCCATGTAATCATTATAAACCAATGGTGCATTTATAAGTGACCCCGGATTCAACCTCTAATACCAAATAAAATGAAATTGAGTACAGATGAACAATTTTTGATGTCACTTTCAAATAATTGAAACTATCAATGATAAATGCACTTTTGTTCAGTTTCTCTGGTTTGTTGTGGACTTGACACTGCACAAAATTATTATCAGCAAAATATTTTCTTTTTTGTTTTATGCTGTCTTTATTATGACAAATGATCTTCTTGGTATAATCTTTTGCTAAGATTCAGAAAAGAAATCACATACTGCCAAGCGCTTGCAGGATGAGGAAAAATAATGCGCACTTCAAGACTTTTTTATAATTAGAATAAAATACACCCTTCAAGTAATGATCGCATTAAACAGAATTTTGTAGAGAAATTCCCCTTTCAGGGTGCTTCAATAATTCAGGAGCCACTCTCTTCTTGAACTGTGATTCTAATACTTCTTGTTGACTGATAGAACACATGCCATATTTATTTTTCTGAGGCAGCAATAACTGTGTCTGTTACATCTAAGCTTCTACCTTCACACTATTAAAGTTCTAACTTTAGCTTGGCTTTATATAAGCAGTATACTCAACAATGTTTCAACAGATAATTTTTTTTCTGATGTGGAAAGTAATATTACATTGAAGAAAGTTTATTTTCAACATAATACAAGTAATGTAGTTATAACACATATGTAATAGCAAATGTTTTCTTGTTATTTTTCCATACAAGTTGCTTCATGAAAGAATGAACACCTTTGATTTGAGATAACACAGAGGGTGCTCATTTGAAATATCAGCATTCAAGATATTTTTTATATTTTTCTGCTTTATTCATGGATTGTCTTGTTCACCCTCTGCTTATCAGAATAAAGAACAAAAATTCATAGGTATATAACATATAAGAATAATAGCCTGTGTTTGCTGTAAGGACACCAACATGTTCCAGCTACTCATAAAAGAACCACATTCAAAACAAGCAAACACTTCTGCACACAGCCACATGCATACCCATAAGTAGGCACAAATTTCTTTATGAGCATTATAAGGAGGGATTCCATTAATTTTGTATCATATCTTTATTATATCGGTGATATTTATTATTTTATCTTTGATGACATTTGTTTGTTTTCTTTCCTATATAATAAGAGAGAAAAACTTTGCCTAAAATTTGGACAAGCAACAATAATGACAAAACAAATAAAAGTTCAATGAATAGTTATTAGTGGCTATTCATAGGCATAACATTTTGGTGGTCTCTGATCAACCATGTCAGTTTACTTACCACGTGTTACTGATGATAAGATGTAAGCTCTCATGAAATCACAGCAAAAGACATGCAACCCAACCAACAAAACATAAACGGCACTTTTAGCAGCACAGTTTGACCAATGTTATTCCAAGTTCCATGACAAGGTTGTGGTGTCTGAGCCTGGCAATGACATTCCCAGTGCTGCTACTGCAAGATCTTAGCAAAATATTCTTGTTATCAAGGTGTGATGGGAGTGTTTAAAATCAGACATTAGCAAACATAATGGCTTCTCACACATTTTCACTAAGTGATAATAGTGATATGAAAATAATTGAAAGGATATGTCAATGTTACATACTTCAAATAAAGTTTTGATACTTTTTCAAGGTTAAGAACTTTATTTAAAGGTGTGAATCAATGCTTTGTCCAAGCAAAATGCATTTAGAACAGAGAAAAATATTATCTTTAAAAGGGGCCCTTGAAAATGTGACAATACACACAAGTGCAAATTGGTTGATTTCCTTGGGTTAAATTGAAGTTTTATCTGCCGAATAAAGGTTCAGAATGTGGTTTGGAAGGCCAGAGAGAAGGCAACAAGCATCAATATGTCAGCTGATGAATGCAAATAACTTACCAAGAAATAAGTGTTCATAAATTAAAACAAATTCAGGACTCTGCACTGTTTTTTTCTTGATAATTTGAATCAAGATACATCTTAAGAAACTTTAGAATTTTACAATCACACAACAACAATAAATTCAAAAATTCCAGAAGTCTGGGAGAAAGAGAAACCAAAATATTTGACATGTGGTCAATTCTCAATGACCTTAAAGTAGTCTGAGGATGTGGTGTATGTGGCTTAGAAGAGTAAAATAACATCACACATGTCTGTCCTAGAGAAACTAGCAAGGATAGTTTGCAGACACAGAGCATGAACTCATGTGACCAAAAACGGCATGCTAGAGGATACTTACAAATCAACAGTATTATTACTTTATGTATGTTAATAAAATAGCAGAGAATAAACACTGGATCCCTTCTAAAACTTTGTTCACAATGTGCTTAATGCTGCTATATTCCTTTATTATTTGCCCCCCCTTTTTTTTGGAGGCAAGATTTCAGTTTGTGGCTGGCTGCAAATTTAAGACAATTGTGTTACTGATCCAAGAATAAAGCTGATGTTGTCTTACCTATTCCGTCTAGTCTGCAGTTCTGAAGTACCCAAAAACTATGAACTAACTCAACCATGGCTTCATCAACAGATGGAGTCAGTGCCTTCATGATCCACTTGTCTCTCTCAATCTGATCTTTGAACATATCTTCACGGAGCATCATGTCATCAATGTATGACTTTGGGTACCGGATTCATATTTAAATCACAACAGTGATTGAAATTCTGCATTCCGTTCACTCTGTCACTGTTCTAGTTAACATGTAAGGTTCTGAGATAAGAAACGCGAAGGAATTGCTTTCAAAGGATAAAATTCTCAACATTTCATAGCAGCAATTATAAACTGGGACGAGTAACTTTCGTTCCAAGGCTTTCATTTTTGTTTTAATGTTGTTTTTTTAAATAGCGAATAAAGCAGGAATAAAATGTCTCTCACAAGATCTTGCTGTGAATTAAGCTGGAAAATGAATGAGGTAATCAAACTATTTAACTAAAAAACACGGAGAGCACCCTGAGTGTAAATGGTCAATTGCTTTTAACTCAACAGCTCTAGGTAACATTTCATGAGTTCAAGTCATAACTTTCCAGCTTATTCTCCTCATTTTGTTTCATAAAGCAAATCTCTCTGAGTGTTTGAAATGGTCTCCTTGCTAAATTACAGGCTTCATCTAGCACTCTTTTAGCAACAACAAAAAGATCTTTGCTGCCTCATGACCTTCTGTACCTTACCCAGAGAGCATTAGTGGTCTCACACCGCAAGCACCATGATCCTGTGGCTTTTTTGTCTGAACAAATGGAAGCCACAGGAGCACACACAGTTCATTCCACAGCATTCCCTTCAAGCCATTGTGAGCACTTTTATATAACTTATTGATTGGTCAAACAAGTGAAGCAAGAAAGAGGAAATAAAACTTTTGATACTGTATAAAAGCAAGTTAAACTTAAATTACATCTACACATAGAAGAGTAAACATGTGGGTAAATACCCATGCATATAAAGTATTTTTTTTACAAAAGAAAAGTTGCTTAAATTTCTGACTTTGAAGATAGATACACTGATAGAATGTTTTGAAATGTTAATATACCTAAAATTCAAATAAAAATGTTAATATCAGATGAAACAGTGAGAACAAATGGAAAATGAAATGGAAGAGCCCTGTACTTTTAGAGCTGTGATGTAAAAGATCACAGCTGTACTACAGTTTCCGTACTTTAGTTGATATAGTCATGAACATGTTAAAACTGTACAAATAATTGAGAACCAAGTCACTTTTGATGTCATTTAAATTTGGGGCCGTATAGATTGTTCAGAGAGGTTAAGGGTTGTTACTGCTCTTCCAGGGAAAATTGGAGTCCAGTTCACATCTCCCCACATTGTGGCTCACAGCAGCCTGTGATTTTAGGGACAGGATTACTGAATCCCCCTTCTAGAATATATTGGAAGTTAGTGCGTATAGAAAACAAAGATCAATATGTACTAAGTTTTATGTGTTTAGTATTGGTTTTTATTTTGTGTTGTTGATTTTTTGTTTGTTTGTTTTGTCTGCAAGGCCACAAGCTAATTTCGGTTCTCCTGGGTGGGACTGGAGTTAAAGGTTGTGAACTACGTTAGGGCAGCTTTGAATAGAAGAATGGGTCTTCTGGACCAGCAGCCAGTATGTGTCATCACTGAATAAACTCTCAAGTCCCACAAAATAAATACTTTCAATGTACTTCCTATGAATATCAAAAGCTGAACCCATAAAGTTTCATCGTCATTAATGACTGCTTCAACATAGGACTATAATAGACATGCTCTTACATGGTCAGTGGAAGCCCATGAGGGCTCAAAGACTACAGTCAACTAAGGGGCTGTTGTCCCACGTGGGAAAAAATGTTTTCCTCAGAGAAGATCATACACATTTGTTATCTAATATCAATTGATCAGCCCTGCACACATACACACACACACACACACACACACATGTGCAGAGAGAGAGAGACAGAAACAGAGAGAGAAAGAGAAAGAGAGAGAGTCAGGGGTACCATTATACAGACTGATTAGGTTAAATTTCACGTGTGTGTGTCCATGAATATAATAAAAACTAATGGGATAACGACCACCAGTTTGAAAGAGAACAAAGGGGTTTATATGGAAATATTTGGAAGGAGGAAAGAGAAGGGGGACATAATGTAATTATAATCTCAAAACTAAGAAAAAGAATTAAAAGGTATTATTGAAACATCAACTAAAAACTTACCTAAAGTACTCAAAGCAGTGTATNATTAGATTTATATCCCTTTCATACACGTTAATGAGAACACATTAACAGAGGATGGATTTATCATAATCATGAAAAAAGGAAAAAACCAAATAGCTGATGATTGCTAAATTGTGGCAATTTATCATAAAAAATAAGCATTTCCCCCTTCCCTGCCTCACTCCATCTCTATATTCATGTCCTACTTCCCTGTGTTCTCTCTTATTCTCTTGCTCTCTCCTGTGGTATGATCTATTATCTGGGTCTTCCTATCTCACTATCTCTACTATTCTCTTCCCCCCGCCTGCTTCTCTAGCCCTGCTGATGTCGATTCTGCTGGCTATGTTCAGTTTTCTTCCTTTGCTTTCTCTTCTGGACTCTTGCAGATGATGCTGCATATTTTCACTCTCTCTCCAACAACAAAAACTTTGATTTAATAGAGCAATGATGTCAACCGTTCTTTACTGTGCCCCCTTGCATACCCTTATGATTGCAATTTTATTTCTGTTTTGAAACGAAGCCTTAAAACATCGAGGCACTCAGGAGAGAGTGAGTACATTGTTTTCAGTCAATAAAAATATATTCAGCAACTTTGTAATTACATTTCAAATGAGCTGTTTATTTTCCTGCTCTTTAGAAGAGCTAATTTTGTTGATACTTCCAGCATATAATTTATAATTGCAGTGAATTCACTGTGAGTGGAATTTGAGTGAACTGGTCACATTGCATCTAAAGTCTGGGAACAGATACCAAAGAATGTTTATCTTCTACTCACTTTCTCCTCCTAATATGATCAGTTTTCTTAGCACCAGTAATGGTACAGCCTACAAACACCAGTTTTCTAACTTCAATCAGTGTAACAAACATAATCTTTCACAGACATTTTTGGAGACACTCATTTCCCAGTTATTCTAGATCTCTCTCATTAAGTTGAAAATTGTTCTTTCCCACCCCCTAAATGTTTGGTAGTCAAATTGTTTACGTTTTTGATTCATGTGCATATTAATAATGTTCTTCAAATATGTTTTCCTTTTCCTTGTTTTTAAGGTTTGAAGTGCACAGAATATTGGAGATTATATGGTATGTTTTAGCTTCTCTGCCTTTCTAATGAAATAATGCTGACACCATAATCTCTCTTACTTATATACAAAAGATGTAAAAAGAAGGAGCAGAAATGTAGAAACCATTATAAATATCTAAAATATTATTTAGAGTCCCAAAACCAGAAATGAACAGGAATTCCATCACAAAATCTGAGACGAGTTTTTCAAAGACGAGATAAAAAGTGAGGTAGCCTTTGTTTGTCAATGTGATCTGTAGGTTAGGAAGGGCAGTTGATCAATAAAAATTTTACAAACACTCGAAATTATCAACAAGAAAACTGCTGGCATCACATCAATATACTTCTCTGATATAGTTACCTGGAGACAGAATTTTCCACAAGGTTAGGTCTTCATTACAACGTTGACATTTAATCAAATCATGTAGGAGTTCTAAATGACAAGTAATGACTAGCTTCTAAGTATATTTTCTTAAAATTGTTTCCTTGTTAACATAAATAAATAAATGTATAAATACATATGTAAACAAAAAAAGTAACAATAATCAAAAACTACCCAATTTTCTAAGTAGTAAGCAATTCTTATGAAAGACGATTTTCTAACAGATGTTGAAGGTGTTTCTGTCCTTCAGTGTGTGGTTAAATGCCAGCTAATATTTCCAATTTATAGGCAACACATTTGTGACTTGTTCAAATATTTGTTTATATAGCTTCAGTTTGTAAGAAAAGGGAGGGCCTTCTCTTTCCTAAGCAGAAAGAATCTGATGTGACATTTGACAGAGCATCCAGAAGCCGCTGACATAATCAACAGAATTCAACGATGAGTACATCTGAGTAGAAAACCCCACTAAAGGTAAAGAGTGATTCCTTGGTTCATAATCCTTTACAAAACACACGCATGCTTCTATTTAGTATAAAATACATGATTTAAAAATTGTGCAGGATGGAGAATTTATCCTGGAACTTTCTTGATGAGAAGCACTGTGAGAGGTGAAAATATGAGTGTAATATAAACCAAAACCAAGGATTTGAATTCACAGCAAAATTATAGATAAAACATATTCTCTTGGAATAAATCATAGACAATTTCAAAATCACAAATTCTCTTTAAAATTTTAGTTTGTTGTTTGACTTCATTACCTAAAACTTTTATTTTTTCCATGTATTCAGGAACATCCCTTTAACCCCTCAACACTTGAGTCCAATTGAATGTATCTTTGTGAGTTCCAGGGACACCTAGTCTACAGAGAGATTTCCAGCACACCCAGAGCTACATAGTATGTGTCTACCTTGATACAAATAAACAGACAAGATTATATATACATATAATATATATACATAATATATATACATTGTATTGTAAAGTCATAGAAAACTCTTTTCTTTCTTATTTTTTAAAAAGTTTTTCTTTTATATATAACTAAATTCTAACTTATCAAAATTGATTACTCCAAATAAATAAGGCTTATATTTTACTATGTACATTAAAATTATTCCTAATAATTATGAATGTGGAAAACTCATACATTGTTTCCAGCTTTCAGAAAAAACTATAATCCCTTTATTTTGCCAACATTTCACCATCAAATATGTTACATATACATTTTCTTTAAAACTTGTTTTAATGATAAGGCTTTTGATTTAAGACACATCTCCTACTTCATTGACTTGGTTTACAAAGAAATTTATTATTTAGTTGCTTTTAATGACTACTTTTGTCTTGACTCTATATCTTAAATTTACTTTGTAGACATCAAGAAACAAAATGTTTATCAACTATTAACAATACTGACAATCACCAATATTTAAAAATTATGAACTTAATGGAAATTTTCCATGTAAATTTTATCTTTACCATCATCTCAATATTTCCCTACATAATTTTATGCAGTTAAAATTCAATGGATTAAAATAAAGTTGTTGTAATTGGTAAGACCGACCACTAATGTTATTACTAGCTAAAGAGTCAATGCTTGGGACAATTACTGCATATACTGCATAAAAATATTTAATTATTTTTGCTTTATTTTTTTTTAAAAATTATAAGTTGTGACCATACCCCTTTTAACATTGATAATCTTTCTTTCTCTTTGTTTATTACCACAGACTTTAGCTATTATATCAGGTTCTTGTGTCCTTAGCTATTCAAATAGAATATTTTAGATCTTGGGAATACAGTACAAAGGGTAAACTACCCATCTGTTTGCCCTTACATCTTGCTGTATGCGATGCATTTGGCATTCCAGATGGATATACAACATCTATTATCCTCTCAGCTGTTGAGGATTTTGCCATGTATTATATCCCACAGGGAAAAATTGCAATTTCTCAACCTTACTTTATTCTGAATCATTTATTCCCCCTTTATTTTAACCTTTTTTGTCAAATGTCACTCAGTACTCTGTATCGTATGAAGATTTACACAAGCATTGCGTGGCTTTTTTTCCACTCTATATGCAGTTTTTAATCTAAGGGAGAATATTCTAGTCCTGAGTTTATAGTCCAATTTCACTTTTAAACTCATTAAAATTATTTGTTAAATTATGGAATACAGTGGCCTGGAAATCAATGAAGGTGGAATCAAGTTAGAATATTAAAATATCTACTGTGGCTTGTTTTGTAATACTTACAAAATCATTAATTTATGTAAATCTCCAATAGTGCATCATTTATAAAATTCAGTGCCTGATTATTGATGTTTCAGAGAAATGTGTGTGTGTGTGTGTGTGTGTGTGTGTGTGTGTGTGTGTGAAAGAGAGAGACTGAGATAGAGAGAACATGTCAGACAATCCTTTCAGTGAAGGAAATGTATATATTTTAAATTTTATATGTTGACTTAAATACAATACTCATTTCATCAAAATTATACTTAATCAAGTATTTTTGTGTTTTATATAATTAATAAAGCAATATTATCACCATAAAACCTACTTTGAAGATCACAATAAGTCCGGTCAAAATTAATCCATATCCTTAAACTACAGAAAACAGGTCACAGTGTAATTAAAAACTACTCTGTTTTAAAAGCAAAGAATGACTATTGTGTGCTGGACTACTTTTGTAAGTAACAATGAAAATGTAGTTATTAAAATGCACTCAGATAATGTGAAGCAGCTTAACCTGAGCACATATGTTACAGTTCACATCTAGGGTGAGGTTTGTATGTTGATATTGGAAATGCCTGTTCTTAGAAAAACTATTTACCTCTTTCCAGTGGTTTTTTTTATCATAAAGTTTAATGTAAAATATATCATTTATGTGTGCCTTATTAGTTAGGATTAGGCAATTACAGTTATAGAGATGCTTTATTGTGAACCAACCAGACCAACGATTCTTCACAATGAATGCCTGCCTATAATGTATATAGATAAAGGGGTGCATTGTTTAATTCACAGTGTTCCGCTGCAGCTTTCAGGACATGATTTTCTCTTTTTCCCCTTTCCCCCAATTTTTTCTCTTAAATTTTATTTTGTTTTATTCTGGCAGTGTGAGGTGTGGGGTGGATTCCAGACGCATAATGTGAAAGACACAAAGACTAAATAAAAAGAAGTTAAAAAAAAGAAGTCAGGAACTTTATACCTAACATGATTTCCATATATCTAAACATGTATAAAAGGGTAGATGGTGAATGCTTATGTCTAACATGCTTTTCTTCACTGAAGTGTCACTTGGGAAAAAAGAATATTTGCAATTCACAATAATACCGATTTTTTTATCTGTCTACTTCAGGATATCAGATGTTGTATAGAATTAAATTTAAATTGATGTCATTCAAAATGTGATTTCTTTGTTAGAACATCCGTCAGTACCACCACACACTACTCTATTTACAAACCTACAGAAAAAGAAGCAATGTGGAAGAAACCATCTTTATTTTTAAATGTCAAGTTGCAGTAAGATCATCTCTCATTGTACGTAATTTGTATAATGCAGTTTTCCACGATGTAATTTATTACCAAGAAAGGAATACACTTATTTGAAGTTTGCTTTAAGTCAAGCACAAGTATGAAATTTATAAGGCACATAAGAACAGCTGTAAAACTTTTGGGATTTCAGTCTATTTCCACTTCTAGAGAACACACATCAAATTTGGCACCTTTCTTAGTGATGGAATAAATCACAAAATAGTAGGTGTTTTCTGGCTACTCATAAATCCTTAGATATCATGTAAAGCATACAGTAGTTTGCGATGGAACTCAGCAAGGAAATTAGTTTCAAGTCTTTTCTGTATTGCAAATGACAACCTCTTCACTGTGTAACAAAAAAAAATGCAAAGATAATGTCCAGTAAATAAAAGACAGGACTCATAAACATTTCAAGTCTACTCCTGTGAAAGCAAGTGCTGGGATCTAAGATGCAGAGCATGTGATGAGACAGAAAGTATCAAATTACCTGGATTACTATAAAAGATGGTGTGGATTTGGATAAAGATGCAAAAATTTTATTTTAAAAAATGAATATTTTATAATGATAGGTCATAAAATGAAAGTACAAAAGTGATCCAGAACATATCTTCTTGAATATATACATATAATGAATATTTGAAAATAGTAATAAAAAGAAAATTCTAATTAAATAATGCTGAAGAAACTACCTCATCAATGGTGTCAACTGGATAATTTATGATTATTGCATATCAGAAGGATAAATTCTCATAAAAGTTTGTACCTTCATACGGTCTAAAGGCAGTTATATAATATATGAATGCATGTAAACCATTAAGGGGCACAGTGATGGCCAAAGTAATTACTCATCCAATTGTTTCCCATTTGAAAATGAACTTGTTCTCATAATGAGATTCTAAGTGCGAATGTCACAATCTGAGTCAGAGCTGTGTGTCTAGGGCTCACTGGTGCATGAACAACCACAAACCTGTTTCTATTTAATAGTTCAGTGATGATGACAATCTTTCTGCTGCTACCTGCATTATTTTTAACAGCCATCTTGTTTACAAATTTCGCCCTTAGTAAAACAAATAATACACAAATAATATATATACCTGTGTTTCTCCTTTAATTCTGGAATATAAAATATATACACATAGATGTATATATTATATGTCTATATATACAATATTCAAATGCTGGAAGCTTCTATAACTGCTGTCCAGATTTTATTAGGGTACAAAGTTCTAATTTGTTCTGATGAACCTTTTTCTACTGAAATCTTCCAAAATTATCTGAGAGTCAGAGTTACAGAATATGACTAACACAATACATTTTAGACAACCTTATGCAATAAATAAGAGTTGAGTATTATCAATCTTAAATGAAAGTGAAGAAAATTACATACCTTATACTAAAGATGAGTGATTTTGCATAAAATTAGTATATTCAGAAATGCTGCAAAGTAGAAAGATATTCACATTTGACTCTAAGGACAACAATATCCAGAGCTGGACCCAAGAATGGATAATGATTTATTAAACCATCATGAAGCAATGATGGAACCTGACATTTCTAAAGCCAGAGAGATTTCCCAGATCATAAAGAGCACTGGATGCTGTTCCAGAGGTCCTGAGTTCAATTCCCAGAAATCACATGGTAGCTAATAATCTTGTAAATTCAACAAAGAAAATAACTGTCATCACCAGAAAGCTAAAAAAATGGACTTCACTATGTACAACTGTAAGCTGCCACAGTGGGGAGTGACAAGATCCCATGGGCACCAAAAATTTCTTGTTATTAAATATATTGAAATATGTAGAATGGGGGATGTTTGCAGGGTCTCTCTCCCTTCCTTGTATAAACCCAATTTTATTTGAAACAGGAAAAGAAAAAAAGACCAAAATGTACCCTTTCTCAGATTTCACTTTTCAATCACATAAGTGGAATTGCTAGAATCTCCCAGTCTGAAAACTCACAGCAGTGTAACTGTAGAACGTACACTTGGAGTTTTTTTCCCAATATGGTTTTACTAATTTTTACATATATGTGACTTTTTTTGACAGGCTTTGGGAAGTTAAACTTTTGTACTGCTTTGCTACAGATGATAACATCTTATTGATAATGATAGTTCATGAAATAATTAGGATAATTATTTCCAAAAAGTTATAAAAATTACAGTGTGAATATCAGTGATAAAAATTTATCCACTTAATTTTGATGACATACCCTCAAAACCTACAATTTTATTTGTTCACTATTTTGGTACTACAGTTGATTCCAGTTGATTTGTCTTTCCAAAGAGTGTATGATATATGCATGCATTTCTATACTTAGAGACAATATAGATTTCTCGTTCCATCCGCTGTTTTTCCAGGCTCTGTGATGATATATATACAATGTAATCCAGAACAACCCTTTCTTTTGTGAAAGTTGGCAATATCAAGAATTTATGAGGGATACTCCTCCTGCTAGTGAGATGAGAATGAGACTCAATATGCTTTAAAACCAAGTATAAATCAAAGCTGGTGAAAGAAAAACTTGAAAAAAAATGCTATGGTCCTATAAAATACCCAAACATTTGTGATTTTTGCTTTTTATACCTCACCAAATGATGGAGAGCAGAAAGAAGAAAAAATCAAATTGCAATCCATAATTTTAACTGGCTTCCTAGACTTCATCCTTATTGGCAGCTGAAAGAGCTGAGCCCTTTGCAGCACATCTATTCTTCTTTACTTGAATTTTGTTTGTTTATAGTATGAAAATGAATATAGGAAAAGAAAGGTAGAGATGTAAAAAGAATAAGAGCTTCAGTTTCTAGATTTAAATCCCAAACCCATTACCTCATCAATTGTGATACATAGATCAAATTACTTAATCAATAATAATCAGAGACACATCATTGTCATTTGGTAACTGATGCTTCTCTAAGCATTTGTCAATGTCATTTTGACAATCAAATTTTCATTGAGAAGACATACCCAGAAACCACAAATGTTGGTTTCAGGGAAGTAATAGCAAGAAAACCTCCATTTTGTTTAGAGGAAACTGCCATGAACAGGAATAAGGAATTTTACATTTTCTCTCATTTAATACTCATGATTTTAGATCTCTGATTATATATGATTATATAGCACTATGAAGAGACTAAGCTTAAATATATTGGCTTCCATTAAAACTGAACTGCACATACTTTTCAGGTCTCAAAGTTTCTACTCTTGAGCACAATATGTTAATTGTGTTGCGTATTCTATTAAATTGCTTTGTACTGTGTCTAATGTTATGTCAACATTTTATTACAGCCTATCTCTATACAAATATATAATTAAAAGTATCAGAATATATTTATAATTATAAAAATTTGTGATTTTATATATAATATTACTAATTAGCAATAATCTCAGTTGAGCATCTATCATGTATTATTATTAGTATTTTTTAAGTAGACACTATTGGTTCCATTCAATTGTGTTGATTCTATAATAATGCTCAAAATTAATACAATGCTTTGAAAGGTTCATAAAACTTATGGGCTAACATACACCGCTTATTTTAATATAAAATATTTAATGCAATAAAATTGCACATTCAATTGCTTAGTGAAACATAGAAGCTGAGAAATGCCTCCTTCCATGTTCAATGTAATTTCAGCTGCAAAAGTCTCAGTTCTTGTGCTCCAGTAAAGGTTTAAGGCTGGGGCACAAGTAGAAAGGAACAAGCAAGGTTGATTTCAACAAGTGAGACAGTGAAAGCACAAAGTCAACACACCCTCCATACTAGACTGAGAATCAGGCAATATGTACTGTACAGACCTGCCACAGCATCAGGGTTACGTCTTGGTCTATGAGTCCCCCCGCCCCCCATTACCATCTATGTGGTAGTTGGGATTTAACACATCTTTTTCTTAAACAGAAGCTTTTTAAGAAGCCATCAAAAAACACCATTCTGTTTATACAACTCAATGCAGAAGTAAGCATTCGGCAATAGCAAAAGAATATTTACAATCTCAAGATAAAACTCAGACACAAATTGCCCTTCTTTGCAATTTCCATCAACAGTTTTTCAGTTAAACTAGTGATTAACTAGTATTTAGTTTATTGCTCTTCCCTGGCGTTCCTTGGTAGTCTTTACCGAGGCTCTGCACCTCCCCTGACACTACCAGTTTTGCATTGCAGGGAAGGGTAAGAGTATAAAACCAAAAAGTCAAAAGTCATGTACATCATTTAAAAGTTAACTCAACTCACATCAATTTCTGATCATAAGTGGTCATGGGGGTTATCTAAAGCTGATGCCCAGTTTGTAGGGTGACCCTAAGGTTTCAGAGGGCTGTTTAGCCTTGCAAATAGAGCTATGGGTTGTAAAGCAGAGTAACACACGGTTAATAGTTAATCCTTAAATTACTGAGAAAGCTGCTGACAGCCTGCTCTCATTCTCCTAAATTTACAATTATATTTATTTGTTGATGATTATTTTTGGAATCTACATTTTTGTATTCTTATTCCTGGACTCTTCAATCCCAACACCAGAAAAATAAGTATATTAGTTTTTCACATGCTCAGTTTATATCAGTCATAAAGATATATATATGTATATATACATATATATATATATAACTTGATACAACATGTTTGCGACTTAGAACTAGAGAGGTGTGAAGAGTTGTGAAATTTGTGTTTGTAGCCCATTTTGTAAGTTATTTGGCTTTGAGACATTCTCTTCTTTTAACAAATTTTATATATACATTTGTGTATATAAAAAGCATTTTAGACACTAAAACTGTTTTTGCTCAAAGAATTCATAGTGTAACAAAATATGCATGCGAATTTTTTGAAGTTGAGAAATTTAACATGCTTTTTTTCAGTTTTATTGCCAATTATAGGCGTATATTGTTCCCATAAAAAAGAGGAGAGAAAATAACCATATTTCATTGAAAAATAATTGAACTAAAACAATATAAATTTGTGCCATATAAACATCAGCATAGAATGTTAGTAGTTAGATTATACTATAGTTTTATTATCTCTACTGACGAACAAAGTTTTGAACTCGCTAGCAGGTTATTGAAAGTATTATAATTTGGGAAATGTAAATGTATAAAATATTTTACTGCAATTTGAAGTTTTATATTCTACACTAATGCCAAAGAGAGAAATTGAACAGATAAAGCTATATCACTTTCAACAGTGACTTTTTTTTCTTGTCTTATCCTACAAAAGGAAATCCTTTTCTAATCAAGAGGAATTTCAGTAGAGGATCGTTAAAAGTTTGACTCTTTGGAGATCATATATTCTTTTAATTTCTCCATGAATTTCAATGTCCTTTGTTCAGCTTATCATATTTATTCTGTTTTTGTCCACTTAGTCTTTGGGATCCAACAGCTGTCTTAAAATCTGCAGAACAGAACGGGAGAGACATCTTGCTGCCCACAGCATACAATGACTGCAAGATAATTATATCTCTGAAGCTGGTCGGATTAACACTTTGCTGAGAATTTCTAATGGGCTCCATGGTAAACCATGCTCACAAATTATGGTTTAGTTATCAACATAGTGGCCTTAGGCATCTGGAGAGATTGCTCAATGTTTTTGTTCCTTTCTATCACTAAAATTTTTATAAAAATGCTATAAAAGTACTGAACATTGCACTGGGTTATTTAAGGGTTTTCATGAAACACCTTTGCCCACAAGTGAATTAAATATATACCATTTTCCTGGACTGAATGCTCATTTGATGACAAGCCATGCCCCTTTGAAATTCTGTTTCTCTGGCTTTTCTGTCAATTCAGTCTTCATTTTCTTCACGTACTTTTGTATTTTAGGAAGTTTCTACTTATTTGGGTTCTGTACTACCCCTCAACTGTCCCTAAATTTTAATTGTCTGTCCCATATTTACCCATTTGTCCCTTTTCCTCCCCCCATCACCACTTGATCCTCTGTTTGGCTTGTTTTGGAGGACTGGCTCTTTTTACTATATTAATTCCACCAATGAATATGCATCTGAGATCTTTCTGTTTTCTGATATCTTCTTCAGTTCCTTTCTCAGTGTCATAAAGTTTTAAGTGTATCACTTGGTTAGTTAGACTTACCCTGTGGTGGTTTAAGTAGAAATGACCCCCATAGACTCATGTGTTTGAATACTTGGCCCATAGGGAGTGGTGCTCTTAGGGATATGATCTTTCCGCAGTAGTTGTGGCCTAGTTGAGGAAGTGTGTTACTGTGGAGGCGGGCTACGAGGTTTCATGTGCTAAAGCTAGACCTAATGTGGAAGCCTCCTTCTGTTGCCTGCAGATCAAGATATAGAACTCTCTTATCCTTCCCCTGCACCATAACTGCCTGAATACTTCAATATGTCTTGCAATAATGATAAAAGACTAAAACTTTGAAACTGTAAGCCAGCCCCAACTAAATGGCTTTTTTCTAAGAATCGCTGAGGTTGTGACATCTCTTCACAGCAATAGAAACCCTAACTAAGATATACCCCCAAGATATTTTATGTTTTTCAGACTATTTTTAAAGGTGTTGTTTTCTTGATTTCTGTGTCAGAACATTTGCCATTTTTATATGTGAAAGCTACTGAATTTGCATCTTAAATTTGTATCTCACTACTATAGTAAAGGTATTTATCATTTGTAGGAATTCCCCAGTAGAATTGTTGGCATTGCTATGTATACTATCATAACACCTGGAAATAAATACATTTTGACTTCCTCCTTTCTAATTTGTATCCCCTTGATTTTTTTCAGTTCTTTTTACTAGTATAGTTAAGACTTCAAGTACTGTATTGAATTGTTAAGGAGAGAGCAGACAGCCTTGTCTTATTCCTAACAGTGTTTGTTCAATCAATCTTTTCCATTTCCTTGCAATTTGTAGGACAAGAGAGACAGGCAAGGGGATGTTTGAGCAGCTCTGCCTTACTCCCATCTATGATAATATCAAAATATCTATGATAAAATATGCTTCTAAATACATTATCTTGTAAATGAATTCAATTAAAAATTGTTTTAACAAATATGTCCCATTAAAATAAATCTGATCATGTAGACTAGGAAGAAATATGGACAGTATAATTTGTCTCCATGAGATTTTATGTAATATGGGAAAAATATTTACAATTTTAGAAGCACTTGGAATTAATATTGAATTTTGGTTTCAATGTATATTTGATCAGATATATAAATTATTAACTCAAATGATGTGTTTCCTATGGTCACAATGCATATTCAGAAAACATTTATGGCATAGAAAAAAAAGGAAAACAGAAATGTAATAACTTGGAACTGAGAGTTTTTGAAAAATAACTTTAAATATGTTTATTATTTAAACTATGTTTTGAGTTGACTTGGAATTAATGTAAAAGTTAAAAATTTGAGAAGATAAAGCCAGAGAGATATTGTCTTGAACAAGTGTTTTGTAACAATGGCATGTATTATAATATTAGTATAATGAGAAAATCTAATTTGAGGAATTAGTTCATTATAATGAAATTATGACATGCATTAAATCAGTAAAACAAAACAGGAATTGCTTGTGATACCTGAGAACAGTATGATAAAATTGAAGGGTTAAATATTTCTAATCAATAATATTTAAAAATATGTAAATTCTAAGAATTAAAAAGAAACAAGGTTTTCAAAATTGAGATTGAGTTTATATCAATATTGAGAAAAATCAACATTTAAGAATCATTTCATAGAGAGAGAATGATTAGAGGATTCAGTTGGGAAGTGGAATATCTAATTGATTGCAGGACAAAATTGATATCAGTAATCAGTAACAATAGTGAATAATAACTTCAAGTATGTAATGAATTGTAAATCTACCTAATCCACTTATGGGGAAGTTAAGAAGGACAGTAGAGAACATTAGATAATACTGGAGAAACTCCAACTGGTGGGAGCTAGGTCATATAGAATTTTTTATGTAACTGTAATAGATTTATATTCATTCTCAGTAAAATAGGATGTTATTGCAAAATTATAAGTAGAGAAGTCTGATTCCCAGAATTTTTGAATGGATTACTGTGAGTGATGTGTTGTAAATGAAGGCATGGATGCAATATTACGAGGATGATTAAGATACATCAATACATAGGAATACTTGGTGCTGATGCAATGGATTAGTTAGCAAAGTGGTTGCTTGCTGTGCCAGCCTGAAGCCCTGAGTTTGGTTGCAGGAATTTATTTAACAAAGCCAGGCATGGTTGTTTGAATTTGTAATTTGAGTTTTGGAGAAGTGGAGACAGGTGTCTACCTGAAACCTACTAAACCACCAGTCTAGTCTATCAAGGATTTCCAGATCTCATTAATATTTTGTTTTAAACAACCAATTGAGTGGAGTTTGTGAAATAATATTCAAGTTACTATAGGCAAGGGGAATAGAGGAATGATTTGTCAAAGATAAAATACCATATTCGTACACACATAATATATAGATGTAGGCCATTTTGTATATTAAGATCAGAAAATGGTGTATGAAATGCTTATTTTATGACAACTTATTTATCATAATCTGTAGCTATGCTTTCATCTTCTGTCATGATTAATTTTCTATCCTACAGTTTTAATCCATCCTACCACCTGATATTTTAAACATTTTAGATTTTATATATTTAGCTGTTAAGTGAGTGATTGCATATGTCTGTGAGTCATGTTAAAAACAGATTGATAATTCAAGTAATTTTTTCTTATCATAAGGAAATATATACTATAAGAATATCTAAAAATTATATATACATTGCAGTTTTAAAGCTCAGTAGCAAATGAGTTTAATATCTCCTTTTAATTGATAGGTAAACAAATATAACTCTGAAGTTTTACACTTTGATCACTAAGAAATAAACATCCACATTTGAAAATATTTTGTCATCATTAACTATATCTCTATATACAAACTAGAAATTATTTTTAACATCCTATGATAACTCAAACAAGATAACATATGCTGTTAATCCCAGTACTCGGGTGGCAGAAGCAAAAGCATTTCTGTGAATTCAACGCCAGCCTAGCATATATGTTGAGTTCTAAGAAAGCCAGGGTTACATACATAGTGTCAAAAAAGAGGGGTAACTCTAGTATTGAAATTTCCAAATACTGAATTAAAAATCAATACAGGATTTTTTTTCCACAGTGACTCCTAGGTTGTCAGCTTTACTAAGATGAAGTAAAATACTTCTTTTCCAGCAACTAGATATTAGAAACTAACTTAAGTAAAATATGAAAACACTTCATACTTTCTATGAGAAGTGATGGCCAAAGAAGCAGTTTTTGATACACTGGGTGAAGAGTAGAAAAGTTTCATGATAGCAATTAGCAGTAGGAATGACAAATAAGGTTTTCCCTACAAGCAAGGAGTTCTGATGATTGGCAGCATGTGTCCACTGTTGAGGAAGGGTTGTTTTTGTTGCAGAGCAAAGAGAACCAGAGAAAGGAAGCACTTATCTGTTGCGGTGCATTGTGGGTGCCAACCCTGTTCCTCTCCACTTAGTTATGGCAAAAACAGTAGAGAATGATATTCCTAGACTGAACAGATACTACTGGATTTTGTGTTTGGGGACAAAAGGAGCTAAAAAAATCCCAATTTTTTACAATCTCTCTAAAGAAGATGTTGTCCACTAATATACTGTCAGAAAGCCCTTAAACAGAATTCAGAAGTCCAGGAACAAATCACTCATCATTCAGAATGTTTTTATTCCACATATGCTGCAACACCTACTCAAACTTGTCTGTTTTTTGAAAGAATATACACTAAGAAAAACAAGGAGAAGGCTGAAGAATATGATGAACAATTGGCCAAGAGAATGTAGAAAACTAAACTAAAACACCAGGAACAGAGACTTAGGCTGTACATCCCCAGTGCTCCTGCATATAAGTCTGTGTCTGGTCAAAATATGTACCTAAGAAACCATGAGTACAATAATAGCATATTTACTGAACAGGCTTATTTAGAAATGTATTTGTGTATACTTTTACATATATATGCACGCATAACAATTAGTGGCAAAGAGTTCATGAATTTGAAGAAGAGCAGGTAGGCTATATGGAAGGTGTTGGATAAAGGAGAGGTATGGGGGAATGTTCTAATTATAATAAATTTCAAATATATAAAAGTCTTCAAGAGTAATAAAAAATAATAAGACCCAGGAACAGTTAATGCAAGTTTTCAAATTGTCTTAATACTAAAGAGAAAAAGTACTCAGATATTCAAAAAATCTAGAACAATAACTTGTTCAAATTACATAACTGCTTCAGATAAAAGCATACCATGTGGCCAACTCTTTACAATTCTTCAGTAGACAGTTTACTGGTCTCCTCCTATTATAAAATTTTTCTTTATCAATTAAACATAACTTTATTCTAAAAGACTATAACTGAAGAAAGCACACCATGTATTTATATCAAGGCATCAAGCTTTAAAATACAGGTAAAATTTTTTATGTGTAGGTGGGAATCCATTATTGCTGAGACAAATAAAAATTCTTATGTACTGTAATTTTCTGACAGTAGGAACATCATAAACTGTGTTTTCAAAAGGATTTTTTGGTTATTAGATATAAAATCTACTTTCTAATTAAAATTTTGTTTCTGAAAGAAAAATATATTTCAAATTTAACCCTTTGCACAACTAGTCATTAAAGTGTGGCACTATGAACTTAGGAGGAAGTCAAACAATACGTTGGAATTAAAAACCTTGTAGGGAAGTAATCTGTCAACCTCTAAAACTAACCCTAACAAATGTTTCTAATGCTTCTCAAAGAATTGTCAACTAAAACATACCTAATAAATCTTGGGATAATTGTACATTAATACCAATACTAATAAGAATAGTCATTTTAGATAATTTTTCTTGAATTTATGATTTTACAGTTCACTTCCTAGCATTTTATTTTATATTCTTTGGGAAAAATGACTGCAATTAGAAATGTATAACTTATTAAATATAATCTATACATGGTGTAGGATATTTGGTGGCATGGCTGTTTCCCCCTGTTTACTGTTGCTTGCTGAGCTGACCCGACAGAAGAAATAACCTCATTGAAACACAGATGATCCTTCATTTTACACAAGTGAAAATATGCATTTACTAAGATGGCATTCTAGAGTTTCAATATATTCTCTCTCTATCAAGTTGAGCATTAGAAGTGGAAGACTCAAATCCACAGTCGCATCTTTCTAACTTCTTCTAAATCGATGTCTATGAATTCCTTTTTATTAATAAGATCCCTGTTGCGTATCATAAATTATCCACCTGCCTTCCCTTCAGTTTCCACTTATATATGTGATGAACTCAGAACATCTAATTTCTACAATTAGGAAAAAGCTGAGTGAAGGAACACATCCTTTGTTTCATCTTTAGTGCTACCCTCTTTCCTCAATCTTTCAGTACATTGTTTCAAAATTTGTAATCTTAATTTTGTATAGATAGAGATATGGAGTCAGATATAAATGAATAGATGAAAATGACAAAACATATAGAGGAAAATGATTAAGGTACATTTCACTCTGCCCACATTACTGTACAACATTTCTTACTCTCTCCCAAATTGAGAAATATTCTTACATTAATTCGATCCATTTTTAAAGGTGCCATTCAGAACTGTTCTTTTCCTTTTGCCTCTCATATTTTATATTGGGAATCTTTAGGCTTTTGATTCATTTCAAATCTCTTTCCCTTTATTAAACAACAATGATCTTCCAAAACTTTGACTTTTCCATATAGAAACCATATTTATGACTTCAGCTTTTTTTTGTACTGATCCTAAATTCGAGTAAATCCTTCCTTTTAAGCATCTCTTCCCATCAAGCCTATATATTTATACTTGTATATTTCAAATACCATTCTTTAAAATAACATATATTAGAAAAATACCTATTTCACTTTATAATTTCATAAGATAATCTATGAAAAGATTTTACAATTTACAACTGATTTGGTAGTAGAGGTATAATGTGATAATTTGTGTTATAAGACATGAAATATGAAGTTGAATTTGTACCATCAATTATGCTAAAAACAAGAAAACATATATTTTACAACTGTTATTATTTTATTAGTAAGACATAATTCATTTTAATGACTTAAGAGCTGAATCTTCAAGAAAACCCTGTCCTACTAGTCGATTGCTTCAAAAATGCAATTATTCATTTAAAACATCAATTCAAATGTTATTACATAATCTATTATAAAAGGTTTTGTTACATTAAGTAAAACAACTAATCAATTTGGGGGTGAGGAAGATATATTTGTGAAGAGTATATGATTCAACAAATGTTTTTAGAGGCATGCATTACTTTAAGGCACTGAATGAGTTGGGAGCACATTCATGTTAAAGGCATGCGGGTTCTCACTTACTCCACAAAGAAGAAAATGCCTTTTAAAAATAAAAGATGCTGAAAACAGGGAAGCAACAACTCCAGATGAATGGCTGCTGACAAGGGCACTAACAATGTCTGACTCAGGCATTAGTTTCGCTCTCAAGGCTAAATATACTAGTCATTCTGGAGCTGGAACTTGTTCTTCAAACACATCGTCTTTATTCTTCAGATGTTAAGTGGTGCATCAGTAGGAATTCTCATCCTGACCCCTCAGTAACTTACTTCTTGCAAATACTATAGCTCATCCCCACCTAACTTTATCTCATTTACCCAGAACTCTCAAGATCCTTGAACTAAGTGAATTTGGAGTTGCACTGGAAATTAGTATATAAAGATAAGAATATTTTAAATGATTTAACTCTAATGTCCAAAACCAAAATTAATTTTGTGGAAATAATTACTAAAAATAATAGAAAGTTATAAAATTCCAGTTTGCTTTTTTTTTTTTTTAAAGAATAATTTGCGTTGTCGGGTGGTGGTGGCACACGACTTTAATCCTAACACTCAGGAGGCAGAGGCAGGCAGAACTCAGTGAGTTGAGGCCAGCCTGGTCTACAAGAGGTGGATCAAAGACAGGCTCCAAAGCTACAGTGAAACCCAGTCTCGAAAAAACAACAACAACAAAAATTTAAAAAGAAAGGCAAGGTTAATTTGTGTCAATTTAATTATGACAGCACATGAACGTTTGAAATATTATGTTGGTCAGTATTATAATTTGTAGATATAATTACCACCACAACTTCAGTTTTATATGATATTAGCATTAAACAATGCAATTTTAATTCATTTCACATGATGCTATTTTAATGACAATGAAGCTGCTTTTGAAAATTATTTTATTGTGGGATAAATATTAAATTATTATAGTTACTCTTCATCTCTTGGATGGAAAATGTTATCTGTGTTTTTACTATATATTTTATAGTGAATATATTATAAATTTTATACTATATAGTATAAATATATCACATATTTTATATTATAACATATTTTATTCTATATTTTGTAAATGTTATTTTAAATCACTGACATAACATTGTGGAATAATGAAAACACTATGGAACCTCTTCCAACATTAAAATAATTTATTAATGTATTTACTATCTGCTATGGATTGTATTTAGTTGGCTATCAGTGATACTTTATTAATGGAAAATATTTGTAAATGTTCTTTTTTTTAAATATTTATTTATTTATTATGTATACAATATTCTGTCTGTGTGTATGCCTTCAGGCCAGAAGAGGGCGCCAGACCCCCATTACAGATGGTTGTGAGCCACCATGTGGTTGCTGGGAATTGAACTCAGGTCCTCTGGAAGAGCAGACAACGCTCTTAACCTCTGAGCCATCTCTCCAGCCCTGTAAATGTTCTTATATTCAAATTTCATGTCCTGAGTTTTCCAGAAAATAGTTTAAATTGGCACCAAGGTTAGAACTTTAATGCTTTTCCGTATACAGTAAAACTGAGTGTCCATTGCATGAAATGAGATAGCATTTTCTTTTTACTGGAATCACATGTGCTTGATATGCACACCAGTCAGAAAGTGGTCTGCTCCACAGAAGAGATTTCCTACCTGATACTGGAAACCTGGCCAAAAGATCATGACCATGGAGATCATAGACCCTCTGGTGATTTAGTGTGCACAAGGTCACACTTCCTTCTAAAGAAGTCATCCCTATACTCACAGAATTGTGTTGCGCTCAGCTTCAGTAAGAGAAGCTTCCTTTTCTACAGGGCAGTGTTGTTGTCAATACAAAGATGCATATAATTGGGCACAATACCCTTATCTGTAACTGTGAAATCTCAGGTTTGCATCATTCATATAATATTAACCCTCTGCCCCTCCACACCCTTTTCAAAGACTCACTGAACATCATGGAAGAGGGGGAGGAAATAGTTTACAAAATTTACAAGTGGCAAAATTCTGACTGTGGGACATGATACAGTTGTTGCCTGTATTAATTCAAAACAGCTATTGTTACCCACATGAGATTAAGACAGTCAATGTGCCATTATGGTTTGGGAAGAGCCCTCAAAACACTATTGGTGGAAATTAGTTGCTGAGAGAGAGTAAAACTCTTTTGCTAACTTGGCTGCTGCTAGCTTGCCCATGCCCCAGTGGATGGTCCTGTCACCAAGGTCATATGAGTAGCACTAAACGTATTCTGGAGTTAAGATAAGAAACAAAAAGGTGAGACCCACAATGGAGCACCGGACTGAAATCTCAAGGTCTAAATCAGAAGCAGAAGGAGAGAGAGCACAAGCAAGGAACTCAGGACCTAGAGGGGTGCACCCATACACTGAGACAATGGGGATGTTCTATCAGGAACTCACCAAGGCCAGCTGGCTTGGGTCTGAAAAAGCCTGGGTTAAAACCGGTCTCGCTGAACATAGCGTACAATGAGGACTACTGAGAACTCAAAAACAATGGCAATGGGTTTTTGATCCTACTGCACGTACTGGCTTTGTGGGAGCCTAGGCAGTTTCGTGGATGCTCACCTTACTAGACCTGGATGGAGGTGGGTGGTCCTTGGACTTCCCACAGGGCAGGGAACCCTGATTGCTCTTTGGGCTGACGGGGGAGGNATTGGGGGAGGGGGAGGGAAAGGGGAGGCGGCGGTGGGGAAGAGACAGAAATCTTTAATAAATAAATAAATAAATAAATAAATAAATAAATAAATAAATAAGATTCCGGGTGGAAGTTAGGGTGGGACACACTAGGATAGATGGAGAGAGGTAGTGGTGGGTTTATGCAATCAAAATGCATGTCAATAATAAATTTAAATTCCAGAGGGTAAATTAAACTAGTATTTAAAATGTCACTGGATACAGCAAAATTGTCTTTTTTTTATATCTGAAGGTAAACTGTTTAAAGATTACTACAAATTGACCAATTTACCATGCTTGCTTCTTCTGATATGCTCCATTTATTATCCTAAAGATCTTATCTTCAAATAGACGAAAAAACTTTTTCTATTTTTTAATTGTAATTTTTATTTTTCCTCCTGCAATCTGTCTATCTGTTCTCTCCTCCATCTTTTCTTCATAAAATTGATGTTATACTCCAAGCCATTCATTCTGCTAGATAGAGGCAGAATTCATATATAAATAAATGAAAGTTTCAAGAATTTCCAGTTTTTTTCTGAAAGGCTTAGATTTTTATTATCATCTTAGCATATTAAATATAACTCATGCATTTTCTTTGGAATAAAGTTGTATTTCAAAAAAAATATTCTTGACCTTTTTGTTCATTGCTTAAGCAGAAAAATATTCATTTTAAAATAGAAATTGAGGTCATGTTATATTTTGTGTGTGGCCTAATTGAGTTTCACAACTCTCTCCTTTAAAAAACACATTAAAATGTTGAAATATGTACTATTCACCAGACTCAAATACATTCATGGTAATCTTAAAAACTTTTTCAGATGAGAAATTGTGACCTTTGAAATGGCATGTATAGTAGTTGATGTGTGTTTCATTTTGTGTGTGTGTGCGTGCACATATGCATGTGTGTGAGTATGATTATGTGTGTGTAATTGTTAATAAGATTCCACATGTAGTTATAGAGAACTTTTGAATAACGAAGATATCCTGAGGACACATTGTCAAAGCCGTATAAAGGACTAAGTTCATTGTAAAATATTTCAAAATTCTTTCTTTAGTAATGTCTCTAAATTATCAGGATCCTATAAAGTTCTTAGGCATTTAGAATAACAAGGACAACAAACAAGAAACAAGGTCATTATTTCAATTTATGTGGAAGCTGTTTCCTTTTAGGACAGTGTCTTTTCACATTAACTGTTTATTTTATGGAGGTTGAAGATGACAAATTTATTTTTACCCATACAATAGATTTCTTCATTCCTAAGCCCAACTGACTAATCATCTATGTGTATCACTTAATATTAAGAAAGATTCTTAAATGATTTGAAGTACAAGAGTTGAGGAGAAACCTATATATTAAAAGAAAGTTCAAAGAACATTACATTGATACATATATTAAAAAAATTCAAACATTTAAAACAGAATCACATTTCCTGCCTAAGTAAGGGTACATACCTGTAATGGCAGCAGCTAGGCCACAGAAGGTGGACGGGGCCATCCGGATCGTGAATGTGATATCAGCTTTCCTGTAGAGACAGAATATTTCTTAAAAAAAACTATACGAAAATATATTATTTAATAAAATTAAATCCCTTAGTTACTCTTTTTATTGTTTTGAAGAGACAGCATAGCAAGGCAACTTTAATGCAGAGAAATGAAGCAGTTAAAAGAAATGGCAGAATAGAAATGGTCTGAAAAGGAGGAAAAGATGGGCTCCTTAGGAAGGGCAATAGAAGTAAAACAAGAAAGGAGGAGGAAGGCAAAGGAGAATAGCAGTATACAAGATACACGACAGGGGAATGGGAACAATGAAGAATGCGAGAGGTAAACACAGGAGAGAGAGATAGGGAAGTAAAACCTCAATACAGATATCTGAAAAGGCCCAAACAAATACTACTATTAATTTCTTATTTAAAAATAAATAATGTATAGGACTTAGTTCCTGAAGAAAAGCCTACAAATCCTCAAAACTATACAAATAATGACAGGCATATGTGGTAAGCTTAGAACAGGAGTGGTGGTCCTCCCAGGGAAAGGTTCACAGATTAGTAGTGATTCAGGGACAATGGTCAGCCTGGAAAACAAAATACAAGTACCATTATATAACTCAACAGAACATATTATATTCGGGAGTATATATGCATACACTATGTATATCAATGCAATAGCAATTAAACAAAAAGAGGCCATAAATTTGAAGGAGACTGGGGCATCTCATGTATCCTAGTCTGCTCTCAAAGTCCATCAGTAGTTAGAATTACTTTGAACTGATGCTTTCAGGTACCCAATACCATACTGTGTTTATATGATACTGGGGATAGAAAACAGGGCTTGAGCTTACAGGAAAGTCAAGCACTCTACCAACTGAGGTACATTTGCAGCTCCATGTTTCCATTTTAATGAAATGTTTAAAAGGAACCTAGTGTTAGAATATTTTGTTATTAAAATATAAAATTACTATAATGAATACAATGTCAAAATTAAAGATAAGAATGAATATTGTATTTTTAAATTAGCCTCTATTATATGTTTTCAATGAAAACATTCCATACCCAGTGAATAGTATATTAATAAAAACTGAAAATACATCTATATATTAAAGTATAAAAATTTATTCCATTCTCTTTTTTCATATACATTTGTGTAGAATTATAGACCTCAGTATTACTTATCAACCTAACATTCCCACTTACCTCATCTCATATTCCTACAATTCCATTGGACAGAAGCTATTTGTCTATTAATATGCAGTAACTCTTTTGGTATGCATGTATATCCAACTCACAAAGTAGATTATCTCCTTAATGGAATGTGAACTTCTCTGTCTACCAGTTGTTGCTGAGGTCAATACAAAGGATTTTCAATACTTTTTCTTAGGATCTGCCATTCCATGTGCTCATTGCATTCTATCAGCTACAATTTGACTCAAATGTGGCATCAGTTGACACTTCACAGTTCAACTCATAGATTGCAAAGATACACTAAGTTATAATTGGAAAAAGTCTTATAACTATTTTCAGTTTTAGAGCACATAAAAGAAGTTTTTCCATCAGGAAAATAGACATTGGAACCTTGTTTTGAAATGTGGCACTGAGATTTAGTGCATACACATTTAACAGGATATTCTAAGAGGAGCTCATGATTCCAAACACGAATAGTAGTTGTTCAATAAAATGACAAATGGCATCAAAGTTTTTAGTGATGGAAGTTTGTATGTTGCTAGAAAACTAAAGATTGATATATAAAGTCACACTCATGTGTTAGAATACTGTATAAAATGTATTTACGGAATATCTATTCTGCTGTTGCTTAAAGGAACATAATAACAAATATGAAAACATTTGGTCATTTTAATCCTTCCAAAGTGTGAAGCAACAGCATAATATTAGTAGAAAATTATGGTAAGTCAAACGTAAAAGTGTTAAGAAATAAAATACTTAAAAATATAACTTTTCCTGAAAGGCTCAAGGGCAAGACTTAGGCACAAACCACTATTGTGTTAAATTACACAATCTGTCACGATGTTGTACATGAGTGACTTTAATACATTTTACTCTATTGGCCCACCAAATATAATTAAGAACCTTATTGCTTAATTTTAAATGCTATTTTTAGACATTTTATCTTTCTGATATTTTTATTTTAAATAATATTGAATTAATATGGGGAACTTTACAAGATGTAATCTACATAATCATCAATTATTAATAGAAATTTATGCATAAACAATTGGTGTAACAGAACATTTTAAATTTATTTTTAAAAAACATATTTGTACCAATACTGCCATAATCATTAGATTAATGGAAAAATATTATTTTACATTTTTTGTCTTTGTGATTTCTAACAAATAAATTTAGCTATTAAAATAATTTGATGAAAGTATGGAAAATTGTGTGTTTAATTTTTAATATCATAACTATATGAATACATGATTAAATTAATCAATGTTGATTTTCTCTTTATAGAATTTTCTATGTAATTGTTAGAGTAGATTGCCATTTTACTGAGGTATTCCTTGTCTATTTTTGCTGTTTGCTTACATTTTTGTCTGTAAATTCCTCTTACTGACTCTGTTACATGCGGGTTTTCTGCAGTGGCATGCTTTCAGTAGAGACCACCAAGGCGTCTACTTTTCTCAGCTCCTGCTTAATATATATATTCATATGTATGTATATATATATATGTTTGTGTGTGTGTGCATGCATGTGACCTTTGAGTTAACTTTATGTTATGTGTGAACATAAGTTAGCTTTAACTCTGTGTGTATATGTGTATGAAATGTAAATTCAACTGTATATATCTATACAAACTTATATTTGTACATATACTTACTGTTAAAAAATGTTTTAAGTAGTTCTAAACCTGATGAGTTCTGTTTATTGAATATTATTCCAGACAAAAAACAAAAACAAACAAAAAAAAAACAAAAAAAGACAAAAAACAAACAAACAAAAACAGTAAGGTTTTCTAATGCAATTTCACAGCTGAGCTTTGCCAGTTTAAAAGGACAGCCTCACCCAACAAATTTTAATATATGTCCTTACCATGTTTTATATCAAAGGTGTTTTAAGAAAGAAAAGTTCAAACCAAAAGGTGTTTTAAGATACACAAATGCAAGTTATTAAGTTGTGTACCTGCGAGTTACAAAGGTGTGAGGACAAATACAAATTACCAAACTTCTCTTTCATACTTCCATTCATTATTAATAAATTGCTGATAAAGCTATTAATCTAACTCTGGCAAAGTACTAATACCACCACTGAAAAATCAAGATTTTAAATTCCCTTTGGTCATTTTCTAAAGATACTTTTCATTGGGCAAAAACATTTGCCATTCTGTCATAAATATAATGCTATTTATGAAATTCACGTGTCTAAAACTTATGTTTTCACAAACTCAAAGATTTTTTTGTGAGTTCTAGGGAGCCGAATGAAGGGCTCACCTTAAACATTTCAGATACAAGCCCTCTCAATTACTTGGTCTTGACATCCTCCTCCTTAATCACCAGACCTAAAGAAAAACTTTTTCTCTCTAAACTTAACTTTATCCTCTGCTTGGCCAACACCTTGTCCAAGAGACACGGGGCAGCTCAACACCACAAATCCTGGACAGGAATAAAGCAGTCAGCTACCCCAGGATGTGACCAGCGCCCAGCTTTCTCAGACTTCCCAAGACTTCAATGCCCACAAATAAGCAACAAGCAGTCTTGAGAACCTGATACTCTCATCCCCTTGACCTGCCACGGCAAACTCCTCACTTTTTTTATTATAAAAAAAAGGCAGGAATGTTGTGAAAATAAATCTACTGGGCTATCATCTAAGTACCCTGTCCCTTTAAGAGATATTCCCTGCCCACTCTCAATCTCCTTTCTCCTAAGGCAAGGGTATCTCCTGCCTCCTCTCTAGCTGGCTTTCTCTCCATCCTTGCATCTTCTGAAGAGGCAGCTTCTGAGTCTCTCCCTTCCCTTTCCTCCTTTTTATTCTCTGCTGTCGCCCCCCCCTCCTCTCTCCCCTTCCATAACACCTTACTCTAATGCCATTCCCTATATCCACTAAATAAACTCTATGCCCAAGCTCACTCTGCCTGACATATCTGTCTGTCTCCTACCCACCAGGGGTTGCGCCCTGGCCTCAGATCAACACTCAACACTCCTCATGGGTCTGACCTCTGGTCACCCACATCATGTATGATAGCATGTTATCCTTCAAATGAAGATTTTTGTCTGAAATTGTATGGCCAGTGAACATTATCAATGTAAAAAGACAATGCAAAGATCGTAATAATTTTGCTTAAAATTACATCTTTATGTCATTAGCTTTCCGTGAAAGACCTTTATTCTTTTTTTTTTTTTTTTTTTTTTTTTTTTTTTTTTTTTTTTTTTTTTTTTTTTTTTTTNGACACAAATGGAGAAATATGGCCAAGGAAGATGGCTTCACTGGAAAATGCTTGGCTCACAAGCATGAAACATGTGTTTGAATCTCTATAACCTGTATAAAAATGAAGTACATTGAATTGAATTTCTCCTATAAGCTCAACATTGGAGATTTAAGTGGCAGAAACAGGTGGATAAGAGGAAGCTTCCTGGTCAGTTAGTAGAGCCTAGCGTACCTAGTAAGGTTACAGGACAATGTGCTATCTTATCTCAACCATAGATGGAAGATGTCCTAAAAAAGATTCCTGAGCTGTTTTCCTAACTTTGTATGAAAGCATTAATATTAATCCACAAACACAGACACATGTACACACACATATGCACTTGCACACATTAATACACACATATACACACAAGTGGTAAATGATCTTTCAAGATACTTCTCAAAAGAAGAGAAAAAGAAATAATTAGCAAGTATATGAGAATATGTTCAACTCCCTTGAACACAAGTTAATACTAATTAAGAGACATTTTCTATTTTGTTCTATATGAGTCTAGGTTAGTTTACTTAACTTTTTAGTTTCATCCATTGTTCTCCAAATATATAAAAATTGCATTGTGCACATACATACACTTAATTTTATTTATGTATTTAGCTATTGCTCGGAATTTATAATGCTTCCTAGTCTTGGATATATTGATATTATAAATAGTACATTTGGAAATATGTATGTGCATGCATCTCAGTGGTACACAAACTTAGATTTTGTTACAATTTTTCCTAAGTAATTGTACATCTGGGTCAAATAGTAGATTTTAGAAATTTTAAAGAACCCTGATACTGATATCTAAAATTGAGTAATACCTGGCATTCATGGCAGAAATCAATGCTTATTTTTGCACAAATTCTCACAACTTCTGCCACTTCTTTTCTTGATGATAGCCATTGTGAATAAGACCTTTATTCTTTTTTGTTGCTCAACATGTATGCAAGTAACAGCTCTGTAAAAGGCTGTCATTTCTCTTCAGAGATTTAACCTATTTAACACTATTTCACTGGCAAAATAGTAAAACAATTTGGTTAATCTAATTGAGAAGTCTTATTATATTAGAAAAATGTGGATAGAAATGCCAGTTTTCGAAAGATTTAAATTTCATATTAATAAATTATGATGTTGGAAGTCTTCTCCTAATTCAGAAACATTAACATTTCTGTCTTCAAACATTATTTGGTTTCAAAGTTGTAAACGGATATGAGCCATGTAAGAACATCTAAGCCAGAGATTAGGAAGCTGGGAATCAAGTTGAAGAGAGACCCATAGGCACTGCTTATACAGAGCAAATACAAATTACACTAAAGAGACAGAGGAATGATTAAAAGAGAGCACAAACTTCACTGGGAACCAGGAATGATGCTAAGCTGCTTTACAGTAGACACAGGGAAATGGTGGTATTTATTCTCAAAGGATGGTGAAAGAGAAACAAGGATGCCCAGAGCTGGAATTGTTTCAGAGTTCCAAATATAGATATACAGCCAAAAATATGGGTTAGATCTCAGGAGAAGAGATTCACAGGACAAATAAGAACTGAATTCATAGAGGATAATTGAGGATGTATGACTATTTGACATACCTCAAGTACAGAGGAAGAAGCAAAAATGGTTCTTGGGGATTCAGAATTCGAGAGAAGATGGGGGAGAGGAAGGGGAGGGGAGCAAGAGAACTGGGATTGGTATGTAAAATAAAAAGGATTGTATAAAAAAGAAAAAATTCTAGAAACAAAGGGAAAGTAAACATTAATATCAAATAGTTATATCTGATACAGTTAAAACCGAATTTTGCTAATGCTTTCTTCTAATTTTTATCTATTTTATGTGGATGAGAATATTTCTACATGTGTTTATATGCATCATATGAGTGTGAGCCACTGAGTGGGTGCTAGATTCTAAACCCCAGGTATATTGCCAGAGGCCTGAAGGCTGTTAAACCACTGAAGCATTTCCCCAGGCCCCTCTAGTGACAATTTTCAAAGGGAAAGATAATCAATAAAATCAATGAACATAAGCAAGTTCACAAAGATAGAGAGTGCCTTCATATCACTGAGAAACCTCTGAAGGGCCAGGCAGATGTTGTAGCACATAAAGACACTCGTCTGACAACATAAGTTCTATCCACTAGATCCACATTGTAGAAGAGGACAATCCTTCACCTATTATCTGAAACAAATGTGTATGTACTCCCATGACAAACTCACATGGCCAAACATGTTATGAGTTTTCTTTGAGCTTTCCAATTTTAACACTTATTTATTTATTCATTTATTCATCTCTTTGTTATTTATTGATTGAACTTTGTTCCCTTGAGTACTACGTTCTCAAGTTTTTTTAATTCAACTGATATATATA
>NW_026067939.1:7782823-7798658 GCF_014885135.2 Alexandromys fortis
ATGTATATATATATTATTACCACTCAGATATTTATTAAAATAATGCACACTCATTTTCTTTCAATTTTAGAAACAAATAGTTGGATGATATATTTTTGTACTTTTTTTGCTCTTCTCTTTCAATTGTAGAGATTGTGGACTATTTCCCATAAGTTTCTAGTATTCTGACCTCCTGCTTAAATAATAGATAACTTTCCTGAGTTATCTAATATTTAGATAATTAGAGTTAGTTTAAACCTGTAATGCATTTTGTGCTAAGACTGTCATAAAATCATAGACTAATGCTCACTGAATTCATCCAGACACCATTTGCCTACTGTATCCATTTCGTACTCTCCTGCTGGTTGTATAACCCTTCTGTTTTTCCTGAATTATTATGGGAGGTACAGTGAGTCTTCTCATTTGATGTTAGAGTGTATATTATAGTCTTCCTCATTCTGAAAGTAATAAGTATAGTTTCACTGTGATATGATGTTTGTCTCTTTGGTAGATTTTATCCATTTCTAAACCATATATTTTCCCATATTTTTTAACTTTCTATTTCCTTTGTATGTTAATGATTAAAGATGGTTTAAAAAAGTAGCCATATAATATTAGTTGTCATACACAAACACACACACATACACACACAAACATATATACATTAATACTACTTTAATGCTATGGGAATATGTAGAAACATTTAGAATACTAATAAATAAAAAAATATAATTTGTCTCTCCCACTGTCTTATGTAACAGAGGGTTGATGAAATTCTTTATCACAATCAGTAACTGTTTAGCTATTTGGAAAAAAAATAATTCCCACAACAAGTGTTTAGAAATATGAATATGTTATAAAATCCGTAGGACATAAACTGTTTTTGTATTATATTCAATATTTATTATATCTTGATTTAAATAATTTTTACCTTGTATGTCACTGATCAATAGGTTGATATGATTTTTAGTAGATTCTGGCACTTTGTAGACTTACATTAGAAAAGGTTATGCTATTAGCATTAATCAGCTCATGAATGAGGTGATTATTTCCATCAAAGTCTATGTACCTGGAAAAAAGATGAGAAAATTGGAACAATAGCTATAAGACACTGTTCACTCTATTATGCAAATGTCAAATTTGAACAGCTGGTAGAATGAAACCATTACCCTGCCAAGTATTTAATAGTCAGGATGCTATGTAAACACCTTCTTAAATGTGGGTAAGTAATCTCCTTAATTCAAATGCTTTAATCAACCTTCATAAACAAGAACTCATTGTTTGTTTTAGATTCTGTATAGTCCAGAAGGTAAATTCACTTATATACTTAATCAGAAAAAGTTCTCTAGTCATTTCAGCTATCAAAGTATTATAAAGGTAGTTAGAAAATACAATACTGCAGAATGATTTTATAATAAAATATCAGATTGAAGTTTTAACCTCAAAACATTAATAAAATTAAAATATAACATAAAAAAGAGAAGGTTATAAACTAAATTATGGAAGATATTTATTTATTTATAGAATATGTACTAAGAGAGTTTGTATTAGAGATTTGAAATGTTATCTCCTAGAATGCATCTAGTATTACATCATAAGTAGATATTATCTTTGGTTTTTCATGTCAAAAAAAAAACAAATCAAATATTTAAAGGCATAGTGAGGCCAGGAAAGTATAAAAAGGCATTCATAATTGCCAATATTTTGAATTGGGCTATTTATAAGCTAAATTGTATACTATTTTGATGTATAGTAGAAAATCAATTTTAAAAGTGTATATTTAATAGGTTTATTTAATTTATGTTGAGTATATCATCCATCACATAAATAATGATTCAAAACAAAATATGATCATCACTCTAATTTTGTAGAAAACAAAATTCTATTTGATGTTTCTTTCTCTGTTTACCACTCTCTTTCTTTTTTTCCTTACCTCCTCCAACTCATCTCTGTTTTGTTCTACTCCTTGACTGATTAGATGTTAAGAAAGTTAGTATGCTATTTGATGGAAATATGACTTACTTTTCCCTTTCCAAAAAAGGCATGGGTAAAAAAATCTAACTCAATTATTTAAAATTCTTTTATACCAACAACCAGTTTTTGCTTTTTTGATGTTAGATATAAGACAAATTTACATAATCTTTTTATATTGCTATTAGTTCATAAGTGATATGACTTATAATGACTGACTACAAAATAAATCTATGCACTGATGATTACTTATCAGTTGATATCTGTTAGATCAAAGAACAAGTATTAATACCAGAGATTATAAACTATAGACTAAAATGTCAAAACTTTAAAAGTCACATTGAATAGACTGAACAGCAAAATAAATAAGAAAATAGCTTTACAAAATCTGCTTCACTACTAAATTGCTTGGAAGCTACCTATGGAGATGGAGCCTTTATATTTCCACTTCTTCTCTCCTTGTTTGTAAGCCTACTAAGACAAAAAAAAATAATGCTTATTTAATTCTGAATACTTGTATTACTTGGAAGTCAACTTAATAATTTAAATAATATGCATTTCCATAACAGAGAGAAGTATTTTGCCTTGTAAACATTTCAAATTTATATCACTAAATTGGCCTGTTAAAAATAGTTCAATATGATCTATAGCATAGTGTAGTAGGGACTACATACCTGTGCTATCTGGGTACCTCTCAGTTTATTCTTATTAATTTAGTAGTCATCCCAAGTTTTAAGAAGACAAATAACAGATAGTATTGATAAGCATCTAGAATATCTCTGCCTTTTAGGAAAAAGGTGTCAGAGACAAGCTTTGACAAGACTATCACTTACCAAAATGGGGCATGGGGATTAGAAAACAAAGTTAAGAGAATGAAGATGCAGGTGAAAAGAATAAAACAGAATCATAGGATACTACCAGGAGGGAGTTCCAATGAATAGTGATATCACCTGCATTTAATTTTCCAAACACTTTTATACTTCGATACAACAGTGTGGAGAAGAGGAAAGACTGTTAAACATGATAAAAAGGACAACTAGAACATTTAATTGATTCAATGCTTTAAGACAGCAAGTCATTAATTCTTGAGAAAATCATCCTGTTGGTTAGGCAGTGAACCCACCCTAGATCACGTATCTTGAAGGTAGACACTCCCTAGGTCAAACTTCTTAATTCAAAAGGAGTAGAGGTACTCTTGAATTTCTTACATTTGGTCAGGGTGGAGAGGATCTTTCTTTATGGACCATCTTAATGTCCAAAACACGAAGTAATCACACCTGAGGTCAAGGTGTGTGGCCACACTTATTGTTAACAACTTTGAGTAACCTCAAACTCTCTTACCTACAGACAAGGTAGAAATAGACTCACATTTTTGGACCTCCACAAAAAGGGGTTTTAAATTAACTTTTGTTTTATTTTCATTCTTTTTCAATTGAAAATATATTCTTCTCTTCTGCAATACAATCTAACCATAGTTTTCCCTCTCTTCCTTCACTCCTCCAGCTTCTCCTCATCTCCCCTGTACTCCAGATCCACTTCTCCTCTGCTTACTCTTCAGAAAAGATCAAGAGATGACAGCCAGACAGGAAAAACCAATGTACAGAGGCAAGAAGAAAGCCCTCACATCAGGCTGGACCAGGCAACCCAAGATGAGGCAAAGAATCTCAAGAACAGAAAGAAGAGTCAGAGATGACCACTAGCATTGTTAGCTGTCTCACAAGAACACCAAGATAACAGTTACAGCAAACATGCAGACAACCTAGTGTAGATGCATGCAGGCCCCATGATATTTCAGTCTATGAGACCATGTGAGTCCTGCTTAGCTGACACAGTAGGCCATGTTCTCTTGGTGTCCTCCATCCCATCTAAGTATTACAGTCTTCTCTCCCCCGCTTTCATGAGGTTCCCTGACCTCAGGGTTAGCGCCCCAATGCAGACCTCCAATTTAGAATCTCTGACCATGTATAATGTCTATCTGTGGGTCTCTGTATATGCTCCCATCTGTGGCCTGAGAAAACCTCTCGGATGATAATTAATCTGATCAATGAATATAGCAGAATAGTATTCAGAATCATTTCACTTCTTGTCTTTTCCAGTAATATTTGGTTCTATCCTAGGTCTTTAAATTACATTGTCTCTGGTTCCTGGCCATCCTAGCAGAATAAAGCATAGACTCTCTTCACCTGTGCACCAAGCTAAACCAAATATTGGTTGGCCACTCCCATCTGTTCTGTGTCATGATTACCCCAGCCTATCTTACACAGATTGTAGGTGAAAGGTTTAGTGGATGAGTTTCTGTCCAGGTTTATCTTCCCATATCTTGCAGAGTAGCTTCTCATGCCAAAGAGACTAGAATGTAGGTGTGAAGCCTCCAAACCAATAAGAACTCAACCTCTCTCTGTTCAATGGGATGAATGAAATGATTCCTCAAGAACGAGGCCCCACTGTCAGTTTTCAGAGAGTAACCGAGTAACCTCTGTCCTAGAATCAGCCTAAACATACAGATCCCCTTAGGTCCTCCTCTTTCACCAACAGTTCAATCAAATGTAACCCATTTCCACCATTGGAAACCTGGCTACGAAGGATGGCCAGTTCAGACTCTGCATCCTCTATTACTAGAAATCCTCACTAAGGTCACTTTCTTAGATTCAAGGAAGTTTCCACTGCACAAAGTTTCCAGAACACCTACCTAATGCCCCGAATTCACGCTGTCTTTCCTTGCACTCTCTCCTTTCACCTAAGAACTGTCCTAATTTTATTAAGCAGTATTGAGTCAGCTGTTACTGTGCCCTTTGGGAATTTGCATAGTTATCTTATCCTGCCCAATATGCATGAAAGATTTGTGACAAGAAATATGATGAATTAAAGAAAACTCATATATATATATACATATATATATATATATTTCACTAATGCAATCACAAGAAAAATAGTACATCTGTAAGTATGTCATCAAAACCTTTAAAGGAACACATGAATAAGGTTCCATAATTAAATCAGTTAAAACTATGATTAACCTTGAAGCCAGCCTCTACTTTGAATCTACTCTATTAGATTTTATTAACTTGGGATTATGCAAATACTAAATTTTGTGTGACCTAATATGTTCCTTCTCTTATATCTTATAAAATGATGTGTGATTATAACACTGTAGGAAATTGTTTAATTTTTTATCTTACTACTTTAGAATTACTAAGTGGTATAATTAATGTAATATTTTTGGTTCATAATTTTGCAATGAATTAGATGCTTTTACGACATGTCACAAATATGCATGTGGGTATAGATTGGAATATATTATGGATATATAATATCAATTTAGTCAGCCACTAATCAGTAAAAAGATTTTATTTTTCATATATGCTGCCGTGAACGTTTTTCTATGTCTCCTGGAGCAAGCACAATTAGTTTAGTACATATTATGTACATAATCACTGAAGTGAAAGGACACAGTTTAGAAGATCATATTTAATGATGTTTATGTTTAACCTTCCTCTAATATATAAAAGTGGGCACTGTGTTATCTATTATATATCATTACTATACTCAGATTTGACCACTTCAATGGATATAAAATTACTAAGTTGAAATGTAAATGGTTATGTGTATGATTATTCTACATTTTCCATGTGAGTACTTATCTGAGTTCTTTATAAAATGCCCGTTCATATTATTTACTCATTTTCTGCTCGGATCTCTTGTATTTACTGACTTACAAGACTCTAAAAATGATCCAGGTTTAGTGGAATGTTAGTTATATATGTTTCAAATAACTACTCTCAGCGTGTGGATTATTATTTCCTTATGTTTAAAATATATTTTCATTATCACTCTTCCTTGCATTTCATAGATGTTGAATAATTTTTCAAACTACATATGGCATAGCCTTTAGAAACCGTTATAAATATTTCCCGATATACTTTTCTTAGAGGTAAGCTGTATAAAGAGCTGACATTGGGAAAAGAGCAGCATAGTAGGTAATGAAAATCAATATTGACCAACAGTTCACCATGGACAACTTCTTTGTATCATAGACAAACTGAAGAATAAAAATGATTGCCTCAAATACACAGAACATGAAATTCATTAGAAAGCTAAAAGTTAGCAAAACAGACATTCACATTGTCTCATCAAATGCCACTTTCCAAGTTGGTAGAACACAGAACAATGTCACTGCTCAGGTTTGCAATTTCTTCACTGAGAACAGAGTCACATAGGCAGATAGCCAGGTTTTTTTTTTTTTTTTTCATTTTGAGACATTCCTCGGTGATCCCACTCTTAGATTACCCTGTTGGGAGTTATGCCTTTTTGATACAGTTAAACCATCTAACAGATGAAAACAAATAAGAATCCCCAAGTGATCAGTGTGTTAGCTTTTGTACCTGCGAATAATGTTCACCCAAGAGAGGTTAAACCATCATCAGAGTCCATTTGCTCAGATTCCATATTGCCACAAAACCTTCAGTCCTACCTCAGAGCAAACAAATAAAGTTTAGCACACGAGGGAGCCTAACAGTAACCTTGACTAACACAGGGTCATTGCCAGCATGAAAAGAAGCACGCTAGTCAGGCACCATGACTCTAACAAACACTTGTTTTAAGGATCTTATGTAGTCAAAGATTTTATTTAGATCGGACAGTCTTGCAGCGCCAGGCCAGTTGCTTTTATTTCTGTGCTGAGTATGCGTGACACTACAGCGTAACTCATAGCTGAAATATGAATGAGAGGAAAGGGAAAACATGGAAGATGACGTATTTTAGATGATGTGTATAAAGTATCACAGGAAAGAAAAGACCCATTTTACACACACACACACATGCACACGCACAGAGAGAGAGAGAGAAAGAGAAAGACAGAGAGAGAGAGAGAGACAGAGAGAGAGAGACAGAGACAGAGACAGAGACAGAGACAGAGAGAGAGACACACAGAGAGAGTTATTAAAACAGTTAGTAACTGATAGAGAGCCATGGCCGTATATTCTTTGATTAAAGTATACCAAAACCACTTCAACTGACACATTAATAATTGGGAAACATCAATATATATATATATATGTGTGTGTGTGTGTGTGTGTGTGTGTGTGTGTGTGTGATGTTAAGTATTAGTCTTTTGAGTTTTGGTTAGACAAAATTAATGCTGGATAAAAATGTTGAGAATAATATGAAAATACTAGAAATATTTGTATATTGTATATTGAAATTAAACAGATAGGCTTCCTGGGCAGTGAGTTACAGGAATTGGCTTACTCGGTATTCCCTACATTCTTGTAACTTAAACCTGAACCTCTACACCTATCCTTTACACAGCACTGGGGGCGTAGTTCAGGTCCTCAATTTGTGCGCAAGCATTTTACTGACGACCACTTCAACTCCAGTTTCTTAAGTGAACCACAATCCAACGTGGGGTTGTTTAACTGGACGTGTGGGGGAAAATGTGACACTAAAGGGTTTCTGAACACACCAGGGGCAAAATCAACTCCGTCAAACTCAAAATGTACCCGAGTCTTTCCGGTAGAAGTCACCTGTGTGTAATCATGTCACCTCCCTGTAGATTAGATGCCGGCATAGCTTGCACTGAACGTGCTATTTTGCTGCCGCAAACTGTGAAATGTTTCTTGAATTACCCTGGCTCAATGTGAAGAATATTGAAAGCAATAAACTGCACAGTTTAAGTGTGTATTCATATCTATATGCTCCTATACAAACATAATGTTTAATCATGGGCAACACATTTTAATATTTTTTTCTCTCACGGCCACTGCTCAGCATGTAATTTTCCACTTAGTACAGCTACATATTAGATACTTGGATAGGCTAAATAGTGTTTCATAAAAACATTTTAAATGAATCTTGGCTTGCTATTTGAACAGAAATGCCAGTTTCTGAAATGTCCCTAAACGTCCTTCTGCATTTTGTGCTGCTGCATATCTATGTGAAGCGGTGTTCTCAGCATGGATGGCTCTCATTTCAAAATATCAATTAACTTAATAAAAACAAACATTGAAAATGTCCTGCAGTATCAAATACTCAAAGTAGAATGTGTTTATGTAAAAAGCAATATGGACATATTATCTCATCAGATTGCAAATTGGCTTTTAAGTATAATAAGTAGGAAAAATGTATTTATACCAAAGATTGTTCATTTGTATACCAATTTTGTGTACCTTTGTACATGGGAGATATATGATTCACATGAGTGAAAAATACGTGCACTTGTGGGAAGAATATAGCAATCCACCCCCATTCTTTCTCTGAATACGTGTGTCTGTGTCCTTCCATACTACTAACCCTGAGACTCTGCTTGCTAGCATAGTCAAAATACAGCATCTATTTATGTGTGAAGTTTTGTATAATTACATTTATTTAATTTTAAATAAGTCTAAAATACTACAGGAAACAAAAAATATGGTAGAAAAATACACTCAATGGTAAGAAAAAGATATATTTAAAAATAGACTCAAAGGCAAACTAAAATCATATGAAAAACCCAGAAATACTAGATGGAAACTAATAAATTACTTATTAGAAAAGATATGATGAGACAATATTATATCATGTAAAGCAAAATAAAAACAGTTCAAAAATTGGTTATACGGAAAGTATTCCTTTAGAGAAACCAATAGATAATTGACCAAAAGACAGGAAATATAGACTGCAAAATCTATGGCCCACAACTAAGTGAAGCAACATACACACACACACTGTCACTACCACTGAAAAGAAAATCAGCGTATGCATTTAGGTCTGGATGCAAAGTCCTCAAATATGGAAAGAGAAGGGTGATCCCATGACAGAGACTTGAGACGGCACTCAAACACATGAAAGTAAAAAAGTTTCTAGAAAAGTATGACTCAGTTATGAAACTTTTCAGAGAAAGAAGTGAAAAACTACATGGCATGAACACGGAGTTTCTGTAATAATATAAGAAGGTCCCTTAATAGTGCCTGTGCCAACTGGGCGGTAGTGGCGCACGCCTTTAATCCCAGCACTCGGGAGGCAGAGGCAGGCAGATCTCTGAAAACTCGAGGTCAGCCTGGTCTACAAGAGCTAGTTCCAGGATAGGCTCCAAAGCAACACAAAAGCCCTGCCTCAAAAAAAAAACGATGATGATGATGATGATGATAATAATAATAATAATAATAATAATAGCAATACCTATGCCATCCGAGACAGTCAAATATACAAACACCAATGCTGCTCTCCAGTAATAGTATAGATACAATTCTGTCCTTCAGGAACTTAATGGGATAAATACTTTATAAAGCAATGAAAATAAATTAATTATCACAATAGGACCTCCATATAAAGAGTGCTAACAATATTGTATAAGCAGAAATAAAACAATGTTGATTAATAATATAAGAACATATAAATGTTTATAAGTGTCTGAAAATGATTAAAAATTCATAAAATATTAAATAGAGCAAAGATGTTCTGTTTCAATATTAGCAAATATGTGTCTTTAAACTTGGATTTAATAGTTTAAACTACCAAAGTCATTGTTTACTAGCCAGTAAAATTATCGAGTGTTTAAATTTAACATTATTTTTAAACAAAATCTATAAAAACCTGTTTTATATATTTTTGTTAGTTTAAAATGAGATATTGTAATTATAAGAGATCTTATGGAATTCCATAGTATCATAAATTGAAAAGCTGTAACAGCTATAAATGGCTGAAGGAATCTGAAATGGAATCAAGCATTTTCCTGTGAAGTAACACAGAGAGGAGAAGGAAAGAGAGAATTAATATTTTTAAAAGCCTATAGAGGTAAATAGCAACTGATAACAATATAATTAATTGCCTTGCAGACAAAAATAAATAAAAACCCACACTGGGTGGCTAAATGAATAAAGGGAACGGAAAATTCAAAATATAAAATCCATAACATAGCTATCAGCATTAGCCAGTGTTGGATTCCCTTTTGCTTTAATGATTTACAATGAATAATTGTTAAGGAAATGAGGAAAACACTCCAAACTACAGCTTAAAGAGGTACATCTGCACAGGATTAAAATAATAAGTAAACAAAATCATTTCTAGGAGAACAAAGGGGGTTACTGTAGATTGATGGAGTCAATAAAGTGCCAGGCATGATTGGGCATACTTTGAAGGTTAGTAATCTGAAGGCAGAAACAGGTAGATCTATGTAATCTCAAACCAATCCTTTCTTGGTACTCTTAAATTAGTCAAGGCTACAGATACTTCCTCAAAAATCATGACAAGTTTAGCAAGGGGATGTGGACATTTGAGTATTACCCACAAGAAGCTGAATAACGCAAATATGTAAATTAAATACTAATAATAGTAATTAGCTTATCAGATTCTGGATCAAGTTGCTACAATGACAGCAATTAGTTTGAAAAACTGAATGTTGTTCTATAGATTGGGCGTAGCAAATTTAATTTTTTGAGCACATAAGAGGCTTTCATATTTTGACTATTGTAAACACTGTTTTAAAAAAGCAAGGATATTCTGATAGCCTTTTATCTCACTTCTAGTTATTTTTCTCTATGCTCATAACTGAGGTTTTCGAATCACATGAAAGTTCCCTTTATTTTGTTTTCTGAGGATCTTTCATAGCTTGCACTCCTATTGGTAGCCCACAAAGGTTTCCCTTTTTAAATATCTTTAATAGCACTTTCTTTTTCTTATTATTGTTATAATAGCTATTTTGGTGTGTGCAAGATATATTTCATCATATTTTCTCTTTACACACTCTTGATGACTAGGGATGTCAAGCACAGATTCATTATCTTGAAAATAATCTCTTTCACTTCATTAGACAGGCAAATCTTCTAGGCAGATATTTTATAGTTTCTTTTTAAAGTGATTTTTTTCTCAGTGCATTACCATGTGTGATAGTAATAAATTGTGGATACCTTTCACTTTCTCATTTATTTGACTTGGGAGCAACTTAACAAATTTTTGATATTTATTAAGTTCTCAAAAGCTTTGCTTGTTTTCAGAAATATTTTAGTTTGGAAAATACTATCTGAATCCATTAGCTTGTAATTTTAAGATAATGTCTACAAATTTACACTTAAGAATATCAGTCAAATTTACCCTTGTATTTTTTTTAGTACTGACATAGTTTAATAATATATTGATATAAATGAACTTAAACATTTATTCTAAAACACATAGGAACAAAATTTTTATAAGTTGTCTTCTTGGGTTGTGAGGGAGGGCTGGTGTTGTGGAAACTTCTTCAGCCAATAGCCTTTAAGATACCAGCCCACTTGGGCGTGGTCTCATATACTATACATGCATCCACTAGGAATACTTGCACTTGCTCTCTCTCTTCTTGATGCTGGATTCAGTTCCTGTTCCCTGTTCGTGCAGAGGACGGTGATCTGAGTCTACCCCTAAATAAATAACCGTTTATTATACTCAATTCTGAGCTTGTGTGGGATTTCTTTTTAGCGTTCATCTTCAGACTGGCCACAGGGAGGATATTCAGGTCCCTGGGGTTGGGAAGAAGTGTATGTCTTGGAGGGACAGAGTCCAGTGTGTGGCAGGGGTGGGGGCACAGCCTGAAGGCAGTCTCTAATTTGAGGCTGGAGGGGAAATGCACCAGAGCAGTGAATTTCCACCAGGGCTGGGGACAGTGTCCAGTTGCCTTGCTGGTGCTGGGATGGGAGGGAAGTGGCACGAGATGTACCCTGGGTTTTAGTTAGGTTGTGGACGTTGGGGCAGTCCAGCTGAGAAGCAAGTCATTCACCTGTATTTTCGATTGTTGTAGTTGGTACCTGTCCTATGTAGATTGCTGGCGTTGCGAGGGAGGGCTGGCCACAGGATGGTACTATTTTATGAAATGGATTTACTTGTTTCATCAATGTTCTTCATCAATTTTCCTTATCGCCTTTGTCCCAATATCTTTAATATCTGTTTTGATTTTTAATTTGGACCACAAACATGCTAACAGGATATGAGGGCTCTCCACCAAATACCAATATTATCAAAAGTCTTCTTTCTTTTGTTTGTTTGTTGCTTGTGTGTGTGTGTGTGTGTGTGTGTGTGTTTTGACTACTCATTGTTTAACTAGATTGGAGAAAATTTAATCTCATGGAAGACCTCTCCCATGGCTAATATTTCATACTCTTTCTAAGAGCTCCCGGAGAAAATATAAATTAGTTCTAGGAAATGTTTGTTTGGAATTTATAAATGAGGGCAATAATGGAAAAAGTATAGATCGCACTTCTGCCTTTACAGAGTCTTTAAAAACGTGAGATAAGTCTTGGTGTGAAAAGTGTTAGAATAAATTTCTACTGGTTTGCTGTTCTTAGAAGTCAGTCTCCTTTAAAGATGACAACAGCTAGTGGGGAGTACTCTACAACATATGGGCACAGAAGATCACTTCCTACATATAACCCCAGCAAGTTTCTATGGGATAAAAAAATAATATAAAATATATTAAGATAAAACAAAAGTATCAGTTGCAGGTGGAAGGAATCTTTAATAAATAGTTGAGTGCATATATTGCAATCACCTCTGATGTTATGCTTTCCTTATATTGATCCTAGTTTCTGGTAGAAATCAGGGTAATGGCAAACATGCTTTTTCATATATTTTCCTGTGTGAGGAAGTGATATTTTTTTTTCCTTTGCCTTTGGATAGTAAGTTCTCTGGATACAGAAAGCTTTTATTTTTTTTTTCTATACCTCAAGTGATTTATTCTACTATACTCCTGGATAAGTGACTCCTGAAGACAATATCAACATTATTTTTTAAACTTATTTAAAGGTAATATTTTTCCTTGTTGTCTGGCTTTGTCATGTTTTCTTTTGCCCTTATTTTTCAATAGATTAAATATGATACATTATAGGTCTTGTTTCTATTTTACTTTGTTGTCAATGATTCTCACTGTCAATTTATACACTAAGTGAGCTGTAATTGTCTACATCTGTGATTTGTTCTAGTTTCTCTATTTAAACTGTTTATAAACAGTATATTTAAACTGATTTCCTGAGCACAAAGTGTTGTTGTATCTTTCTTTCTTATGTATAATCAGTCTCTGGCTTTTAAGTAGTGAACTTACAACATTCATATATAAAGAGATTATTTATATTACTTTATGCTACCTTTTTATTATTTTTCTTCCTTTTATTTACTTTATGTTTTACACTTCAATTTACATTTTTTTCACTTACCCAAGTCATTTATTGAATAATGTACACATCAAATACAAACAAAAATAACTGATTTTTAGTTTGGTCAGCTTACATCTCCCTTATATCTTTAGTTTCTAAAATCTTCAATGAATTTTACTTCTTGAAGCAAAAACTTTAAATAAGAACAGTTTAATTGCGATGTGCATGCTTTTCCTAGTGCTACAAAACATCACAAATTAATTGGTCCTGATTTAAATGGGAAAGGGGATATTTTATTTGAAACATATATTTAGCAAAGTTGAAAAGATTAATTTGGCAGTACATATAGTGTGCAAGACTGAAATTTTTCTCATTAGCATGATATCAGGGTGAGTGATAAAAAACATTTAAATGCTTTCAATATTTCATAGCTAAGACCAAAGTATTAGCTGAATTACTGCAAATTTTTAAAGACTTTATTCATTATTCCTATAAATTGAAATATATTATTGTGAAATCCATTGGAAACAAAATGGCAAAGTTTCTTAAACAGTAATTTAGATCAAATGTCAGTGCTAAAGAGAATTCTAACACATAACCTTTAAAAGCTATGAAGGTCAATATTGAGTGTCACTTTACATAAGAATATATGTTAATGAAAGAAAACATTACATTTTAGCACTAGTCTAATTTTTCATTTGATAATAGAAATCTCTTGTGTGTTCACAATTATCACCATTTTCGTGCAAAGTTATTGTGAGCCATCCTCTTCCTAAAATTGTAATTCTTGAATAGAACTAATTGCAAAGGAGACTTAGATGCAGAAATAATTCTTAACTGCTCAATCCTTTCTGTTTGAAAAAATGCTATCAGCTCTTTGATGTGCTATAACTTCCCAGTTTTGACACTGTATTCTGAAAACTTGTTCAATATTCCCAGTATCTGATAGCAAAGTAAATTGAAGTTGACAGTCTTTATGGAGGAAATTTTCCAGTTAACAAAACGTTTTGCTATCTAGAGACCATACTTACCCATTTAAAGAATAAATTTCAGTATTCTGAAATCTGAAATATTATGTAACAAATTGGAATGTGTTTGACACATTTCATTTTTCTTATTATAAACGTATTGGTAAAGAGAAACCTGAAATACAGGTCACTTAAAGATTTCATTTAAATGTATTCCATGCGATCTATTTGGGCACTATTTTTTGTACTTAGTATACTATCACATGCTCTTTATATATATTATCTAAACATATTTTCCCTGATTGTAAATTTCTCATGAATACTAACTACTCCAAATATATTTAAGTCATTTATCTTTTTAGATAATCTTTCTCCTAATATGAGAAAGAATATGTGTGTTTTAGTCAGTAATCTGGGTTTAGTATAAAATTGTTTCTTAATATTAGTTTTGCTGTTGATAGTATACAAAAATGCTAACCAAATAATTGTCACACTCTATGTTAATCCAGCAAATACAACTTCTCAAATAGTTCACAATGTCTTAAAAATTTAGATCTGTATACATAAATTAAAGGTAAAAAATAGTCTATTTACATACCATGGTTATATTCAATGAGAAAAGATAATTCTTAGTAATCTATGAAATTTGTTCATTATTATGATTTAGTATAACATTATAATAAAAAACTTTATAAGATCCAATGACAAGAAGTTTCTAAAATGATGGCACAGAAAACTAGCTAAGCAGATGGAGGAACATGGTGCTCAAGATTGTTGACTGGAGTTTGATCCCTGGTACCCATTTAATTATAGGAGAGAACATACTCTGAAAGTTATTCCCTGGTAAACCCTTCACTGTGGCATGTGTACACATATACACACCACACACACACACACACACACACACACACACACACACACAAATGCTTTCAAGGAATTTTCTTTAATTCCCAAGGTAAATTGTAGAAAAGATGATACTTATATTTGCATGCATAATTTGATCAATTCATTATCTATTTGTTAATTATTATTTGCTCATATCATTTATGGCCAGATTGTGGTAAACATCATCTTCAGGGATTTGAGGATTACATGGCACTTTATCTGTCTGAAAAAGTTGTTGGGTGCTGAACTCTGGCACCTTTAATTTCCTTTGGTTGTTGATAGAAGGAGGAACCCACTATGTAGTTTTACTAGGTAGCCTGTTTTACTTCCTGCCCCTTTTGAGTTCCTGCAATGATGTCCTTCAATAATGAATTGTGACCTGTGTTTTACATAAAATAGAACTATTCTTCCAAAATGACTTAGTACCACTAAATTGGGGAGAATTTGTGATTTTAAATCTGATAGTGTTTATGAAATTGAGTGGTCCTGTGTTTGGTTCATATTTGTCAAGAATTTTAATATCCTATTAATGAGTTTTTCCTCTAATGAGTATAAAGTATTTATCCTTTTCTATTCTGACTAGGTGTAGGTTGAAGCCATATCATACATGGTGTAACGAGAAAAATAATTCCTGAAAATTGCTGACTTACACATAAATGCTGAGCATAGGCATGCTAATGCATATGCACATATAAGTAAACATAGAAAGGTATATAGCAATCAAAGCAAAATAGGTATTAACTGTCATGATGTATATAAATTTCCCCAAAACCTTGAGTGCCTTTTATTTGTAAGTAGTATGCATCTCATGGATTGCATTTTTATCTAAAACCAAAGTAAATCTATATAGGTGTAATTCTGCCAACTGATAATAAAGGTATCAATTGTAAAAAGAAAAAAAGACATTTCTTTTTTTTTAATATAATTTTTTTATTGAAA
>NW_026067939.1:7799465-7822713 GCF_014885135.2 Alexandromys fortis
TCTTATTTAGCTTCTTTAGGAGATCAAATTATAGACTCACTGACCTTTATTTATCTCTAGAAACCAATTATGAGTGAGTACATCCCAAGTTCATCTTTTTGGGTCTGGGTTACCTCACTCAGGATAGTGTGTTCTATTTCCATCCATTTGCATGCAAAATTCGAGAAGAAAAAGACATTTCTGATAAGTAAAATCATACTTTTGTTTTTTGTATTAGTTAAATATTTATAAATAGGTAGATAGGAAGCTGAATAGCTAAATCCGAGAACAGTTTGATTTATAAATACTCCAATCTCTCAGTTGAAAACCACCCATAATCACTTGCCTTGTGATTTCATTGTTAAGTTTTGAAATAGAAGATGCTGAGAAAACTTATCCACCTTCCTTAAAATCTTAATGTGAAGTTTTTGCAAGATCATATGAAATGTGACATTAATCTTCATACTAAATCACCATGTATCTCTCCTTTCAGAGCCTCTCAGAAGAGATAACAGGTGATGTCTGTCAACATGACTGGTGTAAATAGCTGGATAACTGCTTCTTGCTAGATCCAAAGGTTTCAAGAATCCTTTTTTTTTCTATATTTAAACAGGACATATGACTAAATAGAGGTAGCTTATTTTAGCAGCACTGTGAAAATTTCTCTAGCAAGTTCATGTGGATTAGTATCTCAACACTTGCATTGACTGTCTTCATATACACTAGTAAATACATCAGTATCAGAACAGTTCTTTATTCACCTTGACTTCAAAGCTTTATTTATTTTACCTTTATATTGTATTTACTTTATTATTATTTTTATTATAGCTAATAACTTATAGCATCCCTGAAATACTTATACTGAGAATATTTTGAAAGATTATATCATAGTGATCATAAGAATCTAGTTTGTAATATAACAAAAATATTGAAGAATAGTAAAGCTGCCCACATGATGAATCATTATACTTGGTGTCCTGGGTCTGTAGTATATTTGTAGACTAACACAGAAAGTGAGTTAATCAGAACTTGTTATAATCTGAATTTATAACTGATTTCTGCTTAATATTGTCCTATGGAAGGTCTCAAACATTTTCTTTTTATAATTTTTTTATTTCTTTTAAAAAGAAACCAAACTATCTTTTTTTATTATACATATCAATTCCAGTTACCATTCCCTCCTCTCCTCCCATACCCTCCACATCTCCTCCCACATCACCCCCCCATCCACTCCTCAGAGAGGGCAAGGCACATTGCTGTCGGGCCAGTCCGAGGCTCTCCCTACTATATTTAGGCAGAGGACAGTATTCATCCAAAGAGAATGGGTTCGCAAAAAGCCAGTACAAGCAGTAGGAATATTACTGTCTCAAACATTTTCAACTTCCCTTTTGTCATATAAAATATTGTAAAATTTATTAGAATATTCTAAGGGAAAATATCCGATACCAATGAGCCATAAATACATGTGAAGATGATTTGAAAACTTGAAAAAACATAAATGGCTAAATGAAAATAATGAGATTTACCAGAAAATGAAATTCATAAGGGAGAATAAAGAAGACAAAAGAATTCAGTGAAGGAAAGGTGATATTAAGGGAAATTTTTTCTTTATGTTTTTAGATTAAATGATGTACATTTCATTAGTAAATCCATACTAGTTCCCTTCAGTTGAGGGATGTTACTACTCCTCAGAGGACCCGAGTTGGTTTCCTACCACCCACGTTCAGATGTCGGCTGCCTCACATCAGCCTGTACTCCTCGCCTCAGGGGATCTTCTAAGCTGTGAGCACAATTTCACAGAAGTGGCACCCAGCCCTCCACACACATACATAAAAAAACGAAAACAAATCTTCAAAAGAAATAAATACAGCACAATTTTTTTTTTAACCACGAGCGGTATATTTTCTCAGTTAAAATAGTAAATGGAAAGTTAAAAATATCACAGTGTACCTTCATTTTGCTTTATGTTACACAAGGTAATTAAGCACATGGTTTCCAAAAGGAAAAGGAAAATGATGTCAACTGAGTCCTACAGCTAAAGAAGCGCTATTAAAAAAAAAATCAATTCACAGAAACACGGGAAGCTGGCTTTCAGAAATTATAACAAAACACATTGTGGCAACCATCCTACTGTTTATTCATTTCTCAAAATAGTACAAGCATTTTCACAAAAGACAAGTTATTCATTATGAAATGTCCCGAAGGAATAGATTTTCTTAAAGAGGGCTGCAAATTTCTCCTTTGCAAAAGAAACCAATTTCAAGAATAAGGTGAAAAACTCAGCAAGAATACTGCAGCTGCTCTGAGCATGTATACTGCCTTTACGGTGTACATATGTGGGTATTTGAAGACCATTTACAGTAGAATTTAAGCAACTCGCTATATATTTTCACTGAATCTTTATCTGCATTGGAACTTTGCATTCTCATTCATTGGCAACTGTAGCCACTTACGAAAAGCAAAGTTATATAATGACAGCATTGTATGTTTTTGATTAATGGTTATTTAAACTTTAAGTAGGTGAGTGCTATGAAAATGGTTTATAGTTCATAATAAAGTCTCCTCAAGCTCTAAATCGTTAAAAATATAACAATAGCATTGCAATATAAGCCCTTTAGTCTCAATCAGTAGAAGAATATAGCCTTATTTTAACACCTGTTAGTAGTGATTATGGCTAAATATTTTCAGAGCCATATTTCATGACACTAATTTAGAAAAGAAGAGATAGATTAGTTTCCTTAATATATAGGCATGATTATAAACAGTGTAGGCATTCTAATGTGAAGATAGGTGTTGCTGATGGACTAGGGATTATATTTTCTGCTCTATAACTGAACTGAGATACCGCTGTTTAGATCACAAACAACTTTTAAATGCTGAAAGACATATCTTTTAATAAGTTAGTACTTTCCTTTAATTAAGAATTTACGTACTTTCTGAAACTTCAGCAATGTGCCTATTGTTTCAATAAGAAATATAACTTTCAAAATTAAAAATTGTTCAATGAATTGTCACATATTTAACAAATTTGCAAATTAGTCTGGATTTCAGATGGGTATATTTGCAGCCCACAATGAAAATAATATTTCCGATGAAATATAAAGCTCTCTGCTCTATATTTCATTATTCATGCAACCTTCACTTTGAGTAAGCTATTCTTTATCTCTCTATAAAACTAGAAAATTATAATCATCTTTATTTTTTCAACAGCATATTCTTTAATATGACCCTGCCTTAATATGAAATATTGTATATGATATGGAAATTTTCCTAACAATTTTCACACTGGCAAAGAAGAAAAATCTACTACTTAGTGAATGTATTTGCTTACATGTTCCTTGAATTCTTTACCTTTTGCTTTGGAAAATGTACAAACATTAAATTTTGTTATATTTTTTGAACCCTTAAAATGACAATAATCAATAATCAGGCAAAATTTACTATCTTCATTAAAACTAACAAACAAAACAAATCACAAATCAAACAGTGATCTTACTAAACATAACACTAAAGAGATTTTACAATTAGTTTCACATTTCAATCTCCCTTTTTTATACTTTAATTCATCAAAAAATGTGTTCAAGTAGCAAATTAAGAAGTATAGTTTCAGTCAAGCTACCGCTAGCCATAAGAAAAGTGTAGTAACAGAAACATTAAATCCACAACAAACACAAATTCAGGCTTCCTTTCATAGAGTAAAACACTATTGTTGGACTAAAACAGTTTAGCAGTAAAATGATACTTAACGAAGTCTGCCTAACTCAGAGATCAGTGCATTGCCCTGCTATCATCATAGAAGCTTCCTGCTGTAGTAGATAGAAAAAATACAGAGACCACCAGCTGGACAATATGTAGAGTATGACAGACATCGAAACACTCAGACCTAAACAGGATGTCTCCATCAAATCTGTCCTCTCAGGGATCAGGGAATCCTGAAGAAGAGGAAACAAGAAGAGGTAAAAGCCAGAGGGGATGATGTACACCAAGGAAACAAGGACCTAGGATCCACAGAACTGATGCACATAAGGCCTCTTAGAGACCAAAACAACAAGTACAAGTCCTTCGCTTTTCTGCACCTAGAGCTGTCAGAAGTGAACACATGCCCCATCCCTATCTATGAGGTGAATTGCAGTTTATAACCATTAGCAACTGAAAATTTCATTTCCTCCAATAGAATCTCACTGGGGAAGCAACAGAAAATAAACTCACAAACATTCTTGAAGGTTCTTTTTTTTTCATAATGACATGACAGCACTTTTCGCTTTAATCCCATTTTTATTTTCATTTTACTTATATCTTTTCTCGCTTTACACTTCAGACCCATGGTGTTTTATGAGATTTCCAAGGGTGCAAATGAGAGGGCTTCTGTATCCATATGTGTTTCTTATTTCTTTCCTTGGGTACTTTTCTGTTTGCAAGTTTTCAATGTGCTAGCTTTCGGACTATCATATTATATTATAAATTATGAATTGTTATATTACTTTATGTTAAAGTATTGTCCCTGAGAATCTAATTTGTGTTCTAATGTGAGACAGAGAGCATGTAGACCAAGATGAGAGGGAACGTGGAGAGGAACTTGAAGTAGGAGAGGTGAAGGAGGGGAAACCATAGTCAGGATTTATTATATTTTTAAAAACCTATTTTCTCTAAACCAGAGTAATAAAACAGCCAGGGAGGAGAAGTCCAAGGAGATTGATAGTTTCCAAAAGAACAGATAGATGAATTATGAACTATAAGAAAGGAAAAGGGAGGATGATGAGCAAGGAAAGGGGGGACTTTTTATCTAGAACATGCATAAAGTACAACTTTAGCAAATGTGTTTTTGTAAACATATTAAAATGGCAATTCAAATGATATATCCTGACATTTTCAGAATATTGTTCTTTTCCTTTTCCTTCCCCCTATAATTTAATCCTGTAAACATGTCATTCACTAATAACATTTGAAGCGAAGATGAGTCTTGGTTTTATATTTGGTGTAAGGATAAGACAGGACAACTGGATAAGAATATCATTTTTTGTTATATTTTCAACCATGGCAAGAAAGATATGAATTAGGCCTTTCTTTTTCTTATTCTTTTCCTTTTCTTTTTCTTTTTAACAAAATAAATTGTAATAAGATTTAAAAACTTTAGTCACATCAAAGTTTCTCAGAAGTGGAGCCTGATGCCTGTGTTGGCAATGAAGTGGAATATATTTGTGATGAAACAATGCATTTTTCATTTTCATACATGGGAGGAAGAAGGGAGTAGTCAGAGCAAAGCCAGACAGAGCAAAGAGCGGCTGGAGACAGATGCTGGGAAATTTATCAGGTAAGCCACAGCCATGTGGCAATATACAGATTAATAGAAATGTGTTCAATTAATATAAAAGTTAGCCAATAGGAAGCTAGAGCTAATGAGCCAAGCAGTGATTTAATTAATGTGGTTTTTGTGATATTATTTCTGGTCTACGTTAGCCATTTTGCTGGGAACTATCAAGCGACCTCTTTCCACCACCTCATGGCTTGATTGAAAATTTACGACTATTATAAAAATCTATTGAAATAAATAACTATAAAAACACACATTAAAAAACTTATTGTCAGGTGGTATTACTTTTAAACATTAATATATGAATAATAGTTTCATAGAGCTGGGTGGTGATGGCTCACACTTTTAATCCCAGCACTCAGGAGCCAGCGGCAGGCAGATGTCTGTGAGTTCAAGACCAATCTGGGCTACAAGAGATAGTTCCAGGACAGTTTACAAAAAGTACAGTGGAATCCTGTCGTGACAAGCCATAAAAAAAATGGTTTCATAATGAAATGAAAATGAGTTTTACCCATTTCCATAACTATACTTCTTTTAAGGAGTGTGTAACTAAAGAAAATGGAGTACTGATCTGTGAGTCTACCCCTAAATGAAGAAACCTTTATTACAGCCCATTCTGGGCTAGTGTGGGACTGGTTTATTATAACTGACAACTTGTTCTCTGAAATTTGTCCATTTGTGAGTCTCTGCACAGTTACTGTCTATTGAAAGTAGGAGCTTCTGTGATGCAGAAGGAGAGATGCACAAATCTGAGATGTAATTATAAGTCAGTAGATTTGGTTTATTTTGTTTGTTTTGGTTTATGAGGTTTGTTTTCTGCCTGACCTTAATGTGCCAGGTAATGAGGAATTCCTCTCTGAATGCTATGAATATGTTTTTATAACCATTAAATAATAATAAAAATGTTGTTTTGGCCTATGGCAGGGTAGACTATGGCAAGGTGGCAAATCCAAGTAGAGAAAGAGGAGGAAAGAAAGTAGAATTGGGCAGATCCTGTTTTTTAAGCACTTTGAGTAATTCCTTTGAAATTTCTACATCCTTCTAACACTAAGAGGTGCCTTAAACTAAGATGTATATGAAAATGAACCAACTTCAGATTAAAACTACTTTATTTAATTAAAAAAAGAAAGTCACATTTTCCAAAATGGGTAAATTATCTTGGTTCTTTGGAGGGAAATTTAATTTCCCTTGCCCATGGCAGTCTAGGAAAAAAAAAAAAGTACATCTCATTTATCTTCATAAAGGCTAAATAGTTTTACTGCGGTGGCTATGTCTTTTTTTGTAAAGCAAATTAAGCAATTTTATGTTTTAGAATGGTACTCCTGTTTTCATAAAATACCTTTAAAGCAATTTTTAAATTAGTCTTGTAGAGTTTGATCAAATTTGAGTGATATCCACTATAGGTCAGCTCTAAAGTAATTCTTTGGCTTGTAACTTCTGTTTCTAGATAGTCTAAGTTGTAATAAAAGCTTGTTATAGTAAAAATATGACAGTCATGAATATCAGAAGACAGTTAACATCTATAGAAAATTTGTATGAACAGGCAATTTTAGATTTTTTTCTACTGTTTGATTGCCTTTAATGAGAAAAATTACATTAAACATCTTTGACACCTAAGCTAATACTCTTGTTTATTATCTCAGTGGTAAATATGCTAGAGCATTTATATTAACCATGCTTGATACAGTTCTGTATGTCTTTAAGGTTCTAGTTTTCATTTCATATAATATTCAGAGATTTTGGTGTTTCTATGATTTATTATAGATACAGTTTACTAATTCTTTGAACCCTTCCCACATACATGTTTAGCATTCCCCACATATATGTACAGCTTTTTCATCATCTACATTCTCCACATCTCCCCTACTTCCTTCTGGGCCTGTTCCTCTAACTTCATGAGGCTATGTTGTGCTGCTGTCCTGGGGTGCTAGGACATACACTGGAATGTGGTCATTTTTTTTGTTTTATTTTTAACCATATTGGTTACATATTTTAAAAAGTTAATGAAGTTACTCTGAAGTATATTCAATTATTCTGGAATATGTATTACATTTATTTTATGAATACATAAAATTGAAGTTCATATACATTTAAATGGTATTATTAATATATTCATAGTACATAAGTAGTATAATTTCTGGGTTATACTAATTTATTCCATGTGTTTATTTTAAGTGAGTCAGCTCAGCTAATTTTAAACTTAAACTGTGTGTCCACAGAGGAGATGACTCAAATAGCAATTGGTCAACATAATCAAATTGATTAAAACTTTTGCACAAATTATGGTAAGACTTTTTGTACATATTTGTAAGTTGTTGATAAATCTTACAATAAATGATGGAGAAAAGGATGTATGGACAGTTCAGTAGGTAAATAATTATTGAGCAAACATAAGAACCTAAGTCCAGAAATCAATACCTACATAAAACCTATAATGGTACATGCAGGTATTCCCAGACCCAGGAAGGTAGAGAAAGGAAAATAGATACCAAATGCTTCCTAATCAGCAGTTGCTTCCTGTCCAATACTGCTGTATTCCTCCTGTATAAACTTTATTTTTGAGTTTAAGCATTCATTACAACATTTCTCTGTTCCTTTCCCTCTTACATATACGCCAATATAGGCCTCCCAGCTCTCGTTCTAATTCATGGTCTCTTTTTTTTTCAATATAGTTATTTCATGATCCATATATCTATGTCAGATTAAGATATCTATATGTATATAAACAAATATATGGTGTGTGGTTCTAAATATGGCCTGTTCCATTCATGTAATACCATCCCAGTTCTTTGAGAGGCCAGTCTTAAAAATTAAAGGGGAGAGAGGTAGAAGACCTTGTAAAATCCTAGCTTCCGCAAACCCACATACAAGACATGCATTTATCACACCCATATGCTTACACCCACATCATGAACATATAATATAAAAACACAGAGAGAAATAGGTTATTTTGAATATACTGAATTTTTTAGAAAATTGTCTTCTTTGAATCAATAGCACATTTTACGTTAAATTATATATGAAGAAAAAGACACATTACTCGGTGAGACTAAAAAAGCCGCATAGTAATTGAAACAGTCTTTTTTAAGAACTATGAAAAAAACAATTAACTTAAAATTAATTATAGTTGCCACTTTTTGTATGCATGGAAATAAGAATCTGAATGGAAACTTCATGCCTTATACAAATTGAGTCAAAGAAGGTCAGAATTAAAGATAAATTATATAAAGCAAATAGGTTAGAACCTGATGTGAAATTATTGTGACTGATATTCAGTCAGAGCTTTTATTTACGGCATGAAAAGTACATTCTATAGAAATAAATTTGATAAATTAGATTTCATAAATATTTTTACTGTCAAAAGCACTGGTAGCAGGATGAAAATATAAGCCAAAGAGTAGTTATGAGGCACACAAAAAGCACACTTTGATGCATTTGTAGCTAGATTACACGGTAGTTTGCATTATGTATGTACAGGTTCATGTGGTTTTCTATAAGTAGAACTTTGAACTAAATAGATATCCTAGAATACTTTAGACTGGAGGTTCTCAACCTCTGAGTCATGATGCCTTCGGGAGTGGAATGTCCCTTCAAAGGGGTCACCTAAACTATCAGAAAACACAGATATTGACATTAACAGTAGCAAAATTGCAGCTATGAATTAGCAACGAAAGCAATTTGATAGCTAGGGGTCACCACAACATAAGGAACAATATTAAAGGGTCACAGCATTAGCAAGGCTGAGACACACTGCTTTTGATCATCTGTCCCCAATTATTTTCACAACAGAGTGAAAGGCTAACAGAAGAGGTGCTGTCAGGTCAGGGTGAGAAGCAGTGATTGAAATGTGAGCTGTCTCTCATATGCTCACCTGTTTGGGCAATTGTTTTCTCAATGTTCAAGAAGGATGTGGAACCTTTAAGAGGGAGTCATCTGGCGATGGATGGAGATAGAGACAGAGACCCACATTGGAGCACTGGACTGAGCTCCCAAGGTCCAAATGAGGAGCAGAAGGAGACAGAACATGAGCAAGGAAGTCAGGACCACGAGGAGGTGCATCCACACACTGAGATGGTGGGGCTGATCTAATGGGAACTCATCAAGGCCAGCTGGACTGGGACTGGTGGAGCATGTGATCAAACCGAACTCTCTGAATGTGGCTGTCAATGAGGGATGACTGAGAAGCCAAGGACAATGGCACTGGGTTTTGATTCTACTGCATGGACTTGCTTTGAGGGAGCCTGGTTTGTTTGGATGCTCACCTTCCTAGACCTGGATGGAGCGGGTAGGGCCTTGGACTTCCCATGGGGTAGGGAACCCTGACTGCACTTAGGACTGGAGAGGGAGGTGGAGAGAGAGTGGGGGGAGTGGGAGGGAAATGGGAGGTGAGGAGGAGGTGGAAATTTTTAATAAAGAAAGAAATAAATAAGAATAAAAATTTAAATTAAAAAAAGAGGCACGACTTGAGGTTGCCTAGCTGAGTCCCGTTTCTTCTTAGTCCTTGCCTAGTTGATTGCTGATGTGATGCACGTTTGTAGCTGAATCACCCTGCTCCTGCAACCAGAGCCTCTTTAAAGTGGTGGATTCTACCCCTGGGAACCGTTAGCCCAATTAATTCTTCTTTCCTTAAATTTATTCCTGTGAGGTGTTTGTTTGCAGCTCTGAAAAAAAAATTCACTAAGATAGAAGTGCAGAAAGACAAACTGGAGACAGAAATTCTCTGCTTTGATTGGCTGAAGTTCCAGAATCTACTCTTGACAGATGAGACTCATCCTAGCTCTCTTTATATTGCCCTCAGTCTTTGATTCTGTTTGTGCAGCAGTGACTAACTAGTCTCCTTAGCCTCTAAGAATGAGTCTACCATATGTTAGTGATATTTGTTTGTTTGTTTGTTTTAATAAGTAATGCTTGCCTGAAGATAAGATTGTAGAGATAATCCACTAGAGACCAGGCAGTGGTGGCTCACACCTTTAATCCCAGTATTTTGGGAGTCCCACAGCTTTAACCCCAGCATTAGAGAGGTGCAGATAGGAAGGGATATGGCTGGTTAGAGAGCGGACTATAAGGCTGGAGGGGACAAGAGCTCATTGCAGCTATGTAATAGTCGGAGTCAGAAGATGTCATCTGCAGACATCTGGCAGTCGGAGGGCAGAATCACCTTCTGGTCTGAGGATTTGGTTGCGTTGAAAAGTCTCTCTAGTGGCTGGCTTCATTGGTTCCCTAATATATGACTGTTTTTTTTAATTAAGAACAGTTAGAATTTGTGCTATACAAGATTCCTTTAATATTCACCCACATGATGACAATGGGCTCTGAGAAAGGAGGCCTCTGAGTGAATGAGTGAAGAAAAGCTCTCAACAGAAAGATGCAGGTATCTCGGAAAATGTTTCTCAAAGGAGGATGAGAACTATTTTTAACATGAAAAACAACATCGCTATAGTCCTCTGACTTGGGGAAGAAGAGGACATGAAACACCAGACTTCTCTGAACTATGCCCAAGTACCTAAAATACTGTTATTCAGGCTTGATCTTTGCACTTCCTAAAATCTATATTAATATTAAAATGATCTGAATTTGAGTTTTTTCCTTAGGAAACACAGTATAAGTTTTGAAGTTCAGCCCTGGTGCTGAACCCGTGTCCCTTTCCCTTCATTATCTCTGATACTCCTTTCAATGACACATGATGTCTCTATTTTGTCTTGGTGAAATCATTCAATGTGAAACTGTTTCCATAAATTATCAAAAATGAGTTGTTAATTCAAACTGAACTGAGATCTGGTTATTAGGAGTAAAATAAGAGCCAGAGGGAAATGAATGGTACTGAAGATTGATTGTCTTCCAGACACAACACAATTGATGCACATAGGAACTCACAGACTTTGACAGTATTCACAGGACCTGCAAAAAATCCAAAGGCCCAAAGTCATCAATATTTCTTCAACAATCAGCATAATCATGTAAATCACACCAAAACTCTGTGTACCAAAAGTCTCTTGTACCAATTTCTGTCTTAGCTACCATTCTATTCAGGTGAAGAGGCACTATGACCAAGACAACTCTTACAAAAGAAAGCACATAATTATGAACTTGCTTACATTATAAGAAAGTTGTTCCAGATCAACATGACTAGAAGCAGAGAGACATGGTATGGGAACAATAGCTGAGAGCTTTGCAAACTGATTTTAAGGCAGCAATCAAAGATAAAGTCACTGGGCCTGGTGTTTTAAAAGGTTAAAGGCCCAACTCACATATTTCCCTTAATAAGGCTGCATCTCCCAATCTTTTCAAAACAGTTCTACTATATGGGCAATAAGTACTCAAACATCTAAGTCCATGGAGGCCATTTTCCTTCAAACTGTCAAGGAAGCTTGTCTTAGCTAATGATATTCTCAATATTTGGAAGCAAAAGAGTATTCCAAAAGATGCCTTAGATTTCCAATGAGGCCACATTGGTACATGTACCCTAAACAGTATAAAACACACACACAACACACAACACACAACACACAACACACAACACACACACACAGGTCCCAGGGGACACGAGGCATCCTTCACTTTTCGACAGTCATCCTATAGGCTACTCAAGATATCATTATAAAAGCTCAAATCCCATTTCCCAGATGTAGAAAATGCATGGAATAAGGTGATAGGACTTCTGTAATAACAGACACTTTGAGTAATTTCCATCTGTTTTTAGTTTACTATAGAGTTGTAACTGAGAAATGAAAAATTGGTTTTCTAAAACAGATGTCACTAGGCATATCATGCATGGGGTCAAGCTCATGTCCCAAAGTTGTTGGCCACCACAAAATAGACTCCAAGGCTTTCGCTTTATTTATTTGTTGTGCTTTGGTAACTATTATTAATGGGTTATTTCTTGTTTGTTTAATTTTCATGTTTCATAGAAGAGGAATAGTTGCTATTGGGAGATTAGAAGAGGAGTTGTTACAAGGAAAAGAATATCATCAAAATATATTGCACGGCACAAAAATGGAATAGAATATGAGTAGAGATATCAGAGTAAGAGGGGCAGAAAAAAAAACAGAATCATATTTAATACAAGCTAATCCATCAGTTAATGGCTGATCTATATAAACAGCATTATTCTTCATAAACAGTAAATTTTCAAGTTGACTGCAATCTTTATAGTGGCAGACACCAAGAATGATTTTGTCGATAGCTGCCGCTTTGTTCTGGTGAAGTGAGATTTCACATTGTGTAATGTAGTATTTTCTAGTACAATCTAATGACACTTTTGCTAATGTGTGACTTCAGTCGAAGCCTTATCTTTGCTGCCACCTCACCTTGCACACCTCTGAGCCATTAACACTCTAACATTGTTATCTGTGGCCGATTTGGCTACAACTTGTAATCCCATTGATTTCTGGAGCTGTTTGTCCAGCTAGATGGATATCCTCATCTTGGAGGCAATGCTAGTGTGAAATGCTCTTTTCAGGTCAGAGAGAAAGACTATATATATATATGTGGTTTGTAGAATATTTAAGCAAGTTCTTCAGTTCTATTTTATAACTTTATTTGTTACAAATATACTCATCACATATATAAATAATGCTATTATGGTTTATTTCTTACAAGTATTAAAATATTCATATCTTTGGAGTTTTAGGTTACTTCATTTATTTATTTCTTTTTTAGTAATCATATAAATAGACAAATGATTGCGTTTGATGCTTGGATGCATCTGGAGACTTGAACTCAATTTGTACAGAAAGCTACCTAAGAAATTAGGGTCTTTTTAACAAACACAATCCAAAGGTCACCCAATTTCTAAAATATTTTAGCTATTACTACTGATCCTTGAAGTATTTGTTTTATTTTATGGTTCACATGCCTAATATAAATTGGATTTTCGTTCTTTTTTTGCTAACTTTTTTTAATATTTAATAATGGCAATTTTAGTGGGTCAAATCAGCATTATATCATATAAATGCATATGTGTGCTTATATAGTATGTCCATTATGTTGCATGAATGTATATAGAAATTATATATAATATAAATAAAAATTTATTTCTGAGGAAAGTAAAATATTCAATTACTTTAATGTTAATAAATGTAATTATAATTATATGTAGATTATTCAGTATAAAGATAATTATACATAACATATTATAAGTAAAATGAAATATAATTTATAATTATGAAGGTAATTATAATTGATTAACAGATCGAACAACATGGCTTTCTTTGAGATACATATGTTTTGGAAACCCCTACAGAAATAATTCCATCTTGCTGAATTATGTGATTATTTTTGATCTCCTCCTCATCTGAAGATGGAAATTGCAAAATAATTCCATACTAGCTCAGAATTGCATATAATAAAGGGTTAATTATTTGGGGGAAGACTTACAGAAACCCCTTCCCCATTGTAGTACATCTCCTGATTTCCATTATTAGGTCAATATCCTTGAAACACATCAACTGTTGTTCGATCTGTTACGTGGCTTCTCCTTGGCTCCGTATTTCTTCTACCTAGATGAAGTCAGTTTCTTTATTCATTAATGAATAACAGCAACACATAGACAGAAGAACCTCTCAGAAAGACCTCCCACATCATTCCCCCCCATTTTTTTGTTTAAACAAATAGGAAGGCTTTAACTTTAACATAAAAAATTATATATAACAAAACTGATATCAAGCCATGTAGCCCACTGGGTACAGACACTGGGAACTTTGGCCAGTAAGCCACAGCCACATGGCAATAAACAGATTAATAAAAATTGGTTAAATTAATGTGCAAGGGATAGCTAATAAAAAGGCTAGAGCTAATGGGCCAAGCAGTGATTTAATTAATATAGTTTCTGTGTGGTTATTTCTGGGCTATGTGGCCAGGAACAAACTAGTGGCCTCCTTACTACACTGAACCATTTGAAATTATTTTATAAAAATTACGTTGTTTTATTCCAAAAAGTTCAGGGCATTGTACAAGAGCAAGGAGATAATTTTACATATTGATATATAAAATCAAACTTTACTAATCTGTTACTATGTGATGATCAACTACAGATATTAAGAAAATGGTATCATTTCTGCTAATAAGGGACTTAATAGAAAAGGGAAACACAAAATTTTCAAATCAAGACATGTAATATGAAATCATATTACATGACGTGTTTTGTTGGACTGTTTTATTGATTTGCTTTGATCACTAGTAATAAGGATGCTTTCTTCACATGAGATTGCATATAGAAACCCATCTTTATGATGTTGACATAGAAATAAATGTTTAATGTTTTCGGGACAATAATCTACACAGGATGATGTGACTGTTACCTATGCAAAGTAGTGTTCCTCTCCATGGTTCTAGCATGAGGAAAAGAGGTTTGGTTTGGCTTTACTGTGAATGTAAATAATCATATTTATTAGGTACTTTTTACTGGTAGTTCGTTTCTTCTCTTTGCTGCTTACAAGTCATTTAGAATAGAACATATTTTCTCCTCTTTCTCATGAACAGCAGCGGCCCTGAAAGCCTCTCTAGAGTAAACTTTATAGTACAGGATCGAAGGAGTGATTTTATGCTTTTCATATTTCTATTCATAGTTTCCTGCTAGAAGGTCATGTGCTTTCACTGATTCGTTATCTATTTATCTGTCTACTAATTTATGTACATATTTTGAAATCTCAAACATCTATTCAATTCACTTGATTTTCCTGTTTTACATTCCGTGTGTGTGTGTGTGTGTGTGTGTGTGTGTGTGTGAGTGTGCATGTGTATCTTTGTGCTATCCTGGAAATGGCACAGTGGTCATTTGATTTGGTAGTCAATTGCTCTACCATGGTAAACAGCCACATTTTTCCATTTCTTTTGATAGGCAAATCACTTAAAACTATGCACATTTTATGAATGAGTGATGCAAATATTTTTATATTTTTTAAGAAATCTCAACTATACTCTTAAAATTGCTTATATAAAAAATAAGAGAACCTGGGGAAGTGGGTAAATCATTTGTATTTGCCTTTAGCTGATTATATTCTAAAATTATTATAAAATTATTTAACATTTATATTTTAGAATAATTACATGATTTATAAAACCAAATTCCAAATTAGAAGGTACTAGTCAGAAAATTTAGATTAAAAAAGATTAATCTGACTAAATAATAGATGGTGATATTATTACAAAGTGATATTTATAAGCAACTGCAGTTTATTTTAAAAAAGAGTTAAAATATGAGCAAATATATGAATTTTTTTCATACAAGGCATGGACAATTATAAAATCAGCATAACTTCCATTGCAGCAATTCCAAGGTATAAATAGGAAAATTGTTTTTTAGAGGTAAATCACTGAACCCTGAAAAATTAGTGACTGTCCACAGCATTTTTCCAGTCATTCAAGACACTTCAGAAGCGAATAAACAAGAGTAAATAGATTACTTGATTAGGTTGAGTGAGGTCTATGCAATTCTTGTTCTACAATAAAGAGAAAACACTGTGGTTTTCTTAACTTAAGTGGATATTGACTTCTATGATGGGGAAGATCAAATGATAGTCAGCAGACTAGCTGATAGCTATTGAATTGGGGAAATCACAGCAGGCCCCTGAACCACTGTTGACCCAAAAGAAAGATGTTCTTGTCCAGCACAGCAGAATCAGGCTAATCTTACATTAAAGTGATGGGCCGTGCTAGACACAAAGACCATTAAAATCCTTTTTATACATTTATTTGGTTTGTGATATTTCTCTATTATCTCACACTCTAAGACATAAAACAGTTAATTGTAGAGTCAGAGGCAAAAATATCTATAGTAATGTGTATCTTAATTCTCTAGTAAGAATAGTAGTTAATGGGTCATTAAAAATAGCTTTGCTTAATACTGGTGTAAGGTTAATAATAATTAGATCTTATGCCAAAGTTATAAAAGAACTTATGTAGCTTCTTAGAGTATTTAGTTTCATAAAAAGTCAGAGAAAGAAAACTATTAGAATATAAGCAATTGTTTAAAAAGTATATATACAGTCCAAAGTGTTTTTAAAGGTAGATTAAAATGTATAAATATTAGGTCCTTTTGTTGTTGGTCTTACATCCTTAAGACCCAATCCTGATACTAGTTTGAAATGAAAATGTAATCTTAGTTTTAGTTTAGCTTGTTTGTATATAAAGTAACCTCATTATAAAAAAAAAAGCAAGAAGGATCTGATATAGTGTGATTGATTGATACAAGAAATAACTGAACAACCATGGATATGCTGAATCCAGAGACATGATATGCAAATAATGCTCAGTACAGATCATTTTTCATACAGGGAACGCTGCTATGACAATAACAAACATTTCCTTAAAGGCTGATGCTCAAAATTGTCTTCACTTAAAAAAAATATTGAAGGTACCTTCATACTGAAAGTACAAAGGACAAGGGTGTTGATAGCAGAATTAAGCTTGGGAGGGAAATTTACCAGTCATGAAGACAAAGGACAGATGCCCACTGAATTTCTCAAAATCTGTTATCAGGATAGCTGAAGACATCCCTAATTCCGATTTTTGTGATGCAAGTCACTGGCACCATATGAAAGATTAAAGTTTAGGAGTAAAACAAATTTCTTTGAATACGGACATCACATTTTGGTGGGTTGGAGACAGGACAGTTCAGTTTGATAGATTTTGAGTCATTAATTACAAATATACAAAATGAAACACATCAGAGTTATTGAAATCACTGGTTACGTTTTAAAGAAAAAGGGAATAGGTTTGTGGTGAAGGCAGAATTTTGTGGGTATCTATCAATTACTTTTCTTGTTGCTGCAGTAAAATATATGACCAAAGTAACTTAAACAAGAAGAATTTATTTTGGATCCCAATTTGATAGTCCATTCTTTTCTAGTGAAGAAAAAGTGGCAGTAGCAGTTTGAGGCAGCTGGGTACATTGCTTCTACTGTAAGAAAGCAGACAGAAATGAAAGCTGTGAACTCAAGGTAGCATGGAATTGAAAAAATAACGTTATATACATAGTAAATAGCAAATCAAGGAGTTAGTGCATGCATGGCAATGCTGAGAAGGCTGTATTTTCTGTCCATAGATTAGCCATGAAATGCTGATATCCACATTTACTGAGTTTTTTTTGCTCAATTAGTTCAATTAAAAGTATTTCTCATGGTGCTGGAGAGATGGCTCAGAGGTTAAGAGCATTGCCTGTTCTTCCAAAGGTCCTGAGTTCAATTCCCAGCAACCACATGGTGGCTCACAACCATCTATAATGGGGTCTGGTGCCCTCTTCTGGCCTGCAGGCATATACACAGACAGAATATTGTATACATAATAAATAAATAAATATTTTTAAAATAAGTATTTCTCAGACCAATGACTCCAGGTCAACCTAATTTATACAATTCCTCATTGAGACTGCATTCCTTAGATGACCTTATGTTGTATCAAGTTTACAACTAAAATTAACAATGATGATGTTGGGGGGAATTTCTGGGAAACTGAGTCACATAGTTATTGTCAGTTTGGATAGGAAAGTTGACTCATTCCACAGGTGGGTATCAGCAAGATCAATGCCTAATGCCATTGACCTCAGTACCTATGGTTTTGTAGCCTTTTATTATGTGAGAGAATAGAAGGCTATACACATATGATATACAAGTAGAAAGTGCGCATGTGGCTGGAAAAGTGGCTGGGCAGGACTGAAATTCCATCATCCTATACCCTTAGTGTCTCCCATTTCCAGAATTACCTAGTAGGGCAGACCAGTTAAACAGAAAAGTCTCTGTGTTGTAGTATGTGGCAGATAGTCTAGGTGATAGTGCATGTCTTGCATCCCAGCACTTGTGAGGCAGAGGCAAGTGGATCTCTCTGAGTTCGAGGCCAGCCTGGTCTACAAGAGCTAGTTCTAGAACAGGCTTCAGAGCTACAGAGAAACCCTGTCTCGAAACACCGAAGGGGAGGAAAAAAGTGGCAGAACTTCAACTACAATGGCTTGCTTTGTTATGCTTCCAACTCATTGAACACTTCTGTTAACAGTTAGCTTGATTCACCTAAGTTGCTTAATCTACAAACACTTTTGCAGATAGGCCCAGAAGTTTTTCTAACTGAAAAACTGCCTTGTTAACAATATTAACCATCACCAAACATAAATGAGGATAAAACTCAATAAACAGATTAGGAAGGAGGCATACAGCAATAGATTGAGAGGAATTGCAAAACAACAATATAATAGAAGACATGAAGCAGAAAGGACACAGAAGGAAAATGTGGATAAACATGTCACATTATATAGGAGTGTAGTAGACAGTGAGGGCAGTGTTACTGAAATACGGACGTCTACAGGATGCATAGGAATTGAGAAAGAAGAAAAAGTAAAAAACAAAAGAAAAAAAAACAAAACAAAAAAAACAGTGAGAAGAGAAACGTAGAAAAGAGTTGGAGAAAGCATTAATGTCAGCAGAATCAAGAGAATATAAAGAACAAAATTTCAGCAAATTGCATATAATCAAGGGATCAAAAGAGCAGATTGACTGGACATGGGCTTAACAGAATCACAGCTGAATGTGGTGAAGTTTCACGCTGATTGACTTTATCTGTTTAAAACAAGGAGCCTCTTCCTCATTGCCTAATTTAGCACACAGTCTAATTTATATATTTATATTAAACTGAAGGCTGCTGTGGTCTTGAATTTTCACACTTGGTAACTTGGTGCCTATTTAAAATAGAAAGGGATTTTTGTTTTACATTGGAGATAAGAGCTGAAAGTATGGATAGACCCTTGGCTACAAATTTCTAAATAGGCTCATGCCTTTACAAGAAGAACAAAGAAACTGTCAAATGGACATAGAGGCTCTACAGTTTAAACAAAGCAGACTTATTTTTTAGAAGAACAATTTCTTGCTGAGAAGAATATTATTAAAATCTCATAATATAAGTTTTTTTAACTCTCAAACACTCAGAAACAAAATTACTCAAAACAAATTCAAGCGAAATCACATATAATATGCTTTGAAGAAAGATTTAAATAAGAAACTAATTACTAAAGCTGCCATTTGAAATCGTTTTGTTGACAGTTTTTATGAATGATGAGGAACTTTTTGATGTACAATCCAACTTCTTAAATACCATCAGTACCATAGAAATCAATAATGTTGGGAGTAGAATTTAATTTTCTTGTGCTAAGCCTAGTTTTTCTCTCCTGTCACTTATTTAGGGTATACATATTCATTTCAATCATTCTACTTATGCACTTTGGAGGGAATTATTTTTATAAGAGTTTCAAAGACAGAGAGAAATGAACTAACTCAAATAGTTCTGTGAAAATCGAGTATGATCAGTATTATAAATGTTTTTCAGGTGCCAGAAAGAACTGGTTAAAAATTAAAAGAATCCAGAGATAACTGAACAGGGGAAGGCAGATATATGAAAGGCTAGAGTGGAAAGCAAGCACAATCGTATCAAATTCTTTTCTTCTACCATTTCCTTTAACCTCTTCCTATCTTATTCTGTGTTTACCTTTTTACCCTCCCCTAAGGAGGTCCCCTTTTGTCATTTGCATGATCAGATTACTTGGCCCTGCTATTCCCCTCTGTATTGTTTCCCAATTCCTGTCCTGGAAATGGTCCCATTTTACACTTCTGATTTCTGTAGATACTACAACCTATATAATCATACCTGCAGACTGAGAGTTAGGAACAGCCAATAAACGAGAACAAGCAGCATTTATCTTGCTGGGTCTGTGCTACCTCCCTTCATGTGACCTTTCCTAGTTCCATCAACTTACCTGTAAAGTTCACGATTACATTTCTATGTTATTACTGAATAGTATTTCACACACACACACACACACACACACACACACACACACACACACACACGTCATGTTTTAATTAACCATCTGGTGGTTGTAGAACATTTTGGTTCTTTCCATTTCCTAGCTTGTAAGAACAGAGCAATGATGACCATGCTTTGACATCTTTGGGATGTGATGTCCAGTCGTTTGGACTTATGCCAAGGATAACTAACTTGTCATATGGTAGATTTATTAGATTTATTTTTAGATTTTTGATAGTTCTTCAATCCATAATGGCTATCAGTTAGCATACTATGTTTTTTTCCTAACAATTTCAGTGTTTGCTTCAGGCTTCACATTTAGGAATTTGATTCATTTAGAGTTAATGTTTTTTTTTTTTTTTTTTTTTTTTTTTTTTTTTTTTTTTTTTTTTTTTTTTTTTTTTTNGGTTTTTCGAGACAGGGTTTCTCTGTGGTTTTGGAGCCTGTCCTGGAACTAGCTCTTGTAGACCAGGCTGGTCTCGAACTCACAGAGATCCGCCTGCCTCTGCCTCCCGAGTGCTGGGATTAAAGGCGTGCGCCACAACCGCCCGGCCGAGAGTTAATGTTTTTGGAAGGTGATTGATATGGACCATTCTTCTACATGCTAACTAACATTCAGAGTTCCCCGCACCATTTCTTAAATTGTTTCTTTCCAGTGTATGCTTTTGGCATTCTGTAAAATGTTAGGTGGTTGAAGTTGTGTGTGATCATGTTGACCCCTTGATGTTCCGCTTTTCTACAGGTCTATTTTTGTGTCAATTCCATATTGCTTTTATTATAATGGGTTTGTAATACATCTTAAACTATTAAATTGTAATTCCTGTAGGATTTTTTCTCTGTCAATATTGTTTTGGTGCTTCAGGAACTTTTGTACTTCTATATGAATTTTAGAATAGAATTTTCCCCATTTCTGCAAAGAATGAGATGAGATTTCAGTTGAGATTGCATTGAATCTGTAAATTTTTTTGGTAGAATGATGGATTTTGCAATATTAATCCTGCCTACCAATCCATGAGGATGGAATCACTTTCCATTTTCTAGTAACTTTCTTTACCCCATTATTAAGATGCTAAAAATTATATTTATGGAGGCACTTCCCTTTAATGTTTAACTTTATTCAGAGACCTCTAAATTTATTTGAGGCTACTGAGAATGGGGGTGGTCCATAATATCTTCTGTATGTAATTAATATATAGAAAAGCTACCAACTTGTGTGCATTAATTCTATCTCCTGTCACACTGCTGAATTTATTTATCATTTCTAGGGTTTTCTGGTAGAACTTTTGGGTTTTCTCGTGTATAGTATGGTATCATCTGCAATTGGGAATAGTGTTCACTTATTTCCCTGTTTGTATCATTTCAAATTTCTTTTCTTGCTGTATTACTTCGACTACTATTTTGAGCAAAATATTGAAAGGCAATAAAAACACTGGCAATCACTGTCTCATTTCTGACTTCAGCTGGGTTGCTTCAAACTTTTCTCTATTTAGAATGATGTTGTCTGTGGGTTTCATTTCTTTCTATCTTTTTTTTCCTTCTTTTAGGTTTTCAAACAGAGTTTCTTTGGCTGTCCTATAAGCAGATGTAGTGCATAAAGTCCTAACTCTACTAAAATGTTGGCTACAGCACAGGAGGAGAAAGTTTGACTAGGCTAGGATCCAGGTGCATAGTGTAGTTGATTATATTTTAATAAAACTGAATAGTAAAAATTTTCAGTATAATAACTCTCTAGGCAGAGAAGAAAACAGTGAGGAACAATGTTATGCAATTTCATAGCTGAGTCACTGATTTCTTCTTGCTAGAGTTATTGAATAAGTTTCTGAATAAATCATAGTTACAAAATAATAAGCCATTATTTTCTTCAGAAACAATTACTATAGAGTCTTGGAAATGAATAGAAAGATCTAAGGATAATTTTATGTTTAATGTGATCTATTTTTAGCTGACAGAATTATTTAAAAATTGATATTCTTAATTTTGATCTCTACAATCTTTTTTCCTTGTGAATTATATCACACTAGAAATGGTTTAAATTACTATAATCCTTATGAAAAGTAAAAATTTACTTAAAATATGGGTTGTTTCCATGAACAAATTTTCCTTTTCTAGCTATTTATAACTTGAGATAGATGGAAATAGAATGATTTTAGAAAGTGTTTCCTTCCCTTGAAATATATATTCATTCTGTTCATGTTTTAATACAGTAATAAAATACTTTTATCATCATCAGATGAGCACATATGTTATTATAAGAAGACACTCATGTCAGTCTATCTAAACAAGAATAATGGTTAGTTTCTTTGTCTTACAAATCTTATATGATGTTCATTAACTTATTTTTAATTGTTTATTATATTTTATGATTATAAAGTCATTACTTCTTTTCTGTATTCCCGAATGTCTCTTCAAAACTTCTCACATATCTTTCCTTACTCTCCTTTAAATTGATGGCCTCTTTAAAAAAATGTTGTTATACGTCTATTTGTATGTATATGTATGTATATATTCCTACATATAACCTGTGCAATCTGTATATTGCGATGTGTATGCATGTTTTTATGGCTAACAATATGATATTGGATAACAGGCTGGTATACTCTTCTTTTGGGTAGAATATTTCTCTCACTTTCAGCATGCTTTAATCGCCTGAGATTCATTGAGTAGGTTTGAGGTGTAGTGATCTATCCCTTGTGTATTTTGGAAAGTCCGCTATTGTCCGCCAAAGGTCATTTCTAGGCAGTTATGTCAGGGAGACTCTATAGGGTATCCTCTCACTCTGACAGCTTTTGAGCTCCTTCTTTGGAAGGAGCTGAGCACTAGGCATGGGAGCAGTTTTGCACAGATTTACTTATAACAAGAATGGCATGAGTCATAATTGACATATTGTTGTGCAGTTTCCTCTAGAGATGTGTTAGGGTCCTACACTGGAGAGACAGTTGTCAGGGTTCAGCCTCGATGGGGTTTGCACTTTCCATGGTAGGGGCATGAGGATTAGAAATATTATGCAGGATACATAAAGAGGCAAAATAGAAAAGGAACAGATGCAGAAAGAACCAGGAGGGCAACCCAGTGAGTACTGAATTGGTCAGTGTTTTTTTTTTTGTTTTTTTTTTTTTTTTGGGTATATTTTTTTAATTTATTTTTTTAAATATAATTTTTTTATTGAAAAAAAAA
>NW_026067939.1:7823404-8061779 GCF_014885135.2 Alexandromys fortis
ATGTCCTTCAATGGAAGAATGGATGAAGAAAGTGTGGAATATATACACATTAGAATACTACTCAGCGGTAAAAAACAATGACTTCTCGAATTTTGCATGCAAATGGATGGAAATAGAACACACTATCCTGAGTGAGGTAACCCAGACCCAAAAAGATGAACTTGGGATGTACTCACTCATAATTGGTCAGTGTTTATTTTGATTATGCTTATATACCCCACTCCAAAGAGGGGAGAGCAGAAGAAGGCAAAAGACTGCTTTTACATGATACGAAGAGGAAACTGAGCTATTACCTGCTCACTACTTAAAACATTGCATGGCAATGGAAAATATTCAACCCTATACCTCCTCTTTCAAGGACATGACAAGAGGTGTGTAAAGGAAAATATTTGATTAGAACTGGCTTACATTTCAGAAGTTTAGTCCATGACTGTCATATCAAGAAGCAAGGTGGCATGCAGGCAGATACAGCATTGGAGAGGTAGCTCAGAAATCTATACCTGGATTGACAGACATTAGGAAAAGGAGGTATTATTAGGCCAGGTTAAAGCATTTGAATCTCCAAACTCCACTCTCCCATGGTACATTATCTCCAAAAGGGCCACACTTGTCCAACAAACCTACAATCCCTGTCAAGTAGCACCATTCAGTAATGTTATGCATTCGAATATATGAATCTATGGGAGCCAATTTTGCGCAAACCATCTATAGAGGCTTATTTATACTTGATCTCTGCTCTGGATAGAAAGTGAAAAAAAAGTAGAAAAATTTTAAACTTTATTTGATCAGTTACTTCTTTTAAGACTGTTGAATAACATCAATGATACACTTAAAAGTTTATGACAACATGTATTCATGTATCTATATGATTACTAGGGATTTACAAATTATCATTCAAATGGAATAAATTAGTATATTAAGAAATCTGTGAAAATCGAGGGTGAAAGTATTTTACCCTACTTCACACTATGTATTAATATGGACATATTAATAAAAAAAAGTTTGGGCATCTGAAGAAAAGACCTTAAAAATTAAAAAAAAATACAAATGGCAAGAGAAAGGAATGTGGGAATTTAGAAGGTTGTAGACAAAATAGCTTAAGTTAACTAATTTCTAAAATAAGAGACAAGCAAAAATATTCAATTTTAAAATTACCGTGAAATACAGAGTATGCTTTCTTGATGCTCTGAGGCATAAAACATAAATATTTATTTTAGTCAATTACTTCAAATATGAGAAGTTGTGAACTTACATAAAATGTTCTGCTTTTGTGCATCATTTTCTTGTGTTTTGTTTGTTTCTGAGCCTTGTCGTGGGGCGCCAATTTAAAGATGTGGAGATACATGAAATTTTAATGTTCCATGTATCCTTAGAGTTTAATTCACCAGAATTCAGTTTTTAACATACATCTCTTTTTATATCTGAAATTTGTAATGGTAACTCTTTTATCCATTGAATTAAAACATGTTACAATCTGTCTTTATCATTGAACCAGTGGTTTAGCAATTCCTTTACTTTCCTCCAGTGATAGTTCTAGCTGATTTTAATAGTTATATCTTTGTAGTTTCCACGTCAGTGAGTTGAATTCTTAGTTTCATTATTTTGTTTCCTCTTTTTCACTTCCAGTTATACACTATATTTTAGCTTTTATGATCATATAAAAATTCTAAATTTTGTACACTCAAAGCTAAAAATGTTTTATGTGTGTGTAAGGGTTTCTACATGTAGTATATGTGCTTATGGAGGGTAATGAATAGTAATGAGTTTGGTTCTCCAGGCAGCATCCACCTTGTCATCAAGACTGGGTCTCTCTGTGGCCTGGAGCGAAACATCAGGCAATGCTGGTATGCCAACAAGACTTAGAAATCAGCCAGGTGGTGGTGGCACAAACTTTTAATCCCAGCACTCGCGAAGCAAAGGCAGGTGAATCTTTGTGAGTCTGAGGCAGGATGTGAATACAAAGTGAGTTCCAGGATAGCCAAGACTGTTACAAAGAGAAACCCTATATGAAAACCAAATACTACTATTACTACTTCTATTATTGTATTGCTGTTACTGCTGCTGCTACCACTACTGTTGTTGCTACAGCTACTACTACTTCTATTAATGACTCGGGAATCAACTTGCTTCTACCTCTTCTGTGCTTGGATATAAGTATCATCTTGATACTTATAAGTATCATCTGGATTTTTCAGTTTGGTACTGGGACCTAGATTCCAGTCTTAATGCTTAAGTAATAATGGATTCATGATGAAGATAGTATTTGAGTCCTTAGTTTGGATTTATAACATCATTTTTTGAACATTTTTCTAATCTCCAAATATGTAAGGAAATTCTTTATACCGTAATTGATATCTAAAGCATTTCATTTCTGGAAAAACAGTATATTATATAAAATACAGCACTAATGTCAGTTATTGAGACATTTTATAAGACCAGCAGATGATATCATTTGGTTAACATTTTATGTATGATGAAAAGAAATTCTTCCTGAGTCCTCTATCATGTAAAGCTCGACTCTTATTTGATTTGTCAGACTTTCCTTTGTTTACGTGGTAGATTCAGATGGAAGTAATTACTCTATGGTGAGGCATTTACACCAGAGACCTGTCCTTTATAGTATCTCACGAGGGGACTGAACCATGTTTCCGCACTTTGGCTAGATCATAAATCTAACTGTCCCCCCACTACCCACCTTTTACTACCCACATTCATCTTTCAGTTCTGTAGCAGGTTACCTTTGCAAAATATTTTAGAATTAAAATTCAAGCATGAGGACTTTAGACTTTGGTTTTAGTATGTGCCTTGAATACATTCACAGGTTAGCAATTTCCAGACAGTTTCAGAACAATTGTCCTGAAGATAGTTGGCCCATTAATAGTCAGAAGCACTTTGCTCAGCAAGAGTGCATCAGTCCTGCTTGGGTTCATTCAAGTCTTATCTGGGAAATCTTAAAGCAGAATCCCATGGGCTAAGGGTACTGTTTTTCATCTATCAAGGAACTCAAATGTAAGCTATTGTTCAGGAATTTTGTTCAGTTTGATCACTGTCTGAAGTGTGGATCAGTCTGGTGGCCGCTCTTCTTTCATGGTTGGAAGTAATATTCCAATTATACAGTTAGATAGTAATGGAGGGGGACTGTTGAAAGGAGCTGCTTGTTCATCCCAACTGCTCAGAACCGAAATAATCACACAGAAATTATTAAATAAATCACTGCTTGTCCCATTAGCTCTAGCTTTTTATTGGCTAACTCTTCCATAATAATTTAACCCATTTCTATTAATCTGCGTATTGCCATATGGCTGTGGCTTACTTCTCAAGTTTCAGCACCTGTTTCCAGCAAGGCTACATGAATTCTTTCTGACTCTGCCTCCATTCTCCCAGCAATCAGTTCAGTTTTCCCTGTCTATCTAAATTCTGCCCTGCTATAGGTCCAAAGCAGTCCTTTATTAACCAATGGTATTCACAGCATACAGAATGTAATCCTACATCAGACCAAGAGATTGAAACTTTTCTTGCTTTTGATTCATAGGAATATGTAGTCAGATTTCTTTTTAGATGACAGCTATCTCTCCAATTACAACATTTAGATTTATTATTAACTAGGAAAGATTGGCTTTATCTTAGGCTTTTTTCCCAATTAGCTCTTAAATTTAAATTAACCTATTTTTATTAATCTGCTTTCTGCCACACGGTTCAGTTATCTCTTCTCTGTACCTTATGACTGATGTCTTTAGTATCCCATTGGTGGCTACCCGTTCCTGTCTTCTTCCCAAAGTTCTTCTCTTTCCCCAGAATTTCAGGCTATTCTTTCCTGCATAGCTATTAGCTATTCAGCTTTCAAATAAATTAAAGATGAAATTTATAATACAAAATGTAGTAGTATAACTAAAACACCTGAAAAATTCCCATCTGTTAGTGACGCAACTGAAGAAACATCATATTCATGGCATAACCAGTTGCTGAAAAATCAAAATACATAAAAGGAAGTTGTATACTATCTAAAAGAGCATAGAGAAGTAAGCCCACGATTATGTTAAAATTTCTTTATTTTTCTACTTCCATCAAAAGCCTAGCATGGCAGAGCATGAGAGTTCTCAGGAGAGGTCTTGTGAACACCGTGAGGCATCAGGACATAATACTTTGGACAAACCACTTTCTCAAAGCCTTTCTTTCTAATTTTCTCAAGAGTATCGTGTTTCCATTTTTTTATTTTTTGTCTGTTTTGTGTCTTTCCAATCTTATTCTGACTGGTATCTGAGCTCTAGTCCTAGACAGACAATTGTCAAGTAGAACTCTACTACGAAGGAACCTGGTTTCAGCAGATGCTGTTGCTAAAAATTTCTATCTGGTCTCTAGGAAAGTTTTCTGAAATCAATAAGCTTGTTTCTCCCTATCTTTTTCATAGCACAGTCACCATGTTAGCCCACACACAATACTGTAGCTACTTCCTGAAACTCCAGCCCTTTATTTAAATGAAAAATGCACATATATCAATTTCTGTCCAAGCAGAAGTACCCATAAAGAGAAAAATATTTTGATAATTAAATTGAGAACTCAAGACACAATAACCTTCAACACATTTTTTTTCTTCTTTTCGTATTTTTAATGCTAGAAAAGTGATTTTGGAAAATTATTCTTCTTTTATTTTCAAATCACATCTTTGGTTACAAATCAGAATTTTCTCACTTACATCCCAAAGAACATCTAAGCAAATGAATATGAAAATTGAACTATATGAACTCAATGTGATCTTTGTTTTGTCATTATATAAAGGATGTGGGAATACTATGCATACATGAATATGTGCATTTATAAATAAACAAAATTATATACAATAGTACAAACTATTCACTTAATCATAATGCCTACATATGTTTTTGAGGATGTGGATTAATCATAATTTATGTACTATGCACTTATTTTTCATGGAAACAACTTTTAGTTAACCATAGTCATATTCTTACCTCAAAAATTATAAAACATGCATTATTGAAAAAGACTGTTGTACTTTACATGAATATTATTTTACCATGGCATCCATTATATGAAGCAATACCCTCTTCCTTATTAGAAAGCAAGTCCTTAGACACTTACCTGAATGATTCATAATGCCTAATTAATCTAGAGTTGAGATCCATTTTTCTCTAAATCAAGATGCAAAATATCTGACAAACATTCTAGAAATGCTGGCTCTCTGATCCTTAAAATTCAGGAATTCCTAGAAAGATGAATTCACTCACTGTGATTACCTTAATGTCAATGTGTTTCCTCGACGGAATCTCTCTTTAATGTTATCAATGACTTTTTAGGAAGAAAGGGAAGCTTTTAAAAGTTGGAACAGTAGACACAAGGAATCAGGTCTTCACAGCTCGCCAAACTGCCCTCTTTTATTACTTTCAGTTCTGAAATATTGATTTAATACACTTGAAGAAGGCATATTGAGCAAGAGATTTGACATTTTGATTATATAGTTAAACATATCACAAGAGCTCACAGGTATAGGTCAATGTGAGTTAAGCTGACATAAAGACATAATACAGATGAGCTAAAGAGGAATACACTGTTTTATCTTCATCTCTAAGAGATGTAGGTTATAGAACATACAAAAATGAATTTGATTTCTTGATCAAAGTTTTTCATTAAAAACTTTAAATCATAGAAAATATTTTGATGGAATCACACAAAACTATAATTTGATTTCTGTGTGTCTATTTTCTTGTAATTTATCATGTGTGTAATCTATTACTAAATCAATTAATATGCATTTAATTTGAATCATCTTATGATTCATAAGTAATAAAATACTATATATGTATTTTAGGCACTTCAAGAATAGAATTGGATAGACAATTCAAATTTTGTTTTGCAATACATGTTAACAAACAAAACAACAAAGGTTTGTTAAAAATAAGGATAAAGCCATTTAAACATTTAAAATAAAAACAACTCAAGTTTTCATTTTGGTTTTACTTTAACATAATTTTTTAAAATCAGAAAATAAGTATTATACCACCATGACTGGCAACCTTACTTTTCATAATAGAACAAAATAAAATATAATAAAATAAAATAAAGACTATCACACTGAAGTTGGATAGCAAAATAAGAAACTCAACTGAAGGGGATATGAATCAGAGCCCCACTCCTTCACTCATTCAGAAGACCTATACAGGTACTAAACTCAAAGACATAGTGTACACGCAGAGGATCTGGTTCAGACCAATGTAGGCCCTATGTATGCTGCTTCTATCTCTCTGAGTTCAATTGTTATTGAAGGCCTTGCTCTACTGGTGTTCACTGTCCCTTATATTTCCTTCACTCCAAATGCCTCTTCTTCCATAGCATTCGCTGAGCTCTGAATGAAGAAATTGATGGAGATATCTCATTTAGAGCTGTGTGTTCCAAGGGCTCTTTATCTCTTCATAACTTATTAATTATTGTGGGTCTCTGTATTTGTTCCCAACTGTTGTAGAAGACATCCTTCATGTGCACATAGAGCCTCACATTCCTCTATTTTACATTTCTATCAGTGTATGTAGTATACTAAAAACATTTAAGTCTCTCTTTAGGCCTGAATACATCTAGCTGACAAACTTCATTGTAAAATCTCTAAATCCTGGCCGGGCGATGGTGGCACATGCCTTTAATCCCAGCACTCAGGAGGCAGAGGCAGGCAGGTCTCTGTGAGTTCGAGACCAGCCTGGTCTACAGAGCTAGTTCCAGGACAGGCTCCAAAGCCACAGAGAACCCTGTCTCGAAAAACCAAAAAAAAAAAAAAAAAAAAAAAAAAAAAATCTCTAAATCCTGTTAGCCTTCCTCTTTTCAGTTTCTCCTTTTCCAGTATTAGCAGTATTAGGTAGATTTAGTCAAGACACATTTGTTAGGACCATGAGACAGTTCACAACAAATATTTGAAAGTCTTTATATTTATATCAATATAAATTTTATTTTAATTAGCCATTGATATTTGAAATACCATTAAGAAGAAAAATACAGATTATATTTAAAGCCACAAGGACTTTCTGCTGTGAACAAAATATTAATAACCTTCAGAATTTTACCTTTTTTGATATTTTGCTATATAATCACATGCTTATATTAGATATAGTGATAAACATTGCAAATGCACATTTTCACAGTTTTAAAATACAATATAAGGAGTATTAAAACCATCAAAACTTTAATTGAGCCACAAAAAAAAAACAAACCCCACAAATTACATATTTAACTTGACAAGGCCTTATTAAATGTTTCTGTTACTCAAACTCAAGAATTAAACTGCTTTTCATTAATAATTCTGTCTTTTGAAGAACCTCTTATAGAACAATGAAAAATAGACAGATCAAAGGAAATACTTCAATAAACCCTATGACCACTTTATAATATTTAGTGCAACATGCCTCTTTCATTAATGTGCATGTAAGTTAGTACTTTCATTGATCTCACTCATTTTTTCTAGATATGCTCTTCAGTTTCCCAAGTACTTTAAAGATGAGTTGTAAAAGAATTCTTTCCTTGTGCTTTTATTCTGACCTGACCTCTTTCCTTTTCTCTAAGAACTATCTTCAATTACGCTGCCTTAAACCAATTTCCTCACTTCTCTTACGTCCGTCTATACCTACACTCTTAATTTTTGAGAATTGTTTAATTTTTTTCTCTGTTTCTAATTAAATAGCCTTTTCATAGATCCTTAATATGTTGCCTTTCTCCAAACTCCGCATACACTATGATATCCCTGTAACCAAACTTGCTCTACTGTTTGGTATTACAAACTTTTATTTGTTTTTGATTTTGTTCTTTGATTTGTCATTTACTGAAATGGAATAAATATGAGATAGTTGACACTATGTCAAAAATTCTTATACAGAAGTTATATTGAGGCTTTAGCTTATGCAATGTTGCAGCAAGTTTCACCCGCCTATGGGTCATGGCCTCATAGACGACCGGATGCTGAAGCTTGTCCTGTCCCTTCTCTCCTCCCACCTGGTTCCCGTTTTGCTGAAGTTTTTCCCCTAAATAAATAACTGTCTATCTCTCACTTCTGAGCTAGTGTGAGATTTCTTTTAAGTACCCGATATCTCTGCCTTAAATGCAACATAGAGATTAATAATTATATTGTATGCAGTATGATTTTGGTGATCTCCAAAGAGAACATATTCTGTATCTCTAAGAGTGTATTAGATCTAGTTTATCATACTGTATACCTTTCTGCTATACTCTTCTCATTCAGGTGAATATCATCATGCAATTTAAAGTAAAATTCCATCATGACATCTCCATTTCAATTATGTTGCCAGTCTTTTAAAAAAGATTTTTATCTGCTGGCTGGGTCAGATTATTTATTTGTCAATGTCTACTCTTATACATATGCTTTTATATATCCATGATTTTAAAGTTTATCTAAAGGGAAAATTGAAGAGATTTCCCTCATGCCCTGGTCCATTTTGATGGTGATATTAGAGCTTTCGGTCAGTACAAATGCAGATAATTTCAGTTGGGTATGTATAAGAACCTAAGTGAAGTCCAAAAAAGTAAATTTCAACATGACTCTATTTTTTGACATTGTTTTAAGTGTGATTGTCCACTTAGTAAAATCTTTTTGTCTTTATAATAGATAATTAATATAAAGCTATTATTTTTCATGTAATTCTTACTCTGCTAATTCCTACACAACAGGAAAATTTTCACCTTATAAAATTTCTGTCAATTATTACTACCTAATATTAATTCTCTGAAACATATCAATTATGAGTTCTTGGAAGTTAGTATAGACCAAACATTGCCCATAGATTTTCTAACAAACTCGTTCTGCAGATATTTATCAGCATAAAAATGTAAAGATGTGTAAATATCTCTTTGGAGCTGTATGTTATGAGGCATACTGGTAATACTACCATGCAGGAGTTTCAATAAAGAATATCATAAATTTGAAACTTGAAATTTGAAAAAGGATCTTTATAGTGAGATCCTTTTTCAAACACAGAAACAAAGGAAAACCAAAAGAGCAATAAAAACATTATATTTGGTCAAGCTCATTAAAATCGAGAAAAAAAATCCTGAGCAACCAATCAGATTGAACTCACATATGCGTGAGTTATTGATTGTTTGGCCAATGAACTGTGAAATAGTAGGTATATGGTAAAATAAATAACTTCTTACATTCACATTGATGACTGTAAGTGATATTGTGTACATTACTTTGAGCTACTACCAGGCAGGTATTAAGATGTATGTTAATTTAATATTTCCATTACTCAGGAAGTTATTCTATACTTTTAATTTTATAACATATTTATTTTATATCTTTATACATATCATATTTCTCATATTTCTTGCCTCTGTTTTGAAATTTCTCATTGTATTTCTTTGTGTACATGGGGAGTTTAGGTTGTTTTTCTGGTGGCACATCAGTTGTTTGATTTTTGCCAAACACAATAATTCTTATGAACTCACCACATTTTTACAACTCAGCTATGTTACTTCATCTTCTTCCCTCCTAATGGCTCTTAAATAATTTAACTTCATGATTCCACTAATGGAATGACAATTTTCTTTATTAGGTGCTTTAATCCCCAGATTATTTTAATTTTCTTCTCCTTCACCCTCAACATTTATTGAGGTTCTACATTGTACCCACTACGTTTCTCTTTCATTTCCTGTCTAATGTTTACAATATTCTCATACCAACCTTCCGGTTTGTATCTAAGAGTTATCTTAGACAGACCTCATGTTCATTCTCTGCTCTTTCTCCATCATTTATTTACTACTGTCAGGTTAATCTCCCCACCATGGTTTCAGTTACAAGGGTCCCAGTCTCACTCAAGACGAACACTAAGCAAACGACTTTCAAAATGACCAATTGGGAGAGAACCGTATAGAAATGTTTCAAAACCTTGCTAGTGAAGCAAAGAAAATGCACGTCAAGTCTGTGTATTCTAATGGTCCTGACAGAGAGCCAAGAAGTTGTGATTGAAAGGATAGGCAGATGGCTCTGGGGCTAAAGAAGATTTCTTTCAAACAGGTCCTTGTAAAAAGCCAGGCATGGCAATGCTTTTCTGTAATCTTAGCCCTTAAAGAAGAGGCAGGACATGCCTTTATCTATCTCTTTATAATGCATATAAATAAATATCACATATGTCCATGTATATTATTTATAAATACATATACACTTATTTATGACTTATACATATATGCATATGTATGTATTTATGTATATATACAGACATCCATAGATAATGAGATAGGGGGAATCTCATGTAATTCAGACCGGCATTAAGCTCACTCTCTATCTGGTGTCATATTGAACTCCTGAACTTCCTGTTCCTACCTCCAAAGTGCTTGGATTATAGGGTCATGCACTAGGCTGACATTCTTTTAAGACTACAAATATTGCTACTAAAAATGAACCTTCTTTTTACCCCCTAATTCAAAAGCCACTAGTTTTTAAGGGATAAAAATATTTAGAGAAGTTTTTAATATGGATTTTCAAATAAAGAAATACTAGATCACAGTAAGGGTCAAGATAAGATATCTTAAGGAAAATGAAATAGAAACTTGAAAGGAACAGAATGAGGTAGCTCTATAAGATATGGAAGATTCCAAATCATTTTCACATTTTTTTTTCACATTCGCACATTTTCTTTTCTACAAATGGGCTTAGGAAACAGAAGGTAGATGTCATGTAATTATCTCAGAATCAGATAAAGGAGCTGTCATTTGTTACTCCAATTACAGGAACTGCATAAAATGCTCATAACTGGAATGCATTCTCCTTCTCTGAGTCATGATCATCATTGTCTCATCTTTCTAGATCACAGCAAAGAGAAATAATGTAGCTGGTAGTTCACACAGAAGGAGAATTGTTCCCTGTCCCACTGTTTCCTAAAGATGAAGTGAATAGAAGCCGAAGGTTGATGTTGTAAATAAGAAGTACATTTGTATCTACGTTTATGTTGGTCACAGTCTGTTATAAGAAAGACCAGAGATGGCGAAGGAATTTCTTCTAGTTATTTTTCTCCAAGACTTGAAAATTTTGATGCAAGTCCAGCTATTTCATTTTTGTCCCAGGACTCCTTTTAGACTCTTTGCTGAAGGCTGGTGGCCAAGTTTCTGTGCATAAGTCATTCTTTCCGCCTCCATTAACTTGTGCTTGCAACGGAGTGTAGCAGGAATGGTGTCGATCTTGATCTTGATTGCATTAAATATGGAGAACAGTAATGCTCATATCAATGGGGAAGAAACGGGATGGGAATTATTCATGCAGAACTTAGAGCAATTCAATCATCTCTGATCTCAGAAAAAAAGTGAATATTTGACCTTTCATTTAAAATATAATAACAGATATTAACTATAATATGGGTTTCCTTGTGACATTTTCACTGACATATATTTTTTTAATTGTATTTACCTATCTTCTACCTTCCTACTCCCTGTGACCAACTTCCACTTCACAACACCTATTTCTTCCACTTCCACTTTCCTGGCTTCGGTTAATATGGATAATTAACACCAATTAACCACTCTCATTTCTCAACACCTATTCCTTCCACATCCACTTTCCTGGTTTTTGTTAAGGTGGTTAAACAACTCACGTAATTAGTGTTTTCACATGAGCCTGTGTGGGGTGTTAAAAATGAGCTGCTGGCAGTGATTGTACCACAGAAGAAAGTCCAGACCCAACCACAGTGACCTGCACTGCTATCTGGAAGACATGTGAAGAAAAATAATCAAAGAATTGCTTACGAGAGAAGTATGCACAATTACAATTCCACATCCACGATCACCAAGATTTCAGTAAAATGATGCAGTTTTTGCCTAACATGTGTTAAATTTTGAGTTTGATGCTTGACTGTATTCCAATATTATCACCAAAATTTTATAAAAGTTTTCAAGTCACTGAGCTTTTTTTTTTTTTTTTTTCATAAGTAGTTGTGGGATCCCACAGTGACTTCATTTCCATCTTGACTTAAGGTCGGAGAGTTCCAGGTTGCCATGGACAAATATGTGGATGTTTGACTAAGGGCGTGGTCACTAGATGTTTTGAGTATTAAAGAGGCAATTATGATTGTTTGTCTACATTAAGTCCTATTTTCATGTGCATTTGCATAAGTACTCAATAAATAATTTGTTATTGTATTATTGTATTTTTTAGAACTTGATTGCTATTTTCCAAATAGCGTATAATATATATGATTAATAAATAGTTTCTAAAAGTAATATCTGCATAAAGTAAATAACAAAATCCTGGAAGGTGTTAGGGAGATTGCTTAGTAGACTAAGTGCCTGCCACAAAATGAGAGGAACTCAGATTAGGTGCTTAGGACTCAAGTAAAAAAAGCAAGTACGATAGAAACCCTGTACTGGTGAAAAGAAAGAAAATAAGTAGACCCTATGGATTTAGGGGCAGCCAGACTACATGAAAAGTTGTGTAAATATTGTATGAGAGTATATCTTTCAAACTAATGGGTAGTGAGTCAGATTGGCCCAGCCTAGAAGGGCTGATCTTTGTGAGTTTAAGGCCAGTCTTGTGTACACAGCAAATTTCTGGACTAGCCAGGAATGTGTAGTAAGACCTTTCAAAAAATAAAATAAAATAAAATACAAAGAGATAGAGGAAGACAACTTCATATTGACTCTCTTGCTCTCTGGATGCATAGACACCACATGCACATCTATGTGGCTCAGGGGTTGAGAGCACTGGCTGTTTTTGCAGAGGACCTGGGTTCAAATACCAGCATCGACATGATAACTCACAATTGTCTGTTTTTACAGTTCTAGGGGATCTGACACCCTCACATAGACATACACACAGGCAAAACACCAAGGCACATAAAATAAATGTCTTATTAAAAAAGAACAAAAACCCTTTTGTTTCTGTAATCCTATTTGTCATTTTTATATAACAATATCATGTTTTATTTGAGACATTCATGCATATATGTAATATGTTTTGATAGAACTCACCCCACTCCTTCTCCTGTAATACCTACCTTACCCCCACATTTTCTACTAGCTTTATGTGATGCACTGAGTTCTCTTAATGCTACCTTTCAGTGCATGGGTGTAAGACAATCTTTTCGTACATTCCTCTTAGAGAATTAACCACTGGAAAAAAATTGGCTTTCCCTCTCCTAGCAATCTCCTGCTTGAAGCCTGAGTCTCTCCGTGCTCTTGGGCTCACCACATAGGATAGATTTCCTGACAATCAAGCTTCAGTGTTTCAGTTGTTTCTGCCTCCCCAATACTTGGTTTACAAATATGCACTGTTATGTCCAACTATATTTCTCCTTTGATTGTTATGAATTGAGCTGAGGTCCTCACACTTGCATAGAAAATGCTTTTCTAAGTTATTCTCTCAGCCCTCTAATCACTAATTTGGGTGGAAAATAAAAATTTACAGTACATTTTCCAACCCCATTCCCATGACTAAGCCAGGCCTTCATTTCCCATTATCTTATTGGTTTTTGTTTAATTTCACTTTTGATTTTGTAGTCTCCGTGATTGATGTAAGGAAATTCACTTTCTTCTGAAGACTCTTCTTCCTACCCAGATGCTCTGAATATCTGTAATAATGTCATGCCTGCTCTATGTTTTTGCTACATTTTGATTCCTGAGAAATACATTGCTATTTCATAGACATCATAGTAGTATTTGCATTATTGTGACCGTGCAAAAGGAAGAAACATGTTTTCTCACTGTCGTGAGAGGGTTTTCTATAATCATGGCAGAATGTGCACAATGAGGTTAATTTCCAGGCATTAGGGTACCTGGCAGTGTCTAATCACACCATGTGGGAGCAAGAGTTGGAGAATACAACAGGTCACTAGAACTGGGCTTCAACTTTCCACAGCTTACACTTTGAGGAGTCCTTCTGCCAATCAAACTCTGTCTCTTAAAGTTCCCATGGCCTCCCCAAATAGTCACCATCCTGGAGTAAAACATCAACACATGGTCCTGTATCAAATGATTCTAATTATAACTCTATAAGACATTACCATTAGATTGCTTCATCTGTGTTCATGCTCGATCTTTAAAAAAATTAAGTGATCTGAAAATCAACCTTTGCCTACTTTGAAAACAGCATTTCCTAAAAGACTCTGAGGCAAGCTCTCTATTCTTGGACTTAAGAAAAGTCCAGTTCTGGAGGTGAGGATCAGGAGAGTGGGTAAACTGACCAAGCTAGCCATCACGCAGACCCAGATCTAGGACTATGAGTTGGTGTACTCCAATATCCACCCCATCAATGAACTGCTGAAGCACATAAAGGGTCTGGTCTCGCAGATCCAAAGCTTCAGGATCTCTGGGACACAGAGCAACAACAGAGCCAAGTATCAACAGTGTAGCGGAAGCAAGAGGCCTCGATCCAGAGTAGTGGCTCATTGCAATGAACACTTGCAAGTTAGGATGTATGGACTAAAGGTTATGTTCTGCTTGTGTCACCTAAAAATAACCTCCACAGTGAGATTTTTCTCCTTTTAAGTTTTCTTTTCTTTTAGTGGAGAGTTTGCAAGGGCAGAGGTGGCTACACAGGGCTGGTGAGATGGATGGAATCAGGAGGCATGATGTGAAATCCCCAAAGAATCAATAAAATGTTTTTGTTTTTGTTTTTGTTTTTTTTTTTTTAAAGAAAATCCAAATTCATGATTCAGAGAATGAAATTTTGATATTTATTTTATCAGTTCTTAACAAAATTTTGAAATATAAATATATGAATCTTCCTTTTGTTTTTCAAACCGTTGAAACTCTTTTCCTTCAAATGTAATACCTTTACTATAAATATTATGAAAATGCTTACCAGGACAAGAAATATCTTGATCTCTGTTCCTTTTTGGATATCCACTATGGGTTGAACATTATGTTTCATCTTCATGACAATTCCTAGGTTTTTTTCTGTATTCCTTGTCCATTTCAAAGGAAGATTCCAATTTGAATTTCATCTTGCTAACAAGATTTTCAACTTTAAAATGTTTTCCTTTTTACTGATTTTATTTTTTATACTAATATGCTGTGACTTTCTATTGTATTCTCCTTTCTGTAAGTATGTGAGCAAAGTCTACCATAAGACTTGATGTCTGAAAACTTAGGGAACAAATCATTGTCAAATGAATTGAAAATTTTTTTTACCATACGGAAGATGACATAAAATTGTGTCCATTTTCTTTTCCTCCTCATTCCATTTTTTTCTCTCTTTTCTCCCTATGTCTTTTCTAGTTCGTGTGTTTGTGTGTGTGTGTGTGTGTGTGTGTGTGTGTGTGTGTGTGCGTGCGCGCACGCATTCACCCAGGGAAATTTCATAAGTCTTAATGAGATATATTTTTCTTTACCTTTTAGTATGTTTTACAACTACTATTTATTAGAACAAATTTGAATACACTTTGTTGGAAGCGAACATTTTAGTAACTTTGAATAAGAAGTTACTCTCTTCTTTTTTAATTATATAGATTTCTCTGTGTGCAAACATCTGGTAGGAATGCCCTGTATAAGAATCAGTTGAAATATAACACAGCATGCTAGTTCACAGTAATTCACTAATGTGTATGTGATAATTAATTCAGCTCTTTGTCTGGATTCCAAAAACTAATTTACTCCACCATTAGGGAGTGTTTAAGGAACGGTGTCAAGTCCTCTATCTCAATGCTTAGATACTCACCAATGAATACTTTGAGATTTACTTTATAAGGCTGTCATTTACTCTGAGAAGTGAAAGATTCATCTATTCAATTTGCAATTTACATTTAAATTCTGAATGTATTTGAAGTCTCTAACCAAAAAATCAAATTTCCCACTAAAAAACTTTCTGTTCAACTTCCACATTGTAAGTGTCATATTAACTTTTCTAAAGGAGTAAAGCACATTTCTCTGTATCATTTAAATTAGGTTCATATAATGTAATATATCCTATCATTTGCAGGGTAAGTCAAATATTTGCAGAAAACAAACTATGTTAATTTTCTCATTGCTGTGACAAATGGCACAACAAAAGCAATTTAAGGAAGGGTATTTGTCCCCGCACCTGAGTGGGTAATACATCGTGAAGTGGATGCACATTGGTGAGAAAGGCTGTTTCACCAATAGCATGAAGCAGAGGGCCCCATTACAGTGCAGGAGTAGAGGGGGCTGAGTTCATTTTTGTCCTTTCTCACTTATCTGGATAGAAACTCCAGGCTTTCGGGTGACACTCTTAAAACACAACACAATTCTTCCATCCTTAGATGAACCTTTTAGGAAATGATCGCATGGAGCCCCCAAGAGGCACACATCCTAACAAATCTAAGTCTAGTTAAATGACAGTGAGGATTATTCATTTTATAGATTGTAACAGACTAGGAATAAATGAGTGCTCTTTTCTAAGTATCCTGGAATGATATGTCTGGTAGAGTGTAGAAAAATTGACTAGTAATTCATGATCTAATGTACTAGAAATAAACAGATATTTTATAATTTAAATCATGTAATTTAGACTTTTTTAAATGCCAGAAAGTAAGTAATTATTAAAGTGTGTGACTAAAAGATCAAGACATAATACAATACATGAATAAAGGCTAGGGGTGTGACTCAGCCCGTACATTGCTTTCTGCCTAAGTATAAGGACATGAGTTTGGGTTGAAAGCGCTCATTTAAGAAGAAAAAATAAAGTCTCAGCTTCCGGAGCTGGAAGGCTACAATCGATGAATCCCTGGGCTTATTGACCAGCCAGTTTAGTCAATTCAGTGGGCTCTGAATTCACTGAGATATGCTGTCTCAAAAATTCCAGTGGAGAGCAAATGAAAAAGACATGGAATGTAGAGCATTGGTTTTCACACACACATGCATGAAGATGTATACATATATATATCACAAACACGTAGATGTGCAGAAACTTTATAAGTAGTAAAATACATATAAACACATATTTTTGCTCGTCAGATTATTTTGTTCATTTGTTTATTTTGTATAGATTTTATTTTCTCGCATCATGAAAGGACATAAGAAAAATTTTAAAGTAAAATTTAACAACGGTTATTCTCTTCTTTATAATCATAAATGGAAACTTTTTATGGTTTGTCTTCCTTTAAATTTATAATAGAAATCACATTATTCTTCACATAACTATATGTACATAAAATTTTATATGATATCATGTATCAAACTATTTAATCTTAAAGATTGTTTGAACTCACTGTATTAACCTCCATAATTAAATATACCTCTGTTTGATAAAATACAATTGAGTTACATAATAGCACTAACATGATCAGTTAAATTTGGGTTAATTTAACTATGGGTGATTTGTTTCTAAGTCATGAAGGAATCTTTCTCAAGTGGTGATTAAATCAACAAGAATAATTACCTATAATGTTTAAAATGCATATGTATAATGATATCAAATATGATTTACTATGAAAAATTTTATTACCTTGTACTATTATAACATGTGTGTATTACTTAGCTTGAAGATACTTGTGAATTATAACAATTCATAGAATAATATTTCTAATTGAACTTATTGTAACTTGCTTGTTCTTTTATGGTTATTAATATTAATATGCTAGATGTAATCCTGCTTAAATCCTGAGATGTTATATCTCATGCAATTACTTTAAATTTAATATGACATTTTCTTATGTATTTCCATGTATTTTTTAATACTTGGGAATACATAAGGGTGGGCACATAAGTATTTTCCCTTGGCCTTTAGCATCTTGTTCTTGACACCTCATTTGGCAGCTCCAGTAGCAGTTTTGATTTTTTTACTAAATTTTCTTTAAAATATTTTCCTGTAAATGACTCTTAGGGTTTCTTTTGCTGTCAATAAAACCCCATGTCCAAAAACAAGTGGGGATAAAGGGTTTATTTTGTCTTAAAGTTTATCATCTCTTGCCGTGCAGTGGTGGCACATGCCTTTAATCCCAGCACTCAGGAGGCAGAGGAAACACAACTCTGTGAGTTCAAGGCCAGCCTGGTCTATAAGAGCTAGTTCCAGGACAGGCTCCAAGGCAACACAGAAAAACCCTGTCTCAAAAAAAACAAAACAAAACAACAACAACAACAAAAAATTCTCATCTAAATCTCTTATAAGAAAGACAGAAGGAACTCAAAACTGGAACTTGAAGGTAGAAACTGAAGGGGGAATGTTTACTGACAGGTCCCAGCCAGCCTACTCCAGGAAGAAGGCTACTTTATAAGTGTAGTCCATTTCCATCTGAAACTTTGAAGGGTGAAAATGATAAACCAGGCACGCGAAGCAAGAATATTGAATTTTCTTGAGTTGTGAAGCCTCCTACTAGGGACTTCAAATAACTACCATTCTCTGTTTTCTCTTGCAAACTCTGTTAATATGAACTGTAGACTGCCCTCATGGAGCACAGCCTCTCCACTCTAGGTCTAGTTTTCCATGGAGATAATGAGTTTTCAGATTTGGAATAACAATATCTTCATTCATGAAGCTCAGAGATGGAATTCAGAACTTGCACCTTCACCCACAGAGTCAGTTCACTTGTCCAATCAGTGTTTTACTTAATCAATCAATGAATTTGTACACTATCTAATACTGGCCAGTGTCTCCAAAGTCTTTTTAATGACTTGAGGATAATGCATGGTATTTACCCAACCAGATTTGGGCTTACATTTTAAAAAATAAATTTATGTTATGTTTTCATATTATTTCTCGTATTTTACTACCTTTATGTCTGATTCAATTATTTATATTACTTGTGGATAAGTTTTTGTTTGACATTTTCTCATTATGAGTTTTGTTGTAGATGTGACTTTACATGGCCACTTTTTAAATATTAGAAAATATAACTTTATATCAATGAGTTCAAAGTTATACTTTAGGTAAATTTGAAAATATCTGTGAAATTTTTGTAAGCAGGATTCTTATGTGACTTAGAAACAATTTGATCCTTCCATGCTAATTCCTCATGGAAATTTTAATTTTATTTTCATTTGTATTAATTTTTGTCTATTAGTGCTTTCTTTCTTCGGAGAAAGTAGTTTGTGTGTATCTTGCCTAGTTGTTTCAACTGAATGATTCTTTTAAGGAGATTTTCCATTTTAATCCTGTTTAAATGCAGAAAGAGTTCACTTCAACAGACTTTAGAGGAAGGACCAGCTTCACTGTTTGTTTTCTCATGATTAAATTCTATCTAAGCCGCACAGTGGCACCTTGATTTATACTTCTCACCCCCAATTTGCTTCTTTTTTTAAAGAAAATTCTCCTTATCCCTTTTACTAAGACTTGGAAATCTGGGTATTCAATGAAATGTTTGGATATTAGTAAAATAAATTGGTTTCAAGCCTCTATATGATCTTTATAAAATAATCTCAACTCTCTTAATATGTGTGAAAGCTAACAGTTATGTCACAATTCATTTCTTTCTTCCTGTGAAAACTGAGTATGATTCCAACTATTATTAGTTGATAATACATATGTTAAGGGTTGTTTCCAGTGTAATAGGATATAGTTCTTTTGAGTCACTGTAGCCAACATATTCTCTAGCCACACTTTATAAAAAGGTGAAATAAATGCTTTGGCATGATTAAGAGATGATTCCAATCTCCCGAATATATTACATATTCTGTCAATACATCATGTACACATATTCTGATTAGAAATACGCTTGCATATATTAAGTAGTAAATTTAGTATACTTCACTTCTTATTTATAGAATAAAACACACCTTTTATTTTTTAAATGATATATTCAGAAACCTGAAACTTTTGCCCAGATTCTCCTTTATTTCCCAAAGAATTGAAGTTGAGTTTCATCTCTCTCAATTATTTTAACTTTTCACATACTTCTACTTAAGAACATTTTCTTTTAATCTCACGATGTTTTACTTACCACGCTATTTCTATACTCTTTTCATGGTGAGACTTGGCAAAAAGTAATTTACACTTTGTTTTCCGGCAATTTAATTTTCACACTCACCTCTCATGAAAATGCCCCCTTAAGAAAACTGGTAAGTAACTGTTTGCTAAAGTAACTATTTTAAGTATGTACTGTATATAATTCTTCTAGAGAAAAAATAGTTCACATTTCCCTGGGCTTCAGAATCCTTTCCTCCTGTGGTTTCTCTGACAACCTTAATTCTTGATCATTGTATCACAAGATTCTTGATGTATTTTTCTATTCCTGTTCTATAAATACTAACAAGCCTTGTGATCTTTTAACTTAAGTATTGAAAGTAAGGAGCATTGCCTAGAGTCTCATAGGTTATGTTTCTGTTTGCCTTGACTTAGCAGGGATTCTCCTGTCATCCTCCTGATCTTTTATCTTCCTGATCACATTCTCTACGAGATTCCTTCAGCTTAGGTTCCAGTCTGTTTGAGCGGATGCTGCACTTACAAAATTGACAGTGTGGGAGGGCAGGGGATTCTGGGGGGTGGGAGTAACCTTGCTTTGGTTTACCATGAAATCTGTTTCCTAGGAAATGATGGACAATTTGACTTTGCCATAGTGAGCTTAAAGGGAAGAGTGATGGGTGATTAAGTCTGTCTTTGACCTTGACAGGGTCAAACTGTCCTCTCTGAGTTGGTCAGCAGAAGTTGGCAGCCTTTAGGCTAAGAACGCATGTGTGCATCAGGCCATCATCACCACTGCTAGTCTGAGTGAGTTCACAGTTCTTTTGTGTCCAAAGGTACACTTCCTTGGTCCCTGTCGATGCTTAGAAAAGTTTTAATCTTTCCTTGCAAACTTACTTGTATCTGTTTTGTGTTCATTTATTCTGTGTAGCAATTGGGTCTGCTAAATATAAGCCATGGTGTGCAAAATGTCTAGTTTTAGTGATATGTTTGTTACATATTTTGATGTTGAGATTTAGAGGTATCATAGAACATAAAAATATGGTAATCATCTAACTTTGATTTATTACTGATAAAATCATAAAATTCCAATCTGAAATACCATGATGAATCAAGCACAAGCCTGGGAAGAAAAGAAGGCGGTCTATTTATAGTATAAGTATAGTATAGTATAGTATAGTATAGTATAGTATAGTATAGTATAGTATATGTTGTTATTTGCTTCTGAGTGAGCCTCTATGCTGTCGTGTTGCATTGGCCTTCCTGTGCTCATTTAAAAGTAGGAGATTGCTATTAGGAGGACTTTTTGGAAGGAAAGACTATCATTTTGAGAAATTCACTAATTTTGCCTAAATTATACAGAATAAATGGAACTATTGGAAATAGAAACAAGTAAATTCATCCAAGAATCAATGTTTGCTCTTAGAGGGTGCAGGCTATTTCACCCTTCCTAAGTTAGCCAGAAAAATTAAAGCAGTGATAACAGCAATGACTTGAGGATTATACTGTTATTATTGCTCTCCTTGGTTTAGAAATGGTTCCAATGCATGGAATATGTGTTTCAGGCATTAATTCAAAAGCTTTCCCCACATTGCTTCATTAATTCTCAGTTCATATCTGGATGGTGCTATTATCATCATCTCTATTTCGTAGGTTTGAAAAAAAGTGAATCAGGGAAACAAATTTCTAAGAGTCACAGAATTTGAAAGAACTAAGGTTTGACAAATGGAAGATGGATTATAAAGTCAATAATGTATTCTTCAGGTGACAAAAGTACATATATTTATAATTGATAATATCTTTATGTAGTTAACAGATATGACTAATGACATTATATCAGGGGCATTCATATTATTTATTTACATTGGATTTCCTATTATTTTTGTAGCTCTATATATTTTAAAGTCTCACTCTTGCCATAAATATTTGGGACTAGAGACATTGTCCAGTACACTATTTTATCAATAGAGAACAAAATGAGACATAGCTCATCAATGCTTATAAGGCTGCTACCGATTAATGGTCTGGGTTCATTTGCTCTTACCAGGTAGGAACAATGGATATGCCAAGAGAAACTGAATTTAGCTGCTCTATAAGTTATTTCTTCTGACAGCAATGAGTACAGGTAGGCAGGTTGTATTCAGCAGTGTAATAGCTATTTACAGATCTAAGATTTGGGGGACCCTCAGATCTAGTGATTCAAGCATTAAAAGCTTTGGTTCAGACCTCGGTGCCAGAGGTCTTTACTGTTTTCAACACCTCCCAGGACTAGCGTCTGAGAACCTCTGTCTTTAAGGCCCAATAGCTCTAGGATTTCACGGACCAGCTTTCAGCTGCCTCTTACCATCATTGTTCCTGTCAGCAGTAAAGTGCCTGCTGCCACTCCTGGTTCCCAGCTGTCCTCACCATCCCTGGCTCCATTACTGCTTTCTCTACTGATGCTGCTGGCACCACTGTCACCATCAATGGAGTCTGGGTGCCTTGCTCTCTATGGAACCACAGGAATTTACCTGCTGCAGCTCCCAAGTGCGCTCACCAAATGTGTGGAATGGCTTAGCAAAGAGGCTTTGCCTCAGTAATCGCTGACTTTCAAGCAGACAAAGGGTTGTGTCACACCAATCGTATCATTATCCCTTGCACTGGTAACAATTTTGCTTCTCCAAGAAGAGAAATTTTTTAATGCAAAATGACATAAGTAGTTTCAGCTGTGGCTGAGCCCATATCTTCAGGGTCAGAGATATACCTTGACTAATGGCACAAGCAGCTGTGGCTATAACAAAGATTTGCTGAGCACTCAGCAAAAAAAAAAAAAAAAAAAAAAAAAAAAAAACCAGCCACTGCCGGCATGAGTGCAGTGAGCAGGTCTCCTGGCGGCTTGGGTGGCAGACTGCTGGAGACTACCAGGGCACCTGAGAAGAGCATACTAGCTGTCAATTACGAAGTAAAAGTGATCCATTCTCTCAGAATTTCAGTTTGTTTATAGGGAAAAACAATCAGCAGAAGGAGTGCTTACCAGAAGCATTTATGATCGTTAGCAGCTATTATGACACTTATTTATTTATTTGTTAAAAATGTCCACCTCCTCCCATTTCTCTCCAACTCCCCCCTCCCCCTTGCTCTCCAGTCCTAAGAGAAGCCAGGGTGCCCTACCCTGTGGGAGGTCCAAGGCCCTCCCCCCTCCATCCAGGTCTAGGAAGGTGTGCATCCAAACTGACTAGGCTCCCAAAAAGCCAGTACATACAGTAGAATCAAAACTCGGTGCCATTATCATTGGCTTCTCACTCTGCTCTCATTATCAGCCACATTCAGAGTCCAGTTTGATCATATGCTCCATCAGTCCCAGTCGAGCTGGCCTTGGTGAGTTGCCATTAGATCAGTCCCACCATCTCAGTGTGTGGGTACACCCCTCGCAGTCCTAACTTCCTTGCTCATGTTCTCCCTCCTTCTGCTCTTCATCTGGACCTTGGGAGCTCAGTCCAGTGCTCCAATGTGGGTCTCTGTCTCTATCTCCATCCATCGCCGGATGAAGGTTCTATGGTGACACTTTTTAACCAGTGAGTTAATCTTCCTTAACCCCTTTCCAGAGCCCCAGGGAAAGGTGGCTTCCTGTCTTCACAATGAGCTGCAGTGTAGGTTTGCAAAGGACTTGGCTAACCTCCCTCTTAGACTAGACGCGTCGGGAGATAGAGCTCCTCAATCTTGTATCTGTTTTGTGTTCATTTATTCTGTGTAGCAATTGGGTCGGCTAAATATTTTGACTCTGTTAACGTGGAAATGAAAATAATGGCAGAAGTTTAGCTTCTTTAACGTTATTTCCTTTCTTTCTCCTCCCTCCTTCCATCCCTTTCTCCCTTCTTTCCCTTTTTTTTTCTTTTGTTTTGCCTTGGAAGCAGTGGCAAATTTCTAATCAAATTCAATTCATAACAGAAAATGGTGGCATGAATTCATTGATAGAGGAGGGGAGAAAGCGACAGCCCAGCATCATAGCCGCCACTTTTGTAGCCCCCAGTCTGTGGGGTTCAGCCTGGGCCTTTGCACTATCAAAATATAAAGTATACAATGCTGCCTCTTGACAGGATTGTGTCATATACTTAAAGAACATCTTTCAACTTCCAGATGAAGATATGATGTAAGCAGGGATGCCCATAGTTCTGAACTTGGTACACTGCTTGATAATACTAGAAGCAAGATCAGAACATTTCCAGCTACACCTCATGACGTAATCATTTGTAGATTTCACAAAATACTGGATTATTTTCTCTTGAGGCTGTGACACTCAGACAAATCGTTCTTTTTTTAATTGTGATATGACAAGGCACATGACCTTGTAATGTCTTGACCAAATGGTAAATAAAGGATTATTTTGTTTTGGTTCATGAGAAATTTTGAGTTTCATTTCTATCATGATTATTTATTTCTTCTTAATATGCAAATACAGATGTTATATAATATATATTATGGTTATTATAGAGATATGGATAGAAAGTATCAATTTTTAATTGTTTTTAATTATTTTGAGCATAAGTACCCAGAAGTGAGATTGTTAAATCATATTGGAGATTTCTGGATATCTATATGTTTCACCTAGACCCTGCAACAGTTTTCATCCAACAATATTTAATATTCAAAAGGTATAAGTATATGATGAAAAGACAATAAATGAAAAGTATCCATAAGATATGTGTAGAAGTGATGTGCTATAAGTCATTAAAGATGATGCATGGTAATTTCACAGTTAATTGCAGATCTGTTTTAGAGGCTTCATGATTTGCTCATCCAAATATATGGTCTATTGCTTATTTTTTATTATTAAAACCTGTTATGCTATTGTGATGTAAAATTAATCATATCGCAAATCATTAAAAGTAATGTTCTATAAAATAAACATATGTTTTTAAATTATTTTGAGAAATAACATAATAATATTAGAATCAGTTACTTTTTAATACATTTAAATACTTTTTAAATAAAATTTATTATTAATTACAATGTAAGATAGGTTGGATCTTTAGACCATAGGTAGAATATTGTTATAATAATGGTTAAACGCATAATACAATTATAAGACTCCATTTAAAATGACCTTGGGTTAGTCATATTAAATTACTGTGACAGCATTATTTGTTCTTCGAGTTTTCTTTGTTGCTATTCCTTAAACCCTACAGATGAGAATGTTTTCATCATCTGGTAGAATATCAGACTCCTGGAGCAAATGAAACAAGTCCCCATTAAGATTGCCAAGATCAATAATTCTGCTTCCAAGGAACAAATAATAGAAAATTTATGAACAATACTAGACAATTTCCAAGCAGAAGAATGTTCTAGGGAGTTGTAGACCTGATGCAATGCACCGCATCACAGATAATTTAAATGCTCTTGTTTCAATCTACTAAGCTTGAGGAAGATTAGTTACGGAACAAGAGACTATAGATACGCTCTGTGGAGTTTTCAATCACTTTTTAAGAAAGCGTTATCAGTGTATTTTGCAAAACTAAATATATCACTGCTTGCTTTGGAGAAAAGAAAGATCTCACCTTATCTATTCACATGATCTCTGGATATCTTCTCTTGAAGCGATAATCATTTTATAATTTCAGAGTGTTTAAACATTTTCTGCTGTACCACCATCAGAAGTTTTAATCTGGAAAATATTCGTGAGGATATTCATCTCTAGAGATTGCAACAACGATGAGATAGTCACCTTATTTCAGGCCATCGGTCACAATAGTTGATAGATATTTGGACAAGCACTTCAATAATTTACTGTGGACTTCTCCTTCTATCAATAAATCTTATTAGGAGTACTATAATCACTGAATGAAAAAGCTTTTCCGTAAATGACTTTATAATCTAGATTTAGCATTTTTAAAAACATGAACTATTTCCACTACAGCTGACTATGATAGAAATATGCATAATTAATTGCTTTAAATAATTTGGAAGGTGAGTAATTTAAAATTAATGTTCTCTAACATTTAAGAGAAAGCTTAATTAATGAAATTATTATTCATGGGTTTAAATACCTATAAAAGTATTTTTTTTTAAGTTTGGTGGTACTGGTTATCGAAACCTGTGATTCATACATGGCAGGAGTTTGCTGTTGAATTACATCTTCATGTGTGAAAATAATGTTTACCTTCTTAAATTTATTCACTCCTTAATATCAAACTTTCTGAATTTTACACCCTTGTTAATTTATTCCAGGCTTTTAAAACTGATCATCTGCTTAATCTGAGATAGCTCATGTCAGTGGTATAGGAGAATTAAAATGAGCAATATGAATACATATAATTTATGTTCAGAAAAATATAGCATATAGCAAATGATAAACTCAAAGGTAACTAAAGGAAAACTTTCATGAGCTAAAATAGAGTATATTATTAGATAAAGGGTTCTTCCTATATGTCTAGCAAAATGCAATGAAAAATTACAAAGTTATGAATTATATTGAAATTAAGTAAAATAAATGGTATCTACAAGCAAGACATAGAAGTTTCTCACAAAAGTTCAGATCTTATGTTTGATTCAGAGTTTACCACAAAATTCTATATAAAATTTCTTCCAAATAATTGAACAATTTTTATTATTTATGACATAAATTACACATCTCAAGAACAGGGTAATATCAAAAGATGAATAAAATATGAATTCTATTTTATTTTCCCTTAGTATAGAGAAAGACAAGCAGTGATGATCACTGCACAGAGTATAAGATAATAATGCAAAAAGTGAGCATTGTTTTACAAACCGTTAAGCAATTAAAGAAAGAATTGAAAAGACTAAAAAAAAAATTCCCTTTTGTTTCATGTTCCTTGAGAATGAGCAGAGTCCAGTCCAGGGTACTCAGATAGAGATAAAGTTTGGGTGAAAGAATTAACCTGGAACTAAGCTGCAAAGGATGGCAAAAAGAACCACTGGGCTGCCATGGGTGAATAAAATCTTCCTATATGTTAAGAAAAGCTTAATGATATGGTGACAGGAGAGGGGCCCTACTGTGATGCCCTTGCTACTTAATCCTGAGATTTCTTCTGATGGAAAAACAGGTCAATTAGTTTCAAGGCCATTTTAAAAGATGTCCATTATTTTTTCTGTTCATTATTTTTTCTTTTGGACAGGGTCTTTCACTTACATTGATGTTAAGTGCTAAGACATATAGGCTAGTCATTGAGAAGCCAGAGATTCTCTTGCTACCTCTTCCAAACTTAACCATACTTTTCTTTTTATGTTGTTATTGAAATTATGAAATCTGGTTCTCAAGACTGCAAGGTAAGCACTTTATTGAATGACCCCCCATCCTCTACAATTCAAAAAGGGAAGCATTATTTTTGACATCTAATTCATTTGAAAAGTGAAAACACTTATTCTACAAAAGATCTCCAGAAGCCATTCCATATGAAGGAAGTGTTCCATAAGTGTTCATTGATTTGAAATTGATATAAATTGTAAAGAAAATATACCCTGCTTATTGTTGGAGACTGCTGTTATTGGTGAGAATGATCTGTGTCTCTGTAGAAAAATATTTGATAACTTTAAATTTAAACAAAAGTTCTTCATCCCAGGAGAAAAAAAAAATCTGCAAGGATTTAAAATGATATTTCAACTCTAGAGTTCTATATGTTTCAGTTATTACTAATGTGCTTACCTGAAATATTTTTTTGCCAGTTTCTTGCAGGTTGATCTTAAACTCATAGTTTTCTGTAAGATGTGGGAACTTATTTTTATGCTTACTGTAATGAACTAAAGTGGTTTTAGTTTTACTTAATTTTCTCTTTATAAAATATTTAATCATGTTGAAAATTCCATTTGAGTTTTTTTTAAATTATATATCAACTAACACAGCATGCTTAAACACACAGACAAGAAAATTAACATATATATATATGCATGTGAAAACATAACTATGGTCTTAGGATATAAAGGCATTATTATTCCAAACTCATTTCAAGGTGAACCGATGAAGACTTCTAATGTTTTTCATATGTTGATGTCACATTACTGGTTCAATTAAAATTAACCTTTATTATCTCTACATGATGTAAACTTTTGTGCAACTGTGTTTATTTTTCCTACCATATGCCAACATTTTAGGCAATCTACATTTTGAAAGTACCTTGTGATATTCTAGGTACTCGAGCAATGACTGGGATAAGACAATGAATAGAATAAATTTTGTTTCAATTTTTATAGCACTTACACATGATCAAATATAATGGTATGAGAGAAGAGTATCTCTAATCATTGCCATATTTACCCCATCTCTGAGGGAAAACATCAACAAATTGCTTGTTTTCTTTGTAATAAATGCTTTTATTCTTAAGATGAGAATAAATATGTACTTCCAAAATGGGTGAATGAGTAACAAGAAAAATGCTTAGAATAGTGTCAGAAAGATAATAAACCTTTACTATATAGAAGATAAAATATTAGTAAGATAAACTTATAGTATATATTCAACATAAGATCTTGATAGTCTGTCTTTTTTTTCCATTAATAGGATGAGGATCCTGAAACTGAAGAGCATGCTATTTAGAAATGGCTTGGAAAGGACAAATAAGGTGACAATGAGCAAGAAGAAAAGGAGTAGGTAAGGTTTACCTACATCTTTACATTTTAATATCCTCAGTATTAATGAACCCTTCTTCTACTCTTCTTGCTCTCCATTGTCTTCCCCTTCTTCCAATTCTAATCCAGCGACTATGCACCAGCAATAATAAATAAATAAATAAATAAATAAATAAATAAATAAATAATACCTACTATTTTTTGTTCCTCAAACAAAAACTGTAAAGATCTAGACAATCCCAGTTGAATCCTTGATCCCTGCTCTGTGTGTCTATGACTCTGTAATAAAGGTTCCCCCCACCCACCCCAACCCTGTGCTAAGATTACTGCATTCCAGCTGAGAGTGGAGTAGAAAGAATCAAGAAAACTCACAGAATTTTTTTTTTTTTGTCTGAAGGAAATAATACAAACCACTAGCATGAAGTTTTTAAAATAATTCCTCAGAAAAGCTATTCAGGTCCCATATAATATTGTAGCAATGTTCAACCTTCCTCAAATAGACCCAGAAATCATGAATAAATTAACTCTTTATTGATGTCCAAAATGATGTTGATGATTCATGTCTATATATTTTAAATATTATTTCCCAACTGTTGACCAAGGTTTCTCTTGACCAAGATTTCTGTTCCACCTGATCCCACAACTGTTAATCCCAAAGAAACACACAGAGGTCTACATTAATTATAAACTGATTGTCCTATTAGCTCAGGCTTCCTATTAACTCTTTTTTTTTTCTTTTTTCTTTTCCTTCTTTTTTCTTTTTTCTTTTTGATTTTTCGAGACAGGGTTTCTCTGTAGCTTTGGAGCCTGTCCTGGAACTAGCTCTTGTAGACCAGGCTGGCCTCGAACTCACAGAGATCTGCCTGTTTCTGCCTCCCAAATGCTGGGATTAAAGGCGTGCGCCAACACCGCCCGGCTCTATTAACTCTTATAACATATATTAGCCCATAATTCTTTTCTGTGTTAGCTACATGGCTTAGTACCTTTCATCAGCGAGGCAATCTCCTCTGTGTCCTCTACGTCTGGTTGAAGACTACAGACTGACTCTTTCCTCTTCCCAGAATTCTCCTGTTCTCATTGCCCCACCTCTACTTCCTGCCTGTTCACCCTGCTTATATTTCCTGCCTGACTACTGGCCAATCAGCATTTTATTAATCAAGTACAAGAAGCAAATCTTTATAGGATAAAACCTTTGTCCTACAGCACACCACCTTATGTAATTCTGAAACATTATTCATCCAAAGCACATTTTCAACATATTCTGTACAAGTTCATCATTCAGCGTGTACAATATAATTTGCTTGCCTCATTTGATCCTATAATTATATCAAATATCTTATAAAATATGACTGCTAACATTATCTTTTATTAACTCAAATTATCTTAAATTGGGAATTGCCTTGACCTCAATCAAGGTGTGTGATTTCACATGGGAGTGATTATACTCAGAGTTATCTCTAAGTAGGTGTACACATTTTATTGGCTTTAATTCCTTGCATGCAAATATTAAGGCACTTTTTCCAAGAATCTGTTAATGTATTTTTGTTTACTTGACTAATCCTGAGTTAGTTGTTGCAAAAATTCATGTTTTTTATGATTTTTGACATATAATATAGATTTCTTATTTACATTGTCAAATAGACAGAAGAACCCAGATGGAATGGTATCTATACAATTGATGTTAACTGTCATGGTTTGAATCTAGAACTATTTCGGAATTGCTGTTTGATTTTGAAATATTAGTATTTTTTTTTGTAAGACCTTTGCCAAATTTTTTTGTATTTAAGAGACACTGAACTTTTGCTTATAATTATATGTTGTGCAATAACACATAAGCTTTTTAGAATTAAAATTTTCCTAAGGTTAAAAACAATACCTTTCCTTGCCCATTTTTTATTTTTACTTAATCAAGTTTTAAAGACTCACAGAAATAAAAAACAGTATAATTCATGTTTAGAAAAAATATTCATTTCAATGTATATCCTTTAGATATCTACAAATACTAAAAGCAGGGGTGATTGGCTTCACATGAAACATTAGCAAAGTGAAATCAAAGGTGAGCAAACAACTATAGACTATGTAAATAGAAGGAATTGAATATCACAAATACAGTAGTGTTTTCATGTTTCATTTGAGAAGGACAACATAAAATGATTGCTGATTTTATATTTACAAAGAAAATTAAAAACAAAATTTCAAACATATTGACATATATCAGTGTTTAGTTGTCATTATATCAAATAATTTACCAAAAGAGTCTTATTTTTGTCCCATTATTTAAATATTTAATTAAAGTTTTAACCTCATTTAGAAAACTTTAAGGACTCTAAAGTATATAACAACAACAAAAGTATGAGTTGAATTTTTTTTTACAAGGCTTATTGTAAAAAGGAAAAGAAATCCTATTACTACACTTACAGAATATGTTCAGAACTGTGGACTGTCATGTGACATACCAACGATTACAACAAGAACAGAATCCTGGAGTACATCTTGGAATTGAAAGACTTGTGGGAAGAAATATAAACATGTAATCGTGAAAGGATTTCATTCTAATATTCATGGTATAGCCACTCTTGATAAAATTCACTGTCGTTAGCTCTTTCTCTTGTTACTAAATTTTACTGTGAGATTGGGAAAAGATATGAAATTTATTGCCTTCGGAGAAACTATGATCCCAGAGAATAATATTCTCCTTTAGTTTGTTATAGCATGTGTGAAAAAAAAAATACGCAAGTGCTCAGGGCTTATAATCCAGTAGATTGATCAAAATTAGATTTTCTGTGTGTTGGAAGCCTAGGATGGAATCCAACTTTCACTCATACTAGACATGTGCTCCACCACTGAATTACACCTCTCATCTAGAAAATCAAATTTGTCATGCATCCTTTCTTTTTCTCTCAAACTATAACGTTGTAGGGAAAATGTTTTATGTATATTGTAGAATAATAGAGATTTATTTTAACAACATTTTCTAACTTTTGTTTATACACTGGAAAAGTTAATTAAATTTGAATAATTTATTTCCAATTCAGGGATACAATTAAATTATAACTTTCTACTTTTTAACTGTTCAGAGAAACAATTCTAGTCACAAGTCAGGAGATGCTGGTAAATACTAGCTCTCCAAAGGAAAGGTAAGATGTATTCCAGGTACCTTTGTCAGTTAATATTCAAAGCGCTCACATTGCCAGTTGTCCTATCATAATAAAAGTATTCTAAAGAGATCTTAAAATTCTTACAAGATACTGTAAATATATACTTACTGTCTTTAAATCCATAAGCCCTACCTAAGCCTTTATTTCTAACCATTGGTATGCCATCGTACTAAATACTACATCCAAACGCCCATTCCAAAAATAGACCTCACTGTATTTAGCAAATCCTGTTGTCAATAGATGGCAATAAAACTCTCTGCAGTAATTTCTCCCCTCTCCTTAGTTGCCACTTTCTGATGAAATTTTTATAAAACAGTAAGGTTATTTATATCTAAAAAGTTCTGTATTTCTCCCAGTATATTTTTTCATGTCAATGTAGGCCAACTCTTAGGAAGGTATAGCATGGCATAGCTTTATTAATTTTGACACCTTCTCTGTGGATTGAAGCAGTGTTTCTCCAGTGTGCAAAGGGAGACGTGTCATTAGCATTCAGAAACCATCCCTCCATCAACTAATCTACTTCAAAATATTTGCATGAGATCAAATTTGCTTAGCAGTCAGCTACATATAAAATATAATTTACAGTCCTTGGTTCACATTATTGATGTGAAGTTATTTAGAGCACAGAAGAATTATCAGTCAGTCTCATTACCAATGCAAGACAGGCACCAAATCCACAGGCACTGTCACTCTGCCTGTACTGAGTTGATTTATTCAGTGTTTATTTCAAACGTTCAAAAATATCGTGAACTTAGACTCTTCCTGATAAAGTTGTTAGCCTGGAGATTGGAAATGTTCATTCACACAATGTTGTGATTTGCATAGTAAGTTTTACCCTCATTTCATCTGAGTAGCACATAGTTAAACAAAATGTATTCAATGACTACCAAATCATAGACATTGAAGCATGTTGAAAATGACGGTTCAGTGGTTAATGGTGCTTACTATCAAGCGAGATGATAAGAGTTCCGAATCCTTATGAGCAAAGAAGTCAGGACCACGAGGGGTGCACCCACCCACGGAGACAGTGGGGCTGATCTATTGTGAGCTCACCAAGGCCAGCTGGACTGCGACTGAAAAAGCATGGGATAAAACCGGACTCTCTGAATATGGCGGACAATGAGGGCTGCTGAGAAGCCAAGGACAATGGCACTGGGTTTTGATCCTACTTCATGTTCTGGCTTTGTGGGAGCCTAGCCAGTTTGGATGTCCACCTTCCTAGACCAGGATGGAGGGGGGAGGACTTTGGACTTTCCACAGGGCAGGGAACCCTGACTGCCCTTCAGACTGGAGAGGGAGGGGGAAAGTAGTGGGGGGAGGGGGAGAGGAGAGGGAGGACGGGGAAAAGGGAGATGGGGAGGGAAATGGGAGGAGGGGAGGAGGCGGAATTTTTTTTCAATAAAAAATTATATTAAAAAAAAGAGTTCCGAATCCTAATTCAAGGAACACAAACAGTGGAGGTAGAGAACCAGTTCCCACAAGCTGTCTTCTGACCTTCCCGTGTGCATCGTGCACAAGCCACTGTGACATGTGTACATATAGGTACACACAACAAATAAATGTAACATATAAAGCATGCTAAGCAATAAAGCACTTTAGATACCATCAAATTCTCTTTACATTTGCATTTTCAAATATAGGTAATTGACTAACTTTAACAGTTGATATGCAGAAGTGACTAAGAAATGGCCCTGTACTTCAACAGTTTTTCACAAGTTTGAATTTATATATTTCTTTAAAAAAATAAGACCATAGGTACTGTAATTACTCTGATTAGCCAAGTAATGACCTGCATCAATGATTTTAATTAGGCAGGCTCACTGAGCAAGTGATGGGTTGGCTTGTTTAAATGGTCAGAAACACAGTGTAGTTTTGATTTGTCATCATAATGAAATGCAAAAGGGTATTTCCTGAGCTCCTCTGATTATAGAAAGACGGGGAGTGTCTAGAGCAGTGATTCTCAACCTGTGGGTCATGACCTCACTGGGATTGCATATGATATATGCTGCTTATCAGTTATTTCATTATAAGCTTCAATTAGTGGCAAGAAAGCAAGCCTCCTATAGGTAGCCTGTTCCACTCTCTCCCCATTGATCAAAGCCTGTAATCTATAGGTCCACTCCACCCCCAAACCCATCCATCCCAGCAACTGATAGAAGCAGATGCAGAGAGTCACAGCAAAGCACTGGGCTAAGCTCCCAAATTCCAAAGAGAGGGAGGAGCAGTAATATGAGCAAAAGAATCAAGATGATAGTGGAGATAATTACTGAACCGGCTTACCTGAACTCACGGGAGCTCACTGACTCTGGATTGACAGCTAGGGAACCAACATAAGACAAAACTAGTCCCTCTGATATGGATGACAGTTGGATCACTGGGGCTCTCTGTGGGGCCATTGACAGTGGGAAAAGGATTTAGCTCTCCTGCTTGTACTGGCTTTTGGTTCCCATTCTCTTTCGAGGGATACATTTCACAGACAAGATATAGTGGAATGGGCCTTGGTCCTGCCTCAAAGTGATATGCTAGACATTGTTGACTCTCCATGGGAAGCCTTACCCTTTCTGAAGAGTGGATGGAAGTGGGGTAAGGGTAGGTGGAGGGAGTAGAAGAAAGGGCAGGATTGGGAACTGGGATTGATATGTAAAATGAGAAAAGAATGTTTTTTAAAAAAATAAATAAATATCAAGAAAAGTTATTTACATTACAATTCATAAAAGCAGCACAATTACGGTTTTGAGGTAGCAATGAAATTACTTTATGGTTGGGGGTGATTACAAATTGATGAACTATATTATAGGGCTGAGAACTGATGGCCTGGATGCTGAACATGAAAAATGTGTTGAAGCCACAATTATAATTCACAAGTGAAGCAATTGCAGCCAACAGAGATCTCAAGTAATATATTTTGGTATTCACACAAAATAGCAAGCGAAGCACTCCATCAGACAGAAATGAAACTTTCTGTAATTGGTGCGCAATCAATACAGGCAGGTATCAACATTATTTAGAGAATACCTTGTAAAGAAACTCTGCTTTAGCAACCTTCTTGTTAATAGAGTTGTAACTAATAGGCCCTTAGAAGAAGAAAATTTTCAGCTGGGGTTTGGAGACTCGAATGTAAGAAAGAGATTAAGCAACCACTCTGGTTAGAGGTAATCTAAAGTCTTCAGTCTATTTTACAAGCAGGAATCATTCTGACTCCTCAAATATATCCCACTGAGCGGGAAGGTAATTTTCTTCATTTTTTTTCTAAAAGTGATGTTTGAATTTTTAAAAAAATGAAATCTAATATATAGTATTTGTGGTTTTTTTCTACTTTTTTGGCATAATTTTAGTAAAATTGTAGTTAATTCTCATTTCCTAATTGGTTTTTAAACATTTTATATGGACAGGCTTTGACACCAGAAGATTATTAGTCACAATACATGATGTAGATTAAATTTATAGATAACTAAATATTTTTGTATTTATAAAAGCAATTTTGAAATTTGAGCAAACTTAGAACATAATTATACCATCACAGACTTAAGAACACGTCATTTAAATAGTAGGGTACAGGTATTTCTGAATCTATAGCCCTCAGGAGCAAAGCCTGAAATGGCCATCTTGTACACGCAATCAAAATAACAAGGTACTCTTGAAAACGAGCTTGCACATCTGTCAATTTCATATCACTTTAATCTTCATAAAAGTTTCTCAATGTCTTAAACCTGATGACTTGTGTTCTTGGTAGCAGTAAAAATAGCACAATCCAAGAGTGATGGTGCTCATTCTTATGTAGTTCCTTGTAAAGCCACAGGAGCTTTCACATCTGTTCACACTTGGCAAACAGTGGTGATTTACCTAATCCTTACCTAATGAGAAAACAAACCCTTTGAAGCATTTGGGACAAACAATGTAATAGCATAGTGTAGCAGAAGAGCAAACGGTTTCAAATAGTTTCTCCTAATTTTTAAAGGTTTTCATCAGCCTTTCCTACACTACCCATGATGGCATAGCAATTCTGTTAGTATTTTCTAATACAATTTGTGAATTTACATTTAATTATTTTTAATAATTATTTGCCTTTATGAATAAAAAAGTAAAAGTTGTTGAGTTTTACATGCATGCATCATTTCCTACTCTTAAAAAGATTATATTTTTATACAATAATCACTTAAAGACAATCTCAATATTCAAATACAAATGACTCATTGTTATTACTGACAACAAAACAGTACAGATTCATATTTGTAATTATTCACATATTGAATCAAAATGCTATATTAAAAATAACTGCTAAAACAAAGATAGGCTCATAAATGAATGACATTAAGAAAGACATCAGACAGACTTAGCAAGATAGGTAATGAGAAATATTTATTAAGTATACAATCAAACTTTCATAGCTGATAAAAACATATATATAATTTATAATATTGTTGTTTCTAATCAGTAAATGATAGCTGAGAATTTTTCATCATCTAGAAGTAATAAAAAAGTCAAATAGGAAATATTAGCAGCAGCAAATGTAAAAACAAATATATTTGGTTCATTTATTTTCATGTTGAGATCTATTTTTTTACTTAAATGTGTATAAACTAAGTAATAAATGTTTTATAAAAGAAAATTTAAGAGTCTCAAAGAATTTAAAGCCATTATTGAAATGAAAACTCCTAAGAATACATGAAAATGAAATCAAATATGTTTTAGGTTGGCTACTCATAGGGCTAATCACATAGATATGTATTTATTTCTATATAGTAAAGACAATTTTATCTCTATGTGTAAGTGTACCCTCATTAGAGATAGGCTGCAGATATTTATACCACACTGACTTCAATCTTCTAGTCCTCTTATTTCAATGGCTCCACACCTTGCTTAGAAATATAAACCTTCATATTCACCTCATAATGCTCCTAAGGTAAATAATAAAACTTTAATATGATATCTTAGTTTATAATCCTTAATATAAGACCAAACAATATAAGCTAATTTATGCATGTACGTGTTTGTGAAATTGTATATCTTATCAGTATAAAACTATATACATAATACTGATAGGAAACCTCAAACTAAGAATATTGTATTTCTTTGTATTATTTAAAAAGCCTATAAATTCCTATATAGACTACATGGACGAAAACTTTTCCAAGAGTTCATTAATTATTGTATAATTATAACTCTAAGGTGTGAAAACTCTTCGATGTAATTGTATGTAAACATGTCCTTCCCAGTTATCTTTCAAGAATGATACTCTATGAATCAAGTCAATATTTATCAAACTACTATGGGACTAAAAAGGTGCTTTGTTTTGCCGCACACCGCGCCCCCGCGTCTGCGCTCTGTGCGCTGGCACCCAGTTCATGAGCTTCGGGTAAGGGGCTGGAGGTTAAAATACACAGACACACACAGACAGAGAGACAGCGACACGGGCCATCCTTGAATTCCCCAAGAATGCCCCCTTTATTGTGTTCAGAGGCAGATTATATAGAGATAGCCACGCCCCAGCCAAACACACCAGAAACCACTCTCCTGCCATCAGGAACTCCTGAAGGTCTCGTGCTCAGAGCAGCTGTAGGCACTCAGATCAGGGGATTACAAGAAATTCAGGATCTGGGGTCTCACTGCTCCCAACATTGGTGGAAGCTAATTTATTGAGAAAGGTGTACAGTAAGTCATAGGTGAAGTCAAAATAGAAAAGCAGAATGCTGGAGTGCAGCATGAAAGCTTAAACGGGGAGCACTGTGAGAATATGGGGTGTGAGAGGGCTGACTCAAAAGATGTGTGAAAAAGACACATGGAAACCTTCGCTCACATCAACCAGTAAGGGAGATCTGAAGAGCATAGGAGAATATATGTTAGATGTAAGAGGAGCAGAGATACTGGATTTTAAAGCATCAAGCAGTGATGACATTGGCATATGAGAAACAAAACGGTGTATTGGGTTAGTAAAATAAAACTAAGGAAGTATGTAAAAATCTTATGGGAACCCACTTGTTAGCAAGGTAATTTCGAAAGTTTAACTTAAAAAAAAAAATTCAAGCAGATATACCAGCATAGATTAGCAATGCCACCCCAAGAAGTCATAAGGTAAAAGCATCGGATACTTCCCTGTGAATTTTGGTGAAGGAGGCCACTGGAGTCTCAAATACAATAAAGACTACATCCATCATCCTCATTTACTCACCATAACCACGTAGATAGACATTATTCTCAAGACACCACATACCTTGGTGGAAGACCATAGAGACAACAATCTCCAAACTGACCAGAAACTTCCTTTCTGTTGCCTTACTGCCACAGCATTAAAAGGTGCTCAACAGGTTGCTGGAGAGAAGCGATAGCAAGTTCTTACCTAATGGTGGTGTCTGATATTCCAATATTCATCTTCCAGTGGATTATGTATCTGGTGGTAGGAGTGTTACAGGGTAAGTAATTTTCTCATTAAATTTAGGAGGATAAATTTAGCAGAAAGGACTACATATGCTTCTTAAATCCTTATTGAAAATCAAAGGGAATAACCCTAGGGAAGAGTCTGCTATTGTTATTTTACTAAACGGTCCTGTTTCCAAGTTTCATTGTAAATGTTTTTGTCTATACTCATAGATCTGGGCTATTTTCATCTTTGATCAGAGAAGCCACTTTTTGCAATAGGTGGGAGCCAGAGCAGAGATATATTAGTGCAAAGATATATATGAGACATAATATCAGATATACTGAGTGTTTAGCCATAAATTGAACACGATTCTCAAATTTCCCCTCCACTGAAGCTCAGTAAACATCTTCTTAATGTGCTTGAAAGGAATCTCATAATCAGAGAATGGGAATAAGTGCTATGAAATACTGTATTCTAGACAAAACCCGGCTATAGCAAACATGAACTCCTTTGCAGCTATGGACACTTGCGCAAGAGCTGTATAAGATCAAGCCAGGCAAATGTTTCAACAACATGAGTATGCTGTTAGAATTTAAAGGGCCTCCATAATCTCACAAAGAGTGGTACAATTAGGACAGGTAACTTTGTTGGAATAGGTAAGTGTTTGTTGCAGGAAATGTGTCACTGTGGGGTGGGCTTTGAGGTCTCATATATTATCAAGAAACACCCAGTGTACCAGACAACTTCATGATGCCTGTGAGTCAAGACATATGATTCCCATCTCCTTCTCCAGCACTATGTTTATCTACAGTCTACCATGTCCCACCATGATGATAAACCTCAAACTAAACTTCTGAAAATGTAAGCCTCCCCAATTAAATGCTTTTCCTTTATAAGAGTTTCCATGGTCATGTTCTTCGTAGCAATAGAAACTCTAAACAAGACAAGGATAAAAATTTCCTCAAGTCTCTTCTTTTACTGATGTCCTATTTGCAGGTAAACGCTGTTGGTAGAGGAAGGATCACCATTGCTTGATGTGTAGTTACTTGAAATTTTCTTGTGCTGCAATGTGTACTGTATATAGCACATGTGGTCAGTACAAACTGGATATAGTGGGTTATCAAAATTTAGATGATTTCAAAAAGAGGAAGGAAGGGGGAGACAGTGACATGAAGTTACAAAAGGGACAGACTAAGGGAACTTGCCATAGAAATTTGAAACACATGATTATATGTCATCATGTACATGCATGAATGTGGCAAGAATAAATAGTAACTTTAGTTATTTTTTTTTTTATTTTGAGGTTGTGAGTTCATCAGAATCCTGTTTTCTGAGAAATCAGGACCACAACAAAATGAATGTTCTGAGGACTGGCAGTGAGGGTCCCCCATTTGTCACGCAACTAACCATTTAAGATGAGGGACCCATATTTTCAGTAAGTGGGAGCAGAGGTGAAAATCACTCATTTATGTGGTGCTTGGATTTGGGTCAGATTGGAAGAATAGAAAATGTTTAGATATAGAACAATGACTCAATTTCCAGGTCTAATTATCTTGCTTCTAAGAGTAGCAGGCATACTGCCAAATTCATCATTAACTTTGTAGATGAGCTCTACGTAGGAAAAAATGACACAGGACAGATGAAGCAATGAGACAGGTGAAACATAAATATCCCGAAACAACCTATTTTCCATATTGACATACATTTCGTTTAAGATGGGAAAGCTTTAATGAAGTTGAAGATGACTGCAGAGTGGCTTACCTGACATATGAAGCAATAAGCCTATTCCCTCTCTGCAACTAAAAGCTTAAAATTACCCATCTGTCATATCTCTAGATGGTGGAGACGGTAATAGATGGCAGCTTGCCATTTTAATTACACAACTATTCCTCTTACTATTATATATCTTGAAGGGTTCAAAACACATTATCTACTTACAACAAATAGATCACAGAACAATGACACTATTCATCTTCATCTTTGACAATTTTATTTTCTCATCATAATTTTATGTGTCAAAATATAATTTCATCAAATTTCACTTTCCATTATTTTCACACTTTTGAATATTAAAATTTAATTTTGCAATTATTATGCACAAACAAGTACCTCTTGCCTATATATTTTATTGATATTGGGAACAAAAGAATACATAATGATTCCATGTTAATTCTCATTTTATTTCATGTAATGACCTCTGCATTTCTTATAATAGTTGTTAAAAAAATAACTCAAAGGATTCAATGGAAATTTTATGGAAATCTGAGAAAAAAATAATAATGGCTTAATATAGTATTCCTTGGTTAAAGATCAGAGAACTCAAAATTTTACTGTTATTTCCTTTGCACTCAGACAATAGTTTCATTGAGACAGTACCTTACAACTGAGAGTGTGACACAAATGTAAAACTTGGTAGGAAGAACATAAGAACAGATAAAATTTCCAAAATGTATATATAACAGACCATATTGACAGAATACTGACTGTTGACAAAATGTTGCTTACGAATGAGCCTTGCAAGGTGAGGTTATAATGGAATATATTCTCCATTATTCAGTGAAAAACTGAAAATTTATATGACCACATCTTATAAGGTCTGTCTTTTAATATGCAGTTTCCTAAGTGAGTGTTTTACAGAGTTAGGTCTGAGTGACAAAGCAGGAATGCCCAGCAACATATAACAGGAATTTAACTCAAATGCATTTGTAACTGATGATTCAAAGGAGAATCTGCTGCTGAGGTTTTCTCTGCAATAAATAGCATTCTTGCTTAACGAGGACCAGGGTTTATGCCAGATATTCCTTGAACGATGATATGCACAAGGCTTAGATATAGCATGCAATTACTTCATCTTCTAAGTATTGGTTACTGGAGGCAAATGACAAAATCAAAAACTGGAGGTTCACAGAAATGTGTTGTGCTCATTAGTGATACAATCTAAAACTCCATTGGGAAAAGACTACAAAAGCATTGATTTTTGTAACCAGTCAATCCAAGAACTATTTTAGGTCAATGGAGGAGAAAAAGCATTTAATATTGTCTCAAAAGTTTACAATTTGGTACAAGAAGGTGCTTCAAAGAATAACTAATGGAAAAGAAAGCAACATTATCGTCAGCAACAAAATGACCACTGATTATATTCTTTATTCCATTTCACTCTCCTTGGTTTTGTTCATTTGAACACTGCCTGTCTCCCATTTTTGTTACCACATGAAAGGGTGAATACTTAACTGTGTGAAGAAAAGAATTCAGATGAATGAAAGTCTCAGTAGAATTTTATTTAGCAAAGCAAATTTATGATACACTCCAGAGACTAGAATAGGCTGAGACAGGTAGTCAGATCACTGGATTCTTCTGCATTGAGCAATTTTAAAGTGTTTTAATGAATAGCTATAAGATCAGTGGCATATTCATGAAGGTTAAGTTTACTTGTTTCTTAAATATATTTCCCTTTTGGGTCTTTCTTTCTTTCTTTTTAAATGAAAGCCTCCAGAGTGCATGTGCATGAATGTGTATATGTGTCTAAAGTACTGTAGTAATGAATTATAATGACATCAGAGTCTTCTGAGGATACTGAAGGTTTATTGGTATGCATGTGTGGCAATTGGCAAATTCCCCTTTGTGCCTAACTAAGAAAGTAAAACTATTACGACTGCATTTCCAAGCATGTTTAAAGCCAAAAGCCATTTTGAATGTCAGTAGAGGTAGCCTACAAGGCATAGATTCAAGTGTCACCGGTTTCCTCATATATAACTCTATTCCTATGCTGTTTTACTTTAATTATACTATGGCAATTTAACAGCTAGGTAAATATTGGTTCCTTTTCCATCAGTGTGATCATATTACCTGACAGAAACAACTGTATCAGTTTGATGTCTGTCATTGTAACAAGCATGATGTACAAAGAGTAACTTAAATTAGGGAAACTTTATTTCAGCTTACACTTCCTGGTCACAGTCAGTAACTCAGGGAAGTCAGGCAAGAAACTGATGTAGAAACTATAGAGCAATGATGTTTACTGGCTTTCTATTTCTCTGTGGCTCATGCTGAGTTTACTTTCTTATGAGTACAGGTCCTGGAGAATGGTGCTATCACAGGGGGTAGGGCTCTCCACCATCAATATCAATGAAGACAATATCTCCCAGACATTCGCAAAGGACAAACAATCTGCACCATTCTTCAGTTGATGCTCCCTCGTTTCTGGTTACTCTAGGTTGCATCAAATTGACAATAAATCTAAAGAAGGCAACAATTTATGGCAAGGAAGAGTCCCTTTTTTATTTATTTTTCTTTTCTATCCTTTTTTGAATATTTGTCTTAGATGATTAGAGTCCATTGTGATGAATAAAGCATAGCACTCTTTGTCACATCACGAGCGTGCTCCTAAATTAGTTAAAATTAAGGTGGACTAGAAAGCAGGGAATGACACACACACAAAAAGAGGATCTTAGCTACAAACTCAAAAGGCCAATGAGCACATGCAAGTGACCCACTTACTCAGTAAAGTATCTCTCCCAACAGTTTCAAGCCAACAAAAGTAGTACATACAGCTGTAGAAAAAGCATTAAAAACATAATCCTGTGGATGACACTTTTTATACCCAAAACCCTGAAGCTAGTATGATTTTACCGATATAACTTCCTTACTAACTAAAATGCCCTCTCAGAAGCATCTAAATAAAACTTTACATCTATAAAGTTATATCACAAGTTCCCAAGATAAGGTATTTATTTCTTATTACAACATATAAAATCTGTTCATAACCAGGAAGAGTCATGCATTAATGCCCCAAGACCCTCTACATATATGTGATAGTTGTATACATTGGGCTTCTTGTAGGACTCTGAAAGTGAGATCAAGGGATATTTCTGTCTCCTTTATGGGATTTGAAATCGTATTCCTCATTTTGTGTGACTTTGTTCATCCATAATAAAAAGCAATATGTTTAGTCTTATTACAACTTGATACAATATACTTTATCTAAATTCATGGATCGCCAACCATTTTCTGAATAGAAATAAAGGAAGAGTGGATGCAGGAAGAGCAGATAGTGGAAGAACTGGGAAGAGAGGACAAAGAAGAAACTGTGGTGAGTATGCGAAATAATAAATAAAAACCTGACTCATATTCATTTAAATGAGTAAGAATACATTTATGGAATGTGCAAATTTCATCGAGGCTGGACCCTGATAGTTTTCATTTTTTTAAATATAATTTTTTATTGAAAAAAAAATTTCCGCCTCCTCCCCGCCTCCCATTTCCCTCCCCGTCTCCCTTTTCCCCCCTCCTCCCTCTCCTCTCCCCCTCCCCCCCCCCCTCTCCCCCTCCCTCTCCAGTCTGAGGGGCAGTCAGGGTTCCCTGCCCTGTGGAAAGTCCAAAGTCCTCCCCGCTCCATCCTGGTCTAGGAAGGTGGACATCCAAACTGGCTAGGCTCCCACAAAGCCAGAACATGAAGTAGGATCAAAACCCAGTGGCATTATAAATTTGCTTTGCTTCCCTCATCAAGCATTACATGCCATTTATTTTATTTGTATATTTTGTTTATTTTTAAAAGTTATTTAATATGATCTTTTGTGTGTGAACATATCTGCGCTTTAAATGTACACCATGGGTTTGCTTTGTGCATGCAAAAGCCAGAAGAGTGAATCAGATCCTGGGAAGGTAGTTACGTGTGTTCTTTAAACACTACATGGATTAGGGAACTGCGGCTGTATTCTGTGCAAGATGAGCACTGAGAAATCTGCGCAGATTTTCTGTGTAACTGCCACTCAACACCTAACAAAGATGGATTTATTACTTCAAAGAACCATAGTAGTGAAGCCTTAGAGAATCATAGTATCAGTCCACAAAGACAGAACCTTGCTCCATACTTCAGTTCTGAGCCTTAGAATTCAGAGGTCAGTAAGAAATGCTTATTTGTTTTCAACTAGTTGAAGCTAATACTGTAATAGAACTTTATAAAATGTATAATGTGCTCACATAAACAAAATTTAAAAATAAAATAAGAAAACAATTGGAAACTACAAATTTCACCTATGATTCTAAGGAGGGGAATGGAAAAATATGGAGGTAAATGTCACATAATATTTGAATTTAATTTTAAAATAAATTTAAAGATACTTGGTTAGACAAAGTTGAGGATAAAAGTATTTCTGTAGAGAGGGGTTATATAGCAAGAGAAGAACACCCATCTGCTTCCTGATATACTTTGCCTTTTATTTTCTTGAGTCCATAGCACTGTGTTTCAAATTAGAAAAAAAATTTCTAATGCTCACAATTTTTATTGCAAATTTTAACAAGACAATCTAATAATAAAAATATAGACTAGAATTATTTATGTATAATCAACCTTGGTTTTAGATATGAGTAATGTTTGAACAGGCAAACATTTTTTTGTGTAGTCAGGATTCAGACTTGAAACAAATACCCAAATAACCCGCTGACCAGACTGCACCATGCAGATAGCCGCGGGACCTCCCATTTAGTGAATCAAGGTTTACAGTTAGAACCATCTTCTTGAAGCTTTTTTATGGAAAACATAATTACTAAAGGCAAAAACCATCTTGATTCTCTGAAAATGAAATGAATAATACATAATGATGAATTCATAATTTAAACACCGTTGTTTATTAATGTTATTATAGCAGTTTTCTTGCTTCTAGAGTCTGTGTATACTTACATACTTGCATTTGCCTTCTTTGACCCTCACATGTCAGTAATATATCAATATTTTATAATACTTTCTCTGTGACACATTTCCAACTCATAATAACCTCCCTAAAGCTACATGAATTGCCTTCACGTAACTAAGAGTGGTTTAGATTCTTTTGTGCAATAAATAGATATGTGCATATACTTGTTTGCAACAGTTAAGAGGCTTTTTTGTACATTGTTGGTATTTTATTACACATGAAAGCACTTGCTGTCTTCTGAAGCATAGTAAACATAGAACCACCTGTGGTATTTCTGCTAAAAAATTAATTAAAATCTGTTACCTCCCCTTCGCATAAGTCTTCCATCAAAAAAGTCTTCTTGTGAGCACAGATGTCCATGTTTTATCAATAATGCAAATGAAATTAATTCAGCTTTGCAAGTAATTTATTTTTAAATACTCTTTAATCAGATTCATTATAATTCATTTTGTACTAGCATATGCTATCTCATTTTATTTTTGCAGTATTTATTATTTAATATGAAGTTAGTGTGAAATATCCCAGAAATGGTCCCTTGAACTGTACACTTTGAACTGTAGGTTCACTGCAAGCACCTCAGTAGAAAAAATAATCTACCTTCTTGTACCACATCTCCTACTCTTCTTTCCCCTCATAGAAACTAGTATTGTCCTCCAATGAGGACAGTCCCTTAACTGTCACCCATACAAACTACTAAGATCATTCTCTCCATTCTTATTTTAAGAGACCCCCATATTCCAGGACTGTACCCATAACAAAGAAGTGATTCTCAGAATAGATGGAAGAATTTGCACTGACAGGTCTGGAGAATTTCAATTTCATTGTACTAATACAAGTCATATCCTCATATCTAACAACACTTAAATGAGCTATATAGATTTAGCTACTTTCCAGTGATCTTAAGGCCTCCATTTCTAAGGTTATCTCTATCCCAGAAAATCTTGACAAAGTCACTTCCTACATATTATTTTTATTATAGCTTTTGCTGAAAGGCGACCCAACATAAACCAATGGTTAAAGGACGTTATTATACCTTTCTGTATAATGTTTAGAAATGTTCCTATATGAAGGTGCTAATACAGATAATACCCCTTTTTTGCATCGTATGCTTTACCAAAATATTATGGCTCCCAAAACAAATAATAGAAAATTAGCAAGAACTTTAAAATCTATGCTCTTGTGTTGTCTGTTATGTGTTCCAGTGTGTACACATAGCTTCCACACGTGAGAGCCCATGGTGTACTTGTGGAGGTGAGAGGACAGCTTCCAGAAGCCACTTATTTCCGTCCCCTGAACTCATCGACCTGAAATTTAGACATATTGGCATCAGTAAATCTGCTTAATCATGTATAACTTGAAGGGTGGATATTAGAAAAATCTCAGTTATGCAAATCTATAAGCAGTGATCCATGATACTATCATAGTAATTTATTCTTTGAAGGTATTTAGAAACTTGTGATACACTTAGATGAACATGAACGAAAATCAAATTACTGGATAATTACTTGGATACTCTTTGCTGGGAATGACTATTACTTCTGCTCTCAACACCTTGGTTGACTGTATTTAAATGTCTAAGGTTGAGGATATACATAATCTTCCCCCTTTTCCATGTTAGTCTGTCATGTCTGTGTGTTGTGTGATATTACTGTTTTGGCATTTTGGGTGCCTACCACCCAGATCCCAAATAAATTACACACAGATTTTTATTTTTAGTTATAAACTTGCCGCTTATCTCAACTTGTTTCTTGCAAGCTTCCCTTAAATTATCCTGACTACATGTTGCCTCTGGGTTTTTAGCTTTCTTTGTTTTTGTATACCTTTCTTTACTTCTTTTCCCCGTGGTTTGTTTTGTGTAGTTGGGTGGTTGGCCCTTGATGTCCTCCTCTCCTTGTTCTCTTTGCTTCTCTTTCTCTTTTCTCCTAAATTTCTCCTTCTATTCTTTCTCTGTGCTCACTATCCCCACCTATCCTTGCTGCTGCCGTGCTGCTGGGCATCCATTGCTTCATTAGGACCATCAGTTGTTTTAAACAGGCACAGTTAAACAGCTTCACAGAGTTGAACAAATGTAGGGTAACAAAAGTCTCACACCTGAAAATAATAAACCCTAACATCTATTTGCACCATTGTTGCTGTCTCAACTCACAAGAAGCTCATCTCAGTAAAAGACAAAGCTACACAAGGTGCATATTCAGTTATAAATGAAGTGACTAGAGAATTCTTTAACTTTGGCAAGTTGGAAATACTTTGTCTATCTGTGACCTTTCAGTTACCACCCAGTGTTATAGGGTACAAATGTAATACAAAACAACTCTTTTATAGGGTAGAACAGACTCTTTGTGTTCTATGGTGACCCCAGACTTGCTATGCATGCAAGAATTGTCTTGAACTCACAATACTCTTGCCTCCTTTACCAAAGTACAGAGATTTCAGGCATGTACCACCACTCCAATTTATGTAGTGCTAAGAATTGAACCCAAGACTCCATGCATGCTATGCAAGCAGTCAGCTAAATGATCTACCTTCCAAGCTTGAGACAATAATTTTTAAATAAATCAATACTCAATGTTCAAAACAAAAATGAACATTGCAGAAAAAATTGGGTGATACGTTCATAAGAAAAATCCCTTCAAAATCATATTCAAAATTATAAGACTTAGTAATTAATATAGGCTGCTAGGTATCAAAAATGATTCTCAGAAAAAAATCCATTGTGTATAAAACTGTCTTTAAAAAAATGCAATGACCTCCTCCTTGGGGCAGGAGTGTATTTGATGTTTACCGACTGAATTTTATTCCTGTTTTTGAGGTTCAAATTGAGTAACTTCACTGATTATTTTAAATATACCATGGCTATCTAATCATTTGTAATACACAGTGTTTATTTTATCATATAGTGTGAATATTTTATGATTCAATAGCGAAACTGAAACTAAATCTACATCGTATTTGTCACATTTATGACAACAATATGAAGTAGTATCACTTTAGGAACAAAAATTTGAGAATACATAGCATAGGACAATCATTGTACCCACAAGCCTCCTCCAGAAAGGTTTCATTAAACTTTAGCTGGAAAGACAGTCAGTGGCAGAATTGTGGCAATTTTCCACCATCTCTGACAGCTCATGCCAATAAGACAGAGCTAGATTTAAAAACAAAACAAAATAAGCAAGCAAAAATCCTGGAAAGGAAGGTATCCTAAGCATTAATTGTAAAGCTACATGATGAGAGAAACATTAGCCCCTCTACTGAAACATTCAATGGCAGTTAATAGAGAATTCCTGCTTTCTACCTAGACTCCTTCTTAACTCAGTATTCATCTGCAATGATTTAAAAAAGGAGAAATTTGGGGTTAGTTTTAGAGGTGTATTAATGGCTTAGAACCTCATGCCCTGTAAATGGTGAAGCAATCTACAGACATAGCATCCTGTTTGAGTGAAGTGTCTACTGTAGCAACTCAGAGAACAAGCAATGAAGAGCCAACCCTAGGGAAGGAAAACTTTACCTCTTAGTAAAATCAAGGTGTGATCTCATTAATAGTTATATATAGTTGTATATAGTTAATAGATAAAATATTTATATACAAAATCATTGTAAGTGTATCTCGTAGCACTGCTATTGTACACAAAGAATGACAGATGAGTGAAGAAAGAGACAGACAAAATACAAATAGATGCTTACTGCCTAATTATATGTAGAGAGTTGAAGCCTGGCCAGAGAATTAGGCTCCCAGATGAAATTAGTGACTCAAAGCTAATTAGGTATCTGCTAGGGCTATATGCTTGTTGGGAATACATCAAGGAGTACAATACCCACAGTTTTAGAAAATCAGGGGGAAAATGATACAGAAAACATATTTCAATGTTAATTGGATAGTAACTTAGCAAATGAGAACTGTGTTTATAAGTATGTCTGTGCACACACATGTGTTATTAATTTAATACATATATTTCCTCTACTGTTTTCCATTTCTAGGGCTAAAAATGGTTTTTACATCATAATTGTGTCCTATCACTTTTGCATTCATTAACACCTATGAATTTGAGATATAGCCATCCTCAAAAACATTACAAACCCTCTTTTCAATAGTTCTCACAGCTGTTGCCTACATAAAAACCAAACATAGTAAAGGCAGTTCTGAAAATAAATTTTTACCGTCAAATAGGTTTCTTTAAACTTCCTGTGTACAGCGCTGATTGGAAAAGAGAAGGTAGCTCCTAGGATTTCCATTTTCTCCTTTAGTCTTTTATTCCCCCTTCCTGTTCTCTATTCAATCATTGAGCTTTATTTTCCCGATACTGCATTCCCACTGGTCTCCATTTGATACCTTTAAGTACAGTGGGACCTCTGAGCAGTAAGTTCTTTCTGTTTCCTACAATCTGGTTTTATCTCCATTTACTCTGGGATCAGGTCTCACCAGGTACATGCTCAAATTTATCAATCTCCTGTCAGGGCTCTTTGGAGACCAGCTATCTTTGCTTATGACCACTGTCATGAACAAGTTAAACAGAAACTATAACAATGTAAACCACAACACTGGAGGTGGGGTTAATTGAGGGCAGAATCATATGAAGAAAGGGTGGAAAAGAAACAAAGAGAGAAAGATAATTCATTCCCGCTGGGGTGGCGTTTTAGAAGTGCTGAAGTAATTTGTCCAAGCTAATGAGAAAATGTGCCAGATGGAAACTTAAATCTTTAAGAATAGATGTATTCTGTCTATGTTTCTCCCCGAGGACATGAGAAGCTGACAGAGCCCTTGAATGACAAAGTTCTTCTCTGATGTCACTCACCTTAAGCTTCAGATCCATACTTGTTGTTCTCTTTCAACCCCATTGAGAAGCAGGGCTTCTCATTCAACTAACTGTGCTTAGAACAAAATCTGGAAAAGTTAAAGATGTCGTCTCCAGTTCACTACACACCATGAATCAAGCAGGTGCCAACAAAATTAACTGAACTGGTATGTGGAGAGAAACTTAACATGGGATTGTATGAATGTTTCTATTTTTTAATCAGTTGTAACAATACATCTCAAAAGCTAGCAAGTTTCTTCAGTGGTTGCAAGAGTATTGGATTACAAATCATATTTCTAATCTTGTTGTGAAGGCATCCTCACCTCAAAATCCAGGCTTTTACTTGCTTGGAACCACATTTTACACAGGTAGTTCTGATGCCCTGCATGGAGGGTTGATAAAGGTAAACACTGAGCACTCAAAAGGACTCAGTGGAATTTTTAATAGGACATTCTCTAAGGATGTCTGAACCTGATCATCAAGAGCCTGATGTCTGGCTGTCAAGACATTTGTTTCTTTTGTTTTCAAGCGTAATTTATTTTATGTGTGATAATTATTTACTACAACACTATATAGATAGATAGATAAATAGATAGATAGATAGATAGATAGATAGATAGATAGATAGATAGATAGATAGATAGATAGATAGATGATAGATAGATATAAATAGATAGATATAGATATAATTGAAATTTAAACTTAGATTTCTGACAATTTCACAATGGTGAAAAATACAAGCAAAAACATACAAATGTTAAGGTGTTCTCAAAAATGAAACTGGCAATTGAGGTATGTTAGGAGCAAGAGAATTAGTCTACTCCACAAAAAGCATCACCAAATTGTCAGCCATGAAAAGCATATACATACGTGTATATTCTTTATACACATATTTTATATGTATACATATAAATAATACACATATATACGATACATATACATCATATTTGGTGATGTGTGTATATATGTGTGTGTATACAAACATACATCAACAAATCATCATCCCTGAAAAGCATTTATACATATGTGCGTCTATGTTTAAGCACACATATACACACACATATATACATACATATTCAATAATATATATTCAAGTGACATTCTACAGACTGAGCATATTGCAATAATGTATTTAGGAATGTAGAGGTAAATAGAAAAGTTTAATGTAGTAAAAGTAAGTAGGAAATTATGTAATTATATTAGGACCTTCAAAAATTTAACTGGAAACTTTAGTCTCAATAGAAATCTTTTATTCTTAGCCAGAACCTGGAAACAACCTAGATGCCCTTCAATTGAAGAATGGATGAAGAAAGTATGGAATATATACATATTAGAGTACTACTCAGCAGTAAAAAACAAGGACTTCTTGAAGTTTGCAGGCAAATGGATGGAAATAGAAAACACTATCCTGAGTGAGGTAAGCCAGACCCAAAAAGAGGAACATGGGATGTACTCACTCATATTTGGTTTCTAGCCATAAATAAAGGACATTGAGCCTATAATTCGGGTTCTTAGAGAAGCTAAATAAGAAGGAGAACCCAAAGAAAAACATATAGGCATCCTCCTGAATATTAACCTTCATCAGGCGATGAAAGGAGACAGAGACAGAGACCCACATTGGAGCACCGGACTGAAATCTCAAGGTCCAAATCAGGAGCAGAAGGAGAGAGAGCACGAGCAAGGAACTCAGGACCGCGAGGGGTGCACCCACACACTGAGACAATGGGGATGTTCTATCGGGAACTCACCAAGGCCAGCTGGCCTGGGTCTGAAAAAGCCTGGGTTAAAACCGGTCTCGCTGAACATAGCGGACAATGAGGACTACTGAGACCTCAAGAACAATGGCAATGGGTTTTTGATCCTACTGCACCTATTGGTTTTGTGGGAGCCTAGGCAGTTTGGATGCTCACCTTACTAGACCTGGATGGAGGTGGGTGGTCCTTGGACTTCCCACAGGGCAGGGAACCCTGATTGCTCTTTGGGCTGACGAGGGAGGGGGACTTGATTGGGGGAGGGGGAGGGAAAGGGGAGGCGGCGGTGGGGAAGAGACAGAAATCTTTAATTAATTAATAAAGAAATAAATAAATTTAAAAAAAGAAAAAAAAAAGAAATCTTTTATTCTTCACTTTATACAGGCAGAAGATTCATTCTCGGTTTGCTATCATGGAGTCTGTAGTTACTTCATACAGGAAAAATTCCACGTTTATTTTTAAAGTCATATTTAAAATATCTACAACGTTCCTTTGTCTCTCTTGTTAGAAATCAAACAGAAATCTAAACAAACCATAATGCAATCAAAGTCTAAGAATTTGACTCAAACATTTGCTGATTGGCTATGAAAAAAACAGGAAGCTGTAATTTTGACCTAGTGTTTGAAACAATCGAATGTCATAAATAAAGGTTGCTTTGGTTATTCTCCCTTCCTGAAGTGATGTTTCCATGCAATACATGCTTAAAAGACAAGAAATTAAAAGAGCCTTTACTGAAATGTAGTTACTAAAATCAGGACTATATAGAACTATAACCCCTAGCAAACTTATAGAGCATTAGCATTTAGAGCATTCCATGACAATGCCCAGTTTTTCAAACAATGATTCTTTTCATTACTATTAACAGGTAAATTTATAATTTACTTGAAAATTGCAATTAATTTGATTACACTTTTAATGATGTAGTTTTGAGAAATACAAAATTTCTTTCGGCAAAATTAATTTTGGTATTTTCCACTTTGAATTCAAAGTTCATTTTTCCTGTGACTTTATTGGATCCTGAGGCCTTTTATAAATGTGAGGCATTAGCCCTTGAAGAAAAAATACTCTGCCTATTCTCTATTTAACTGATTCCCTTGTATACACATCTTGTAGTGTAAATGCAATAGTCATTTTCAAGGTCACTTCTCTCTGAGAAATAAGGACTACGACCCTGTTGATGCTAAAAGAAATCAACCACTGTCAACAGTGATAGAAGTGTGCTATGCACAAGTACCATGCTCAGCTCTTTTCACTGCTTTTTATCCTGGTCCTGTGAAAACAGTACAAGCACTGAGCTGCCATCTTCTTCACTTTAAAGAGGACTTTAAGGACTACAAAGCATGTAATTGCTTTGTCATATTTTGCTTTACATGGGAGAATAATTGTAGGTTTCAATGGACCTCCATCCTGTGGTATTAATCACTGCCATAGAGAAACATTTACAATGTGTTTTTATTACTCGATAAAACTGTCAGTACCCCATACATGCCAGAATTTTCCTGTTAACGTTTCCTCAGAGATAACACATGGTGTTTCTTTCACCATAGAAATGACTTATACAAATATTCATTGAAATTGGGGCAAACATTCTGGAATGGATCTATGCTGTAACCCGTTTCCCACACATTTTCAGGGTCTGTATTTGTAAAGAGAAACTGTTACAGAGAATTGAGATAAAGAAACCAATAAATAGTCTTCTATGGTCAAGACTTATGGAGAGGCACATTGGAAATAGATATTACATGGTGGGCTTCAGGCTTATGGGTGGAGAAAGAACAAAGTGATATGCACAATGATCATAGAGGACTATTATATAGAAGTGTATTGCAGAGGATGACATGGCAAGATGCCATCACAGGGGTTTTATAGTGAAGGCAATTTCATACTTACATTATTTCTGACTTTTAGATATTACTGGCTGCTAAAAATTATAACATTCCTGGCTATCTCTTTTTTTCTCACCTTAACCTGTAAAGAATGACTCACAAAGTTTTATCTCCAGTTCTTAAACAACCACAATGATGTTAGCTAATGATCGAAAATGAAAAAAAAAGTGGGGGGGGAACAAAGACAAAACTACTTAAAGGAGAAATGAAAATCAAGACTCACAAAGTCAGAAGTATAGTATTCTTTTTTGTTCAATAAAAAGGGATTCTTTTTCCTCAGTTTGTAAACTGTACTCAATTGTCTGATACAAATATGCCTTACCAAAGTGACTGATGGGTCTTTCAGGAGAAAGATCCTACATCTTTGAAAAAAAAAAAGATAATTTCTCAAGCTCTTCCAGCAATGATATTTGGGTTCACTTAATTGTTAATTACACTAGCTACAGAGAATTTTATGTATAAATATTGTAAATCTATGAGTTCTATGATCATTATTTCTCAAGTATTTAAAATTAGTTTTACATTCTTTTTACAAGAGAAGTTATTTTTGTCAAGATTCAGCTTAGTGCACTCTGTGTAAATGATGTATATTGCAATAGACACAGTAAAAGTAATATACATCAAATAAAAAACTATCCAAATGCATCTTATTTAAAAGTAAATGCTATTTTATTATAGGAAAGATCATATCCTCTAAATTGTCAAAAATCCCTCATCCAAAATTGGTTAAAATATTATAGTGGCAATGGTATGCAACTAATAATAATAAAATTGTATGAAAAGTAGAGCCAAAATCACGCATTGCCCAAAAGAATCTATCACATTTGATAGGGTTTTAGGGAAAGTATCTAAAGTAATTTCACACTGCGATGCACAGATTCTCAGCAAGTTCATAAATTGACTCATAATACAGTATAATGAAGAAGGAAACATAAACAGCTGAATCATCTATAAAGCTGTGAAGCTGTTTAGTCACCGCTAAACAAAATAGGACTATTGTTTAGATGACAGATCTACAAATAGATGTCGCATGTTGTTCAATTGATTGTATGTATCTTGAATAATACTTTCTGCTGATTTTTATCATGAATATGTGTCGCTTTATTTTTATGTAAGAATCTAAAGTACAAGTCTATAAGGATTTACCACCTGTTTTATGATATGTTGTAACTGAAGTTAAGGCAGCAGTGAAGGCATAAGTCACAAACAATCCCACACCAGTTTGGAATTATGGTTAATAGAATGGTTATTTATTTAAAGGGGAAAAACTTACAGATCTCTGTCCCAGACAACAGCCCTCTAAGCAATCAGGAAAGGAGCCTAGTCGCCCTAAGCGGAGCCAGAAGCCAGAGAGAGAGAGAAAGGGCAGTGGCTGCTTTTTTAAAGAAAGAGAGACCACGCCCCAATGGGCTGGTATCTCAGCAGCTATTGGCTGAAAAAGCTCCCGCAACACAGCAGGGTAGAAACAAACACAATGTTATTACATAACCCTATCAATGCATGGCCTTAAACTATTACTCATTTTGTTTCTAAATATGCTAGTTATTTTGATTTATTGTTGTCTGATGACAAGGATATAGATAATTTAAGTATTTTTCTGACACTTGTGATTTTTCTGTTGAGAATTCTTTGTTTAGATATGAACCCCATTTTAAATTGGATTATTTGGGGTTTTGATGTCTAGTTTCTTGAATTCCTTAGAGATTTTGAAAATAAGCCCTGTCAGATATAGGAATGATGAAGATCTTTTCCTATTTTGGAGGTTGCACTAATATTTGATCAACAGCACTCTTGCCTTACAGAAGCCTTTCAGGTTCTTGGTATCCCATATATTCATTGATGCACTTAGTATCTGCTTTATTGGTCTTCTGTTCAGGAATTGTTTCCTGAGGCAATGAATTCAAGCTTCTTTTCTCCTTCTCTTCTATCAGGTTTAGTGTAACTTGATTTATATTGATGTCTTTTATCTACTTGGAAATGGATTTTGTTCTGTGTGATAGATGTGGATCTACTTGCACTCTTCTACATGACTATGTCCAGTTTTACCAACGCCATTTATTGAATATTCCTTCTTTACCTTCCATTGTATAATTTTGGCTTTTTTGGGGAAAATTAGGTATGTGAATATATGTGAGTCTTGATTTGATTCCATTGATTCACTTGCCTGATTTTCTGAAAATGCTGTATTTTTTTTACTATATCCCCACTGTAATATTATTTGTGAATAATTGTACCTTGTCTTCTTCTTTTCCAATTTATATCCCCTTGATCTCCTTTAGATATTGTGTTGTTCTGTTGAGAACTTAAGAGTACTATATTGAATCAATATGGAAAGAATGGATACCCTTATCTTGCTCCTGAATTTAGTAAACTTGGTTTGAGTTTTTTTCAGTTAAATTTGATATTGACTGGTGAGTAGCCACACATTACTTAGCTTACATTTATAGAGAAAAAAAAAACCCATACAGGATTTAAGGAAGTTCACAGAATTGTAATAAAACAGAAATGTAGGACTTTAGAGATTCCCAGGAGAAAATTTGAGAGGATATTATCCAGAGAATAATGAACAATGCTCTTCAGCAGATTTTCTTCCTAAAACATTATCTGCCTTTGTATGCTCAGTCCCTGAGGTTAAGACACTGAGCAGGCTGTCAGGAAAAAGCATGTGGGGACGTTCTGCAGTCTTGCCTTGCTGAGTCTGTAAATATTGGATTTCATAGTCTTGACAAAGTAGAAGGACACTATTAACAAAGTCAAATGCCCAATTGGGTACAATGAAGAATCAATCTTAGGAAGGTCAAGCCATCATACTGCTCTGTGATTTTACCTGAGAAGTTAGCTTCCACAGCTTCTTTACTGCTGACAGAATCCAAAGGACTCCTGAGTCACACAAAAGTACTTTGTTACCATAGCACAGCTGATGGAGCATTTTTCTTCTTGGCACCAAGTCCTTAAGGACATTGCTAATTTTTGTGAGGTGGACGTGACAGTCTGAGATTGAAAAGTTAGTAGGTAGTAGAGGGAAACACCATTGTAATCACCACAAATATGTAATATATTCAAACATACATTCCAAACATGTTTACTCTAGAAACGAACATGGCCTTTGTTCCAAGGTATTAACTGCTCAAAAAAAATTGCTAATATGGTCTTTGGAAAATGATATGGCATAAGAAATAAAGAAATTCCATGAACTAAAACAAAAGAAGTAACTCAAATTTAAAGGACTAAAAAGCATCAACATCAAGTTAGGCTCAGGTGTTGAGTATTCCTTAAATGCACCTACTGACTCAGAAAAAAAAAAAAAGGCCCTTACTGGAGAAGGCAATGTCAACAGGAAATGCAACCTTCTACCAACAAAGTATGGTCACCAAGATTCCCACACATAAACATATATGTTTAAAAAAAGGAATATTAGACTAATGTGCACATTTTCAAATAACTTAAATCCTTTCTTTTAAAAGAAATATTTCCCCAGTATACCAAGACAGACAAAGGCAATTTTCTTTCCTAAAGGCACTATACCACTGCTTCTCTATGTTTTGTTGCAGTGGACAGAGGAAAACAATAAAAATACGAGACTGTGGGACCTTCCTCACAAATCTTGCGAGCATGAAGGTCCTTGTCTCCACAGTTATCCAGCAAAACCGGGAATGTGAAACAAGTCAGATTTCTTTTCAAAGGAAAAGATAGACAACCCCTTCCTTCCATCCATGTATCTAGAAACTGGAGGTGATTAATTCCATGATGCTCTGCGATATCTGTTAGGTCAGATGCCTTCAATCAGAGTGGGTGGTTGTCAATAACCTAAATTACCCTACATTGCTGGTATAGCCATTGCCCCCCCTGCCACCCCATGCTTCCCCAACCAGGACCCAAGATAACTAATAGTCTTATTATCTGCAGATATAGAGGCTTTCAAATCTCCAAATCAGGACCACAGGTTGCTAATAGCCCAAATGATCTCTGTGCAGTCTATATACCTGAGTCCAGGCCAAATCTTTTTTTAGGCCATTAAGCTAGTACGGGCAGCCTATCTCCAGAACCCATTTCCTCGAAAGAAATTTCATGTACCCTGAGTTTAGTTTAGCTGTATTTATGCTTCCTTGGGCATCAAGGATTGTATTACTCTAGGAACTATTTTCACCAAATTATTTCCCCATGATATTTGACCTCTACTATGAAAAGTAAAATAAATAAATAAATAAATAAATAAATAAATAAATAAATAAATAAAATAGACCTTTTATCATGTGGTCTTGGAAGCACATTAATCTACTGATGTAAGGATAAAACATTAGGACTAGTTTAATACTACGTCTTTTAAGAGAATATTAGTAGTATGTAAGAGTAGGGACTGTGACCCATCTACCCAAAGAATCCTGGCCTGAATAATAGCGTCAGCCATGGACTCCATTATCGAAAGAACATTAAATTAAATCAATTGTGGTTAGTTGCTTCAGTAATGTATTGCTACTATGAGACCACTAGCCTACCTCGCCAGGCAGGTCATTGTTGGAGGTGCAGATTATACAGTTTGGTAAGACTTGTGAATGATGTCCTTTTATCAGTTGCACATGGATACGCTTCCAGAACTATGAAAACTAGTCAGCAGGGAAGGAGCTTCTAGGTCTGTACCAGCTTACCATCTCTGTGTTCTTTGGTTAGAGTATGTGGTGTCTTCAGCAATAATCACCTTAACATTAAGTTCTGGAGGGTAACGGAAAGTAATGAAAATAGGCTATACTATTTGTAAGTTCATGGGACCCTAAAAGCAGCAACCCCCCAAATAATCCATTTTTAGCACCTGATTTTTGTTAGTTGACTTATGGTATCAAGGATGGGCAGTAGGATTTTTATTGACTCCTCCATATTCTTCTTTGCTAATGAGAAAATGAATCTTACTCATTCAATCTCCACTGTGAATATCTTTGTGTAAGTTACTCTGATAATTTTTGAGTTAGTAAAAACAGCATTCTCACTAAGGTCTTTTTTTTTCCCTTTATTTGTCTCCTTATGTCTGTATCATGTGTGAAAGAGAAAAAAAATGCAAATATAATTAACCTATAATCTTTAGCTTGCTTTTCGTTTCTCTGATAAGAACATGACCGTAAATAAATAAGAAAGTGAGGAAATGAGGTTTTATTTTATCTTGCAGTTTAAAGTCCCTTAACAAAGAAAGCCTGGAAACTGGAGGAAGAAACGAAACCAATACTTTAGAATAATGCTTACGGGCTGGCTTCCTATTTCTTACTCTCCATAGCTTGCTTAAGATTGAATTCTTGCACAATCCAAAGACATGGGCCAGGCACATCACTACGTAGAGTGGCTTGGGAATTCATGCGTCAATCATTAATAACATAAATGCCCCACAGACTTGCACTCTTCCAATCTGTTGAAGGTAGCTCCACAATTGAGATTCCAAGTCCCCAGGTGATTATAATTTGTATCACGTTGACAAAGATTTATCATCTAATTGTGGAAATATTCAATAGTGTCTTATTATCTATAAAATAAAATTAAGAAAAATTCTTAAACTTATGAAGAGTGATTTTAGTTCTTAGTTCTAAATTATATTTTGTGTCCTCAATTGTGTTTGTAATATTGAGCCATAATTACACTAATAGTCTTTGCATTTTTTAGCATGTCAAGAAAACTTTGTCTATTCATGGTTCTTCATAAATGGTTCTTAGAACTCTGTTTCTTTAATCGTTCTATGCCTTTTAACTTCATTTTTGTTACAAGCTCAATTTCTAACCAGTAATTTCTATGCAGGTTACTATTTATCCTATATCACCATTTTTATTCCTTAATTTTTATACCCGCTCATGTTTTACTTAATTTTAAATCTCACGCCACATTATTTTTATCTTTACCATTGGTCATTTGTTAATTGCTATTAATGTACATAGCTGCTCTCAGATGTTGTGAAGCATAGTGGGAAAGATTTATTTTGCTTCTGTAGCTAATACCCTCTTTCTATTTGGTGTGTTATCAAATACACATTGTGTTTAATTAAAGAATTATTTCTCAAACAAAATAGATTTTTTTGTAAACATCCTTTAAAACAAATGATAAGCTATCCAGAACCTACCTAAATGTATTCCAACTATAGTTGTTTTACAGATGTTACATTGTCCTCCAAATTGTATAGATTTTTGTAATGGATCGTTTAAGCGTTACAGAAGAATAAAAAGCCTAATGGTAAATGATGGAAGAAGCAAGTTGTAGAGAACACACTGCATTTCAGTGTTGGAAAGTTCATTAATATCCATTTAAAGTCATTTTTTCCTACAATGTGAATATTATTATCCATCACTTAGAAGTGGAGAAAGTAAGACTGTCTGAGTAGCTTATAAAAATCACTCCAACATATTAACTATTCATGAGTCTAAAAACATGAAAATTTGACATATGTCCCCTGCCATCATGGCTTATTTATTTTCCTGATATGCTATGAGGAAATAGAGGGGCAGGAGCGATGACTCAGGTCCAGTGCTTGCTATTTCAGGATAAGATGAGAAATCCATTCCCAACAATCCAACACACACATTTGACCAACTAAACACCTTGAAACTCCAGATACAGAGAATTTCATGTCCTCTTCTGGGCATCTTAGTGAACATGCATAAAAGCTTAACAAAAACACACCATGTATATCATAAATATATATAAATTGCATATGTTTCTGTCATAAATATATATATATATTTAATTTATTAATTAAAATTTTAAATTTATATTACATCCTGACCACAATTTCCCTTCCACCCTCTCCTCCTGTTCCTTCCTCCTACCTCCTCTGTTAACCCTTAATCCAATCCTCCATTTCTTTTCAGAAAAAGACAGCCCACCCATAGGTGTCAACAAAGCTTGGCAAATCCAGTTGGGGTAGGACTATCCTCCCTTTGTTTTAAGGTTGGGCAGGATAACCCAATGTGAGAAAAAGTTTTCCAAAATCCAGCCAAGCATTAGGGATCGTCCCTGTACCCATTTCTAGGAGCCCCCAAAATAGACCTAGGTATGCAACTCTCATGCATATATGGAGAGCCTAAGTCAGTCCTAAGCAGCTCCATAGCATCTCTCTTGTCTTTGCCTCCTTTCTTCCAGCATGCCATTTAGTTTCCCCCACCTACCTAAGTTCTACACTATCAACAGGCCGAGGCAGTTTCTTTATTCATTGACCAATAGTAGCAACACATAGACAGCAGGATCTCCCACACTGGCATACTGAGTGAGGTAACCCAGATATAGAAAGACAGTTGTCACATGTACTTACTTATAAGTGGTTTTAAAACATAAAACAAAGAAAACCAGCCTATAAATCACAATCCCAGAGAACCTAGACAACAATGAGTAGCCTAAGAAAGACATACATGTATCTAATCTTCATGGAAAGTAGAAAAAAAACAAGATCTCCTGAGTAAATTGGGAGTAGGGGGCCCATGGGAGAGGATTGAAGGGAGGGAGAGGAAGGAAAGGGAGCAGAGAAAAATGTAGTGCTCAATAAAATCAGTTTAAAAAAATGTAACTCCAAACAAAAAAAGAACAGAAATCCAACTCTGAGAGAAATTTTCAGTACATTTATTAGAAGTTCATCACGTTGATAACTGTGGGAAAAAAGGCAAGTTTGGAGAGAAGTTAAAGTTGGGTTTTGGTGTCTTCACTGACCCTAGAGAGCCGTAAATTAAGCTTTCCTCGAACAGTCCGTGATTCTGAACAGGAATGAAGAGTCAGGTGCCCTCAAGAGGTTGTGCAATGGAGTAGTACTTTCAATCCCAGCATAATTTTCAGGAGTAACAAAGTAAGGCCACTGCCAGAAGCTTGTAATAAATCTCCTCATCCTAAAGGGAAGCAGAATAGAACTTAAGAAACCACAGCAAAGTGAAAGAGAAATCATTAGGTTTAAAAGTCAGATGTATCTCTGGTTAAAAAATTTTTTTTTAATGATGATTCTTACTGTAAATATATCTATCTATATAGATAGATTGTTAAATGTATCTATATTATATATCTCTATGTTACTATGTATGCATATCTATATCTCTCTATAGATCTGAATATTATATATATGACTGAAAAGTATTAACTACTTCTACACTAAGAACTCATAATATGTATAATACACATAGTAATGTTTATATCTATTATTACTGTGAGTATTGTGTATAAAATATTACCTGTTTAACATTATGTGTGACATAAGCGTTCCTTAAGTGCCAGTGATTGTTGCTATTATTATATTATAATTACCTGAATTCTTCTACTTTCTATAATTAAGTAGATACTGTTCCAGAGACTGTTAGAAGAAAACTTTGAGAATCATTATTCTACTCTTAGCTTTTCTTAGTGGAAAAATGATGGTTAATTTTCAACTCTTTCACTAACCAAGAAGAGAATTAAATGTTCTTTGTTGTGCCTGTTTTTCTATTCTGGGGAAAAGATTTTAGGAAGGAAAGCATGGAATCAGTTCTAGAATGTAATGACTAACAGAAGTTCAAATCAATAATAGCTAAGATGTTGGATTAGAATGTCCTTGTGATTGATCAGATGCCCAAAATAATTCAAGCTAAGCAGGTAAAGACAGGGAATCAGTGTATTAGTCAACATCCATGTTGGAAAGCAAAATTCATACTAAATTGAGGAATGAAACAAAAGCAGAAACTAAACACTGAGTAAAGCATCAGATGGTGATTTCAGGGTAACTAAAATGACCAATGTTTAAAAAACAAAAGATAAATTAACGGAACTGGATGCTGAGAGTAAACTCTATTGAGTTGGATCCCAAACTTCAGTGAAGAGAGGGTTAAGCAGAGAAGGCTCGTTCCCTCAGAACACAGAGAGGAAAATAGATCACGGATCTCTAGATCTCAGAACTCTGAATAGCTCAGATGGTATCTAGTCCTTAAAACTCAAAGATGAATCTAACCACAAGGAAGACTGAGTACATGTGAGATGGCATGATGGAGTTGATGCTCAGTGTAAATAAAGAACTAATAAAGAAGTGGACTGTTCTGTTATTCTGTGGGCAAAAATGCCTGCAAGCCAAATTCATTAACCTTGTGTGCCAACAAGTTGTTAGTCTAGGGTATGACAAGATACGTGAATCAAATTAGGGCTGTTTTGTGTTTGTTATATCTATCCCTTTAAATTTATTTTACATTTTTAATTATAAAGTTGAAATAGTGTATTTGATAAGATATGTTATATACAATTCACATTTCAGTTATCATAATTAAATTCTACTGAAGCACACTCTTGCTGTGTGCATTTATGGAATTTGTGAGTCCTTCATGTGGAAAAGATGCAGCTGAACATACAAAAATGCCATTATGGTCCACCAAAGCTGATATTCTTTCTCCATTTCAAGAGAAATTTGTTGATTCTAGGTTACTACCTACTTCTGACAAGAGAATATTTTTGGAGTTCTAGCTACAATGTCAGGAAGAATATAAAAGTGTGTCTTTATTGCCGATACACAAAATATTAGACTCTGGAACATTTGCCACCTATTGCTACTGAATCCTAAGTGAGAGTGCTGGAGTAGGAGACTAAGTGTGGTTTGACTGTGTTCCAGCTTCTAACTTGTCCTACTTCCTTGATTTCAGTCCCTCACTATCACTGCTCAATTCTGCAATTCTGCTTGCTGATATCTCCTAAAATTTAAGAATTAAAGAGCTTGTGCCTGTCTTCTTTTCTCATTAGCTCATATTGTTCTTTTCCTCCCGTTCAAGCGTTCCCATACAAACAACACCATTGCTAAGCAGCATTCAAGATGAATTCAACAAGACCATTTGCATACTTGAGAACTGGTCATTAATAATACCAAGGGCTCCGTAAGAAATGATGTTAGGCAGTCTGCTAGAAAAATGAGCATTGAAATATGGCATAGATGAAGTCTGGTGGATGGTATGGGTCTCACTTGTCAGGCTCTGCCTATGTACTTCCTCCAGTTCTCATTGGCCATTGTTCTAGAGTACAATATCTATTTTCATATGACCAATATTTTAAAATGAAGTCAAAGAATGCTAGATAACTGTAGCTGTTTGCTTCTTCCCCTAACCCAAACTTGGTAAGAACTAGAAAAAGAATACTATATAGAAATTGTGAATCAGTTTGTCACATCTCCATTAATCTGTGTATCACCACGTGGCAGTGGCTTACTAGCAAAGTTTCAGCATGTCTGTCTCTGGCAGCAGCTCCATGGCTTCTCTTTGAAATTGCCTTTTCTCCCAGCATTCATTTTAGTTTTCTCCACCGTAGTTCTATTCTGCCCTATCAATAGGCCAAACCAGTTTCTTTATTAACCAATGATATTCACAGCATATAGAGGGGATTCCCACATCGGAGCACTGATAGGTATATAAAAGCATTGAATGGACACCGCTAAGGAATTCCACAGGAGAAGTGTGAGTTTCTTCTGCGATCATATGGTGAGTTCCTGGACACAGGTATATTAGGGACATGTCATCTTTGTCTGCAAGGTGACTTTTGCTAATATAAAATGTGCATTGGCAATTATTCAGAGGTTTATTTATACCCTCGAAAAACGTATAATTGAGTTAAGAAAGAATGTGTATTTAACTAAAACCTAAAACTTACAAATCAACACAGAAATATTTTAAATTTTTTAAAAAAATTCTTAAAGTTCCAGAGTAAAAAAACAACATATATAACCTACTTGGATTTAATAAAATATAAAATAATCAGTGACTTTTATCATTTAATAACTTAAATTGTGATTTTATGTACTACATTTTCACTTTGGCTACAAGATCCATTAATAATAATGTGCTATATTTATTTCCCTTTCTCTTTCGAGAATCCCCGAGAGTTTCAATAAAGACAGAATCAACAGATCTAATCAAGTCGTGTTCACGGTACCATTCTCTCAATGTATCTTTGCCAAAAGAGAATTCAAATGGGAGTTTTACTTTTGAAAGAGAAAAGCTTTCCTTGAACCCTTAGCAGACAAACCTGACAAAAGATTGATGTTCTGTGTTAACCCAGTAGAGATTGTGTGAAAAAGGAGATATCAATCAGTCCTCCAGATATTCAGGGCTTATCGTTCAGGACTTATGTCATTCAATGGACTGATATCTAATGGAATCATGAATAAAGAGGGCACATTGAATTGCAAATGATTGGAAATTGAGAGAAGCCTTTTGATGTTTGGTTATCTCTTCATTTTAAATCAACCCATGAAATGTTGAATGTTTTATCTTTGTATTTATTTTGCCTTACATTTTATTTACATATAATTGTACATTTTTCTTTTTGTTTTTTTTTCAAGACTTAATGCCTATTCTCTCTCTGTCTGATACACTACTAAAAGCATGAAACACCATTCTATCTATAGAATGTAACTGCTCTGTAATTGTAGTATATAGCTTAAATATTGAACACTTCTTACTTAAAATAATATAATAGCTATTATATAAATTACAATTCTTGATATCCATTTCTATTTCTTAGAGTAAGTCAAAAATATATGAATATTAATATAAGTATATAAAATTAAACAGTATGGACATAAGAGATAGGTAGATGGATAGATGATAGATATAGATATAGATATAGATATAGATAGATAGATGATAGATAGATAGATGATAGATAGATAGATAGATAGATAGATAGATAGATGATAGATAGATAATAGATACTTAGAAAGACAGATTCTCTGAATTAACTATTACAATAAAACAGTTTTTTTCTAATTGAAGCTAATACAAGCACACACACAAACATGTACACACACATCCATGTGAGCAATTCTGTGGTACATTTTCTTGATTTTAATGATTGATGTATGAGGTCCCTGCTCATTATGGGTGTTTCCACCTCTGGTCACTTGGTAAATACTGAGCAAGCCACAAGGAACTAGCCAATAAGCAGTGCTTTTCTATATCTTCGACTTCAGTTCCTTCTCCTATGTTCCTGCACTGAATTCTTGCCTCAAATCCCTCAGTGATAGAATGCTGAATGGAACTATAAGATGAAATGAATGCTTTTCTTTAAAAGTTGTTTCTATTTTGTTATTTATGACAACAAAAGGAAGCAAATGAAGATAATAGAGCAAGATACAACATTTTTCAGAGGTCTTACCGATGTGGGATGTTCTGTATATGTGTTGCTTTCATTGGATAATGAATAAAGCCATTTCAGCCAGTGGCTTAGCAGAGTAAAACCAGGCAGGAAATCTTAACAGAGATATAAGGAAAGAATAGGCAGAGTCAAGGAGATGCCATGAACTGCCAAAGGAGAAATACCCTGTAGGAACCTGACCTTCCTGGTAGGGCATAAACTTGTGGTGATACGCAGATTAATAGAAGTGGGTTAATTGAAGATATAAGAGTTAGTTAATAAGAATCTGGAGCTAAACGGCCAAGCAGTGTTGTAACTAATATAGTTTCTGTGTGATAATTTGGTTGTGGGCAGCCAGAAATGAACAAGCAGTCTCTGCCTATATCTTATTGTACTTTTTCCTCCCGTTATGCTACAACTGTGTACCAACCTCCATTTGTGCATAAAGTTCATTTTTGGTGTTGTCTTTCCAAGTTTTAATGTTGATTCTCTGTAGCATATTGTAGATGTTTTCTTATGAAGAATAGAAATTTTCTGTTTTTTTTTTTTTTTGTTGTTGTTGTTGTTTCTGTACGTTTTCAAATATATTCTAAGGAACGTGAGGTGAGAAAGAACTGTTTAATCTAGGTATTGCTTGAAGAAGAAAGTAGAAGAGCATGCTAAAATTTAACTTACTTTTCTCTAGACATTGTTTTTAGCCTGTTTTACTATCTCAGCAACTTAATGATGAGCATCCTTTAAAATTTCGATAAGGGAAGGATGTAAGTCTTGCTTGCCTAGACCATTACAAAATCCCCCCAAGGATTGGGCATCTTGCTTCAGCCAAATTATCTCAGGTTCATGTGAGATATCCTTGGTGTATCACTGAATAATGCAAGTCGATTTCTCTGCACAGATGCCAAGAATGAACTTGAGTTGGATAATTATTGTCTAAAGGAATCTAGAATTGTATTTTTATCTCATGTTTTAAAGACATAGATCCTTTTAACATGAAGAAAACTCCCTTGTGAAATTTCCTTTGCTGATTCTAGGAATTAATATTTATTTCAAAGAAATATAAAAAAATTAAAATCAATTTATGTTTACAAACAAATTAAAATCTTTAAGACACTTTGTATATTTCCTACATATTATTGTTTATAGATATTTTACAACTAATTTTCCATATATTAAATTTACTTTGCAAAATACATTCATTATAATAACTATTGCCTACAATTTGGTTACAATAATTTATTTTGTTTAATTTCCTTATCTTGATTTTTATTTTATTTATATTATGTATTTTTAAAATTACTATAAAATTCTTATTTTCCTCAATATTTTCCATTTAAGCACAATTCCCTCTTCTCTAATAAAATGTATAATTTTTAAGAAAATATGAAATAAATTCCGCCATTATAGGTTAGATTTTAGAGAAAATTTATGGAATTTATCACTAACCTTGATGATTTAATACCATCAATGACATAATGTCTTCATAGATGTAAGGATAACTCTTGGTCTGAGTTAAGTAAAGAGAAAATGAAGTTCATTTATGGTGTTATAATATCACGATGCACAGGATGTGAAGGGTTGATCACAGACATTTAGGGAGCGATGTTGCAACTGTTAGATACAGACACTGAGCAATAGAATAGGAGGTGATTGCAGCATTAAGGAACCGAAAGAAGGATTTGTTTTCTGCTTTACAACTGAAAAATTTCATTTTGTGCTTAAGGTTTGATTTTTGCCCTCGCCACAATTTTAATTCAGGAAATAATTATTTTATGCTATTAGTGATAAATTATAAATTTGGTTTTAGCTGAAAATAATTTTTATAGAAAAATTATCCTTTAATATTCTTTATGTTGCACTATTGTGTTAATATAACAAAATATCTGGAACTCTATGAGTCACAAAGATGATCAGTTTTCCATTTACAGCTTTGTGGGTTCAACCTGCAAAATAAAATGGACAGGTATATTCAGGCTCAGGTGATGCTGACTCTGGTCACGTGAACCTGGTGAGCAAAAATCACATGTAAAGATGCAAAGCAGGAAGCATTAAAACCCTAGACCCACTCAGAATATTTTTGTAGTTTTATTTATTTACCTGTGAATCTCATTATTTGTTCATTTTAAACAACTGGGTAATATTTCATTGAATGATTGTAGGTAGAATAGAATCCAAAGAGATTCATACTTGCCACCTTCACAAAATACAGCTCCAAATTGATATAAAACCTGAACATAAAAGCAGTTATGCTGAATCTGATAGAAGAGAAAGTGAAAAATAGCCCTGAATTCATTGACACCCATTTCTGGTTTTTAAACATATGCAGCCCCTTTGGAAATCAGTGTGGCAGCTCTTTAGAAAATGGAAATCTATCCTCCTCTAGATCTATCTGTACCACACTATATTCTATATATACTACATATAAGAAAAAGATACTTCATGGTACAACAAAGATACTTGTTCAACCTTGTTCATTGTTGCCCTGTTCATAATAAATAAAAACTGGAAACAAACTAGATGCACCTCAACAGATAAATGGATAAAGAAAATGCGATACAAACTAAATTGTTATGGACTAGGATGAAATGTTTAAAACTACAAAAATCATTGAAAATCAGATTATATAGAAGCTGAGGATCTAGCTTGGGCTGATAGAGTACTTACTGCAGTGACCTCAGTATCTACGTTTCACGCTGGCAAACAGATGGAAAGCCAGCTATACTTAAAAGCTTCCTCCTTGAGAATTAGCTTCATGGCACCAGAAGGTCCCATGCAAGTTTCTAAAGGAATAAAGCAATGAATATTCCTAGCATACTATAATACTTATGAACATAAGCTTTACCAGTATGACACATTAACTCTCAGGGTACTGTAGTTCACACATACCTTCCCGTCCCCAACAGTTCTGTAATTGGACTCAAATTCCACTCAATAAAAAGAAGTTAGGATTGTTACTGAAAAATTAGCCAGGACTAATAGTCATTAGTCTACCTATTTACTAACCCCGCATAATTTCCAACTATATGCTAAGTATTTAAATACCCACAAATAAGTACAGGTTTTACCCCAATCAAGTAAGCTTTTTGCAACAAATGGAAATCATTACAACACCAAAGAACAAAACAAAACAAAAAGTAAACAACTGAACAAAAAGAAGAGTTATTGATTGCAGTTCCAGCAGATATGTGTACAACACAACTTCTCTACATAAGGCTTAGGTATCATTAGGAAAAGGAGGGTGGGAAATTGTAAGAAGCAGAGAAAGAGGATCATTACAAAAGTGTGTCTTCTAGAAATGTTGGAGATTTTACATATATAAAATCTCACCAACATGACTGATTAAACATGGCCTGAACAAGGAATGCACCAATAAACCTCATGTGTTTCTCTCAAAGCACCAAGTCAGGAAGGCTGAGAGCAGAAGAAATAGTCTTACCCTAGGAAGATAACACCAATGGATTATGCAATGCCAAAAGGCCAACCTTGAGAATATATACATGAAAGAAATATTACACAGACTTATAAGGTTGTAGTTACATATTTAGGAATATATATATATATATATATATATATATATAAATACATGTATATGATAATTTTTAAAATGAGACCATGAATTTAAAAGAAAGCATGGTGGGCATTTGGTATATGGTAGAGATTGGAGAAAGTGAATAAAAGGGGGAAATAATGTAATTATTATAAGTCATACTAACCAAATATTGAGCCCCAGTTGCCTTGTAATGGATAAACCCTGTCTGAAAATAATAAAACAAGCTATTCATAAGGAATGGCACCTAAGGTTGACCTGTGCTGTCTATATACAAGCATATCCACCTCTGTGGATATTTAAAAATATCAATGTACCTTCCCACATACAAACGTTTACACATATGTACATATACACACATGAGAAAATTCAACTCTAAATCAAATATATTTTTTGAACTAATTGGAATTCAACATTTTTATAATGAAGATGATACACATTATCCTTTGAGGATAAGTTAACAGTTTAACATATTTCAACCATTTAAAGAACATGTAAGATTGGTCATTAAAGATGAACATTTTTACCATGAATAGAGATGACCGGATTGCATAAGATCCCACATTAGAACTCTGATTAATGGAACTGAGTGCATTTCCATGGATGCCAAGAAGGATTCTTTCTCTGTGCCATGTGAGGAAACTTTGCCCTCTGTTATCATAGAAGTCACCATTCACTCAACACTGAAACTGAAGAAATGGACTCTGATTTCACTCAGTGACTGAGATTAATGTCTGATGTTTGCTCTGGGTTTGGCATGTTGACACAGCAGACATATCTGCCTGAGACATTTTAAAAACAAATGTTTACTGGGTTTTTTGAGAGATGTTGATGAAAAGAAACAAAATCAAATAATTGTAAGATCTTTATATCTTCATATAGTCAAATAATACATAAAGTTATTATTTTATTTCTTATAATAAATTCTTTCTGACATATTCTAAGAACTGTATTTATTAAAATATATAGCTAAGATGTTGCATTTTTTGTCACAATGCAAATCTCATCAAATTGACATTTACATAGATGGAAGAGGCAAACCATTTTATGCCTTTTTAAAAATGTATTATTAAATTTGGTTTTAAGTTAACGGTAGCATTTATTGACCTTGATACACTATCCACACTCTCTCCAGACACTCAGCAGTTCTTTTTGTCTTCTCATTTCTGAATAATTCAGGACATCATAGAAGCTGTGTTTATTTCCTTACCATATTTGCTTATATTGACTTTAAAGGCAGTGACATAGGATAGTCAGCAATAATGGCAGGGTTAGTATTAATGCTCCATTGTTGGTGGGAGAACAAACTTTTACAGCTGCTGTGGAAATCTTATATCACAATTTCTCAGAAAATTAGAAATCAGTCTACCTCAAGACTCAGCATACCCAAAGGAGGCACACCATAAGGACATTTGCTCAGCTCTGTTCATAGCAATCATTTTTGTAGCTAGAACTTGTAAACAACCTATATTTCACTCAGTTGAAGAATGGATGAAGAAAGCACAGTACATTGTGGTACGTTTACACAATGGAGTACTACTCAGTGGGAAAAAGGGTATCTTTTAAATTTGCAGGCAAATGGATAGAACTAGGAAAAAAAAAACAACATCCTCACATCCTCAGTGAGTTAAAGACAGATCCCTAAAGACAAATACAATAAGTACTAACTCATAAGTAGATAACACACATATAATAAATGTTTAGCAGCCTACAGTCTACCCCCACCAGATATGCTAGAACCCTCTTCCAGAAACAAATGAAAGCAGATGCAGAGATCCTCAGCTAACCACTGGCCCAAACTCTTGGAGTATAATCGAAGTGAGGGAGGAGCCATAATGGACAAGGGGATTAGGAACGATCAAGCTGGGAAAACACACAGAATCAGCTGTCCCTAGCAAGTGGGCAATCACTGACTCTGGACTGACAACTTGGTAACTTATGTAGGATCAAACTGTATTCCCCCTAAATACAGGTGACAATGGAATAGTTTGGACAGTATATGGGGTCACCGGCAGTGGGACTAGGATCTAACTCTAATTCATGAACTGACTTTTTGGAGCCCACTCTCTATGGGAAGATACCTTGCTCAGCCTAGGCATTAGGTGGGGGAGTACTTGGTCCTGTCTCAGAGAGGTGATGGAACAGACTTAGTTGACTTCCCAGTGGAGACCTTACTCTGACTGAGTAGCAGATGGGAGGGTAGGGTAGGCGAGAAAGGAGCATAGGGGAACTGAGATTGGTGTGTGAAAACAAACAAACAAACAAATAAATAAATAAATAAATAAATTTAAAAAGAAAGGAAAAAAAGATAAAAAATAATATCAGGAAATTTGCAGGCAAATAGATGGATGTAGAAAAAAATCCTGAGTGAGGCAATCCATTCTCAGCAAAAACAAAGACGATATGTACTCACTCATAAGTGGATACTAGATGTAAAGCAAAAGATAACCAGAATACAACCCATAGCTCCAGAAAAGCTAAAACCTTCATCCAGTAAATGGTGGTACCAGAAGCAGAGATTCACAACCAGGCATTAGGTTGAGCTCCAGGAATCCAGTCAAAGACAGGGAGAAGGGAATATATGACCAAGGGAGGTCAAGATCATGAGGAAGAAATCTCCAGTGACAGCTGAACCAAGCTTGTGAGAACTAACCAATTCCAGACCAACAGCTATGACCCTCTTTGGGTTCGAACTAGGCTCTTTGAATGTGGGAGACAGTTGTTCAGCTTTGTCTTTTCAAAGCGCCCCGTGCAATAGGACCACAATCTATGCCTGATGCAAAAGGTACTTTTGGGGGGTTTATTCCCTAAGATGGGATGTCGTGCTCAATCTTAGTGCAGGAGGGAGGGGCATGTTCCTGCCTCAACTTAATGTTCCAAGCTTTGTTGACTCTTCATGGGAGGCGGTTGCCTTTGGGAGGAGTGGATGAGAAGTGGGTTACTAGGAAGGCAAAAGGGACATAAGGAGGAGTGAGAGGGGGAATTATGTTGGGAATGTCAAATGAAATTGACATATAAGTTAAAAAGAAGTTTATGTAAATTTCACAATTGAAAACAGCTTTGCTCCCTTTTATTCATTGTATCTGGATCTTTACTTGGGTAATCACAGACAGACCACCTTCTGATTAGACCCCTGTTGTCGGGGACTCTGCCACACGTATACAAAGGCAGAATTCCTAGGAACTTATTAAAACAATTCTTCAAGCCTCTGTGAGTATTTATATGCAAATAAATGAGGCTTACCATGACTTCCCCAGGAATCAATTTAGAATTTATATGTAATATTTATTTCAATATCTTTTGATAAAATATGGCTATATATTTTAAATATGCCACATAATTATGACAGAACCTTAATCACTTTGTCATTCATTTTGATATTTTTAAAATTTTTCATAAGATATGTTTACATTATTTCCTCTCCTCCAACTCTTTCAAGATACAGTCAGCCATTCCTAACTGAAAGGAAGGATACAGCAAAAAAAAAAAAAAAAAAGCAGCACTTAAAAAGAGGCCAACTACACCTGTGCTTGATGCCTGCACTAATTGTTCTTAATATACTCATCACAGTCCATTGGAAAAAAAAACTAATGTGCCAGCCCACCATCCCAGTTCCAAGCTGATATTAATTTAAAAAAATTAGTACTTAGGATATTATGATCACTCCACTTTCCTGGTACGATTTTTATCAAGCTTAAAGTTGTGCAGATATTTTATGTGCTGACACAGTCTCCGTGAATTCACACATGCATCAATCCATTGTATATGGAAAATGCTGTTTCTTTGGAGTCAATCACCACCTCCGACTCAAACTCTCTGCCTCTTCTTGCTCATAAATCCCTGAGCATTGAAGGGAGGGTTGTCGTGTAGACATGCCATTTAGGGCTGAATGCTGCGAAGTCATTCTGAACATTGTCCTGTTGTGGGATCTGTTTGTTACCATTTACTGCACAAAGTCACTGCTCTTGAGGGTAAAATGATGAAGTGATCTCTGGTTATTGCATTATTTCATTAGGAGTAATTTGCTTTTATAATAATTTGTGATATAAATTATATTAATATTTATATAATAGTATACATTAGTGATAAAATATTAATATATTTATAATATAATAAAACTATATTATATTAATAATAATAGTAAACTTCCCCTAGGGTCCAGTCTCAGAATCATGGAGTCATTACCAATATGGTTTCTATCTCATACCAACTCAATTCCACAACACATTAAAAATATTTGTCCACTATGATTAACTTGACTTAATCCCAGAGATTAAGGGATGATTGCATGTATGAATGTCAGTAAGTGTGTTCAAGCACATAAACAGATTACAAGAGAGAAAAGATATGATCAGGGGCTGGAGAGATGGTTCAGATGTTAAGAACATTGCCTGCTCTTCCAAAGGTCCTGAGTTCAATTCCCAGCAAACACATGGTGGCTCACAACCATCTGTAATAAAGTCTGGTGCCCTCTTCTGGCCTGCAGGCATACACACAGACAGAATATTGTATACATAATAAATAAATAAATAAATAAATAAATAAATAAATAAATATTAAAAAAACATATGATCTCCTCATTAGATGCTGAATATGTCCTTAACAAAAATCTAACACCCTTCTAGGATAAGAGTCCTGGAGAAATTATGGCTGTAAGGGACAAATCTCCACATAATAAAAACAGTTTACAGGAAACCAATATCCAGCAACATTGTAAAAGGAGAAAAAAATTACTTTTACAATTTTGATAGCACAATATTATCTTTTCAAGAAATTATAAAATGAAATAATAATATAAATATTTAGTGATACTAAGTTTTCTAATTTAAATTTACTTTGTGCTTAAAGTTTAGAGACAGTAATAATTGTTCAATATATGTTAAATATTAAATATCTTAATGATGTTGATATTATGAAAGGACAATAAATTCAGTGATTATAAAGAAATATTCACAAGTATTTATTTTGTTAGCAGACATTATATGTATAAAGTAGTGGTTTGATTATAATATTTTATTCATGTATGTAGCAAAATTATTATTCTCCATTCTTTAACCTTTCATCACGTCTTACTAATTCCTGTTACTTTTCTGCCCCCGGTCACTCCCATTTTATATTCCTCTTCTTTGTTTAACTTTCTATTTACATCTTAGAGAAAACAGGTTATATGTGTTTTTATGGAGCTGGCTATTTCACTTCAAACTATTTTCCTAAGTTCCATCCATCCTTCTGCAAAGAATGAAATTTCTCTCATTGTGACCCAGTGTTCTCCATCGTTGTGTATACAACGTTTTCTGTATTCACTCATCCTCTGATAGGTGCTTAGGTTCCTTCCTAATTGTAGGTTTCAGCTATCTCTACTACAAACTGCATTTGATTTTTTTTAAGTTGGTTTAGTTTGATCACATGACAGTCTTAGTTTTACTTTTTGATACAAATCACTATTGACTTCTAGAGTTGGCAAACAATTTTACTCTCCCAACAAAGAATTATAAAAGTTTGTTTCTTCCTAAATTTGTATTCTTGTCAAAATTTGTTGTAGTGTTTTCTTGATGATAGCCATTCTGAAAGGTATAAAATGGAATCCTAATGTAATTTTGATTGCTGAAAATGTGAACATTATATCCTTAACCATCCTGGAAAAGCAGGAGAAAATTATTTTCAAATTCCATTTCATTCAGCCAGAATGACTATCGTCAAAAGCACATCCAACTACAAATGATGGCAAGAGTATAAGTGTATGTGAAAATTAATGCTTATATACTGTTGATGGGGATGTAAATTAGTCTAGCTACAATTGAAATTAGTTTTGGAGATGCTTAAGAAAGAAAAGTCAAAGCAAAACAACAAAAAAATCTTATAAAAAACAATTCTATATCTCCTGCCTTGGTACTTCTCCAAAGAGAAATAGAAATATCTCTCTCTCTCTCTCTCTCATATGATATATATATCATATATTCTACATATATACATATATATTCCATTGTATCTATACACACATACATACATACATACAATGGAGTTTTAATCATTAAAAAGAACACAATTATGCCATTTTCTTTAAAGTGGATGGAACTGGAGATCTTCCTGTTTTGGGACAAAAGACAGACTAAGCATTCAGAATATCATGTTTGGTATCCTATAGAGGATATGGGTTAATAAACAATAGTAAGATATAAGAAGCGTATTTGAGGAGAACACAGTGGGGCAGAGTAAAGGGAACATGCAGAACACAGCTGCACTTCTGTTTAACAGACTAAATTAGGAACAATGTATACTCCAGTAATAAACTGTTACCTCAGGATTGCTCTGTTATAATCATCCTTTGAATTTTCATGTAGATTTTAGCCACATTTTCCATATTTCTGAAACTTGTCATAATTTTGAAGCATACATATTTGAGAACATAAATATCTGTTGGCAGTGTGTCTTTTAAACAATGCCAATTCGGTCCTTTAATGGACTTGTTTAGTCTTTTCAAGTTGCAGTTTTTTTTTTATATTTTACAGTTTATTTCTTTAGTGTGTCCCAATTTCAGCTACACAGACCTTTAACAACGTTAGTTTTATTTGTTACTGCTTTTATTGTTTGTTTGTTTTACTGTAAACACCCTGTTATGTAACCCAGAGTGTTCTCAACCTCATTATTTAGAGAAAAATTGATCCATAATTTCTCTCATATCCTCCTCTTGAGTACTGGTGCCAAGTTCCACTATATTCTGTTTGTTTTGTTAGAAATGGTGACAACTTAACTGCTTCATTTTTTATTTTTGTTTATCTTTTCAGCTTTTGATACTACTTCTGATTGTATTGTTTTCCAGACACATTTTTTTTTCCAGTGAAGTCACTGTCAATATGCCAAAAAGTTACTGGATTTTTTAAGTTGACTTTTGCAGTATGCTGTTTTGATGAAAGTGTTCATGAGATTTTAGAGTTTGCCAGAAAAGTTTTTAAAGGCGTTACAAGTATAGGACCACATTTTTTTTCAAATACAGCTTTTCACTCATTTTTTAATTATTTATATCCCTATGGCTAAGATTTTAATTATTTTTCGTAATATAAATGAATGTATATACTCAATCCTGAATTTGAAGAAAATGCTTTTAGATTTATCCTACTTAACAAATGTTGAATTTTTTTTCTCGCATTATATTGAGATATGATACCAATAATTCTAATTTCTTCAGGGCTCTTATATAATGCAAGAGGATGAATTTTCCCATTTGAAATAACAATACTGGTTTGAGTTAGAATCTAAATTTTATGGTGTCTTTTGTGATTATCACAAGTTGAAAAATATTGTATTTACCTTATTATTGGCAAATATTGATCCATAAATATCACAGTGATTTTAAATAGACCATCAATAATTTAAGTTGTTGTATTTATAAATCATTAATGTTTATTTTTAATTTATTTTTCTACCTACTTTCTTACCAATTTATCATCTACTTATATAATGAGCATCATATTCTGTGTTAATGATGTACCTGATCTTGATATTGAATGAGTAGTGAAGTGGGAAAGTCTGGTAGGCATTATGGGAGGGTAAATACATATTCAAAATATATGGAAAATATGACTGAATTTTTTTTGTTTTCTTTTGTTTTTCGAGACAGGGTTTCTCTGCGGCTTTGGAGCCTGTCCTGGAACTTGCTCTGTAGACCAGGATGGTCTCGAACTCACAGAGATCCGCCTGCCTCTGCCTCCCGAGTGCTGGGATTAAAGGCGTGCGCCACCACCGCCCAGCTATGACTGAATTTTAAAGAGAAGAAAAGAACAATGATGTCTCAGTGCCTAAAATCACTCACCGTTAAGTCAGCAGACCAAAGTCGATGTCAGAATCTACCCATTTGGAAAGAGAGAATCAATTCTGAGTTCTGACCACCAATCTTGAATTGCTGCTCAAAACTCAAGCTTACACATGCTCAATAAATAAATAAAATTTAATTTAAAATTGTAACCTTTTTAGTAGTGTGTATAGTGGTAAATGCATCATATTATAAGTAAAGCCAGATCAAAGCAATAATATATAACCTTTTATAATATGGAACATATTTTATGGAGGCATTTCTGAAACAATTAAAGCACTTTACAGTTAAATATCAAGAACCGAAGTTTGTATTTACTTTACAGAGTGAGTATCTAAAGCATAGAGGCATTTAAAAACTATCTGATGCTCAAACTGAGTGAAATATAGTAAGTGCTGAAGACCGAACTTTGTTGTGACTCACCATGAAAAGATAAAGGATTTAGTCATTTACTCTGGACTGATTATGATTTTACATAATCAGAGCTCTTTTCAGAAAACTAACTTAACAACATTGATAAGAATGATAAGAAACAAAGCTTTTCATCACGGGATTAATTATAGTGGATCAGGTGGAAGATAGGGAAATTTAAGCCACAGGATTACCTATGGGCAGAGATTTCATCAAACACATTTGTTAAATAAAATATCTTTGATATTTAGAGGACCTAAAATATATATATGAGTCAAAGAAGAAATCAAGATTTCTTGGTTGACTCTAACTATGATTTATATGTGAAAATGTGTGATTATAACATTTCCAAAAATAATTATTTTAATTTCCATGATGATGTGAAAAGAATTTTAGAAGTGAAATAATTTATATAAGAAATATGAAGCACGTACATAGTGCTCTTGAGACTACTACTGAAAAGTCTTTCTTGCACAAAATTTTGATGTTGATTTCTTTATGTCCTCAATGAACCAGTATTTCCATTTCTCTTTAGGAGAATTATCATACAATAGTAGTGACTATTTCTTGTTTGTTTGTTTGTTTGTGTTTGTTTGTTTTGGCAGTGCTTGGGATTGGTCCTGGGGCCCTGTATACAACATACTAGGCAGGTAATTACACTAGGCAGTATCTACAGCTAATTACTTAAAAATATTTTCATAGGCTTTAGCTAAGTTGTGCTTGCTCTACAACTCACTAGCAATTCTGCTAATTCAGGAATGGAAAGAAAACCAGACCTAGGTGTTCACATTTAAATTTCAAATCCTTTTCCTCCCTCTTTCCAGATCCTCCCGACATCACCATCTACCAAAGGTCATATTTCTTCCTACTCACTCTCAAAAAAAAAGAACAAAACAAACAAGCAGATAACAATATCACAACAAAAGTCGCACATTTTTAAAGGATATTACTTTTACATGGTAGATGGCCAGTTATCAGTTTGGTTTGTGACAAAGGTTTCCTTACATAGAGACCTTTGTACTGACAGGTGACATGTGTTCATTATGTCCTCACTATTGTTCAAGCCTTGGGAGAAACATTGTATTCTCCCTATATTTGCGGAAGATGCAGTCTGGTGTAGACCCTGCTTGTTCATATAGTAGACAAAATTCTCAGACACTACCCTATAAGAAGTGAATTCGACGATTCATTTTTACTTATAGGTTCTCCACCTGATAGAGCGGACCTTTGACCTTAGGTCAAGGGAAGCCTATTTGTGTAGTCACGTAGAGAATGGTTGTGCATGACAGCAAGGAAAAGGGTAGAGGTCATTTTGAGTTCACAGGTAAACGTAATTGTCAATTTAAAGAAAGTAGTAGAAAACGGAGGCCCGAACACAGGAAGGATTGATTCCTTTGTGTCTGCATTCTGACAGAGGACTGAGCCATGTGGGTGTGGTAGGAGCATCTAGTGTCTAGGTAGCATCGTTTGTGATACGCTTCTAATTGGTCAAGTCACTTGCTGAGGCACTAACCACATTTTAAAGTGTCTTTGAGTGGACTCATCCACTTGCATTAAATTACTTACTTACATTTGACCTTGTTTCTCCTCCACGAATAGTTTAACTTAAATGGAATATGAGAACGCTGCACACAGCTTCTGCCTTCTTTCATGCTATCAGCTTTACATTTATGAAATGGATCACTAATACAATCCCATCTCACTTCACATTTTTTTTTTCCCTTAGGAATTCATTCACATTCAATTATTCTGTTATCTGTCTCTTTCCAATGACTTCTGAAGAAGTTTCCGATCCTTCCGATTCCTTGCTGGTTCAAAAGTAAGACATAATACTGTGTTACTGTGCATTTCAAATCGATCCCCAGTTCACTTGACATAGAAATTCATAGCCATAGCTTTATACTTCTAAATAGGACAGAGAAAGGTGTTTTAGTAAAAAAGTATTTCGCATCATTGCCTAGCCTAATGGTATTATTTTTAATATTTTTAATATATAATCTATAGTAAAATCTTCTGGTTATTACATTTTCTATTTTTAAGTCAAAAACAAGATTAACATAATTTGCATGTACTTCTAGAATAATGGAAAAAAATAAATGTTAGGAAAATACAGTTTGTACCTGTGTGATTAAAATAAAATAAAATAAATAGCACTATATATATATTAGAAATATATATTAGAAATAGTAGATGTATGTAGTACAATGCAAACGCAATCCCAGTGAACTAAAGTTCCTCATTTTGTTCTGGCTTCAGGCAAAGGCGTGATTTAATCCTGCATATGTCCTCTGGATCTTCCAAGCTGTTAACATCTTAATTACAGGTCCTTGTGTGTGATGACATGTGTATCTTTTCTGTTTTAAGGGAATGTATCAAATATCTTCTTAAAAATTATGTTACTCAAAATAAAACAATTTTCCACCTTCATTCTAGAAGGGAAAGAAGAATCTAAATAACCTTTATTTTTTTTTTTTTTCCTGCTAGCCTGCCGCAGCTGAAGTTTACACTAATTGGAAATCATCTGGCGGCAGGAGAGCAGATTGAGCCTTCCGCTGGAAGTGCTTCCAGACAGGTGGTTCACCACCTAGCAACATTACAATTACCTAACACACTGTTTGATTTGTGTAAACCTCATTACAACTCACATTATTTAATGAACTATGAGCATTCCTTCACCTCCCTGCAGATTGCTGTGCTCCACTTCCATTTCAATTGCACACTTTAAACCCATTTGCTTTTTAAGAGCAAATATTGCCTTGAATTCTAACTCCTAAACTTGAATAGAAGTTTTAAAATATCTACCTAAAGGTCATCAGCGAATATTCAGGCTAAAGCTTGCCTGTAGTATTGTTAAGTTTTATTGTTCCAGCTTATATTTCCTTTATGGATACAAAAAGGAAATACTGGTATTTCCCAATATATGAGAATATGAGTGTTGAGTGTGGGTTCCCGTGTGTAGTGAGATGGAAAATTGAAGCAGTTACCCAGATAATTCAAGCCTCAAGCTAGGAAATTGCCTCAATTCTTAAGTTTGTTTTGTATGTAATATGCATATTCTAAAATACCGTTTTAAGGATATCAAACATTGTGCTTTATTTTTAAAATATCTGTACTACTTTTTATCTACCTTACACACAGACTACATGTTTTAGTATGTCTTATATATTTGATTTAAAAAATAGTATAAAACAATATAGCCATACTTTCCCAGAAATAATATTCTTGCAGAAAAAAAAACTAATAAAGATACCATAGCATACTGTAATTTATTTTATTAAAATTGCTTATCTATGTACTTTGTTGTTGAACTAGAATTATGTAAGACATTTTTACAGTATTTTATATTTTAAAAACAATAAAAAAACATGAAACAAGGTTATATAAATATTCAAAGTAGAATACACTGGAAACTGGAAAGAAAATAAACTAAATATTTATTAGTCATCAATTACACAAAAAGTAGTCATGACGAAGTTGTCCTCTGATTGACATGATTTATCTTTAATCTTTACCAGGAATCACCACCAATTAACCATAACCATAAAACACTCAGACTTTTTTTTTTTTTTTTTTTACAATTAACACAGTCATGATATTAGATGCTTGGAAGTGAAGCTAGTGTTTTCAATATCAACAAAACTTTGTGTCCACTCAGAGATTTTTGCTTCCAGATAAATGATTTATTGAAAATTCTAAGACTCACTCCTGAAGACTCCATTTTATATTTTATATTCACTGTTACTCGGCAAATCTTCCACAAAGAAGTTTGGCTTAGTTATGCTTTGCTTCAAAGACTAAATTTCTTTTTGGCTGCCCTTCCAGTCATATGTAACAATATTCGTTTGATGTACTAATAACCTAACCATGCCATAATTAAGAACTACACCCCAAAGCCTTTGAGTTAATATAAAATTTTCTCACTTTTTTCTCTTCCAGTTTCCGTTACTAGAGGGATCTACTCACTGTGTTGGCAGGAAGAATACCTTTAACAGCTTCATCCTTTAAAACATCAATAGAATAAATGGGATAACTTTGTGAATGTTGATGGAACTGAAGTTTGGAACACAACTTGTGATGAAATTTAATTTCTTAAATTTGAGGCTGGAATACTTACACATCAAAAGCTAATTAACGGGATATCCTGTGGACTGATTTGTTGGAAACCTTATTCCGGAAGCTGAGACATTTCATGAGGAAAAAAGACTATTGACGTTGGCATTGCTATGCTACACAGCTGAATTCTCAGTACCCTGAACAACACACATGGTGTATTGGAGTCCTTCAGCCAACTATGTCAAGAACATAGGTTGTGTAATTGTCATGTAATATTTATTTCAAGAAGCAACAAAATTCCTAAAAGATTAAGCTTGAGAGACAGATGTTTCTGTTGTGATAGCTAGTTTCTCTGAATTGGAAGAGCCCAGATATAGACAGACTTGTTACAATATGTTCTATAACTTTTTAGTAATGGGAAATATTAATAGCAGTGGATATAGTGAGTTAAAATCTCTGAGCAACGTTTCATGACGTAATCTATTTCTATTGTTTGTAAGAATTAAATCTAGTTACCTAGGACGGAAAGCGGGAGAAACAAGTCATACTTTTATAAAAGGCATATTTTCAAATTATAAATTCATAGATCAGTATCTTGCCTAGTCATCATCAGCAAAGCTTCTTGTTCCAGAAATGGGAATTAACACAGATATCCAGAACTGGACAATGTACAGAGGGTTCGAGGCTTTGGTGCACTCAGTTCTAAATGGGATGTCTTCATCAAATCTCTACCCTCAGCACTCAGGGGAGGCAGAAAATTATGAAAGCCAGAAGCAATGTGTTTCTCTAGGGAGACAGTATCTTCAAGACACAACAGACCTGGCACATGTATGAACTCAGAGAGACTGTTGCAGCCTGCATAGTGACCACACAAGTTCAAAAAGGACAGGTTTCCAACACATACAGGGGAAAGTGATTACAGACTCCCATCTCTAATCAAAAGCTCTCTGCAAACATTAGCCATTGGCAAAAGAAAACTTAGATTTTTCCAATGTATTCTCATTGGGTATATTAACCACATTTTACATGTCCAGGAGGTAGTTGTCCAACACAAAATGAACTTAATGATATTTTTGTCTACTTTTGTCCCATTTCTCTTTGTTTATGCAAGTTTTCATCTAGTTAGTCATTTGCTAGTATGTTATTGCTTCTATTATTAATGTTTTTTGGAAGGTGGAATGTTTCTTGTTTGTTTATGTTTATATATACACAGAGAAACACAAACACAGAAATGCAGACATATGTATTTATATATGCAGAGAGAAAGTGAAATAGGGGTGGGTAACTGGGAAGAATCTAAAAGAAGATGACGGGGAAGGAAAGCATGATCAGAATATATAGTGTGGAAAATTATTTCAATATTAAATGTAAAAGATATTTTTTACAATGCAAGCCTATTTAGAAAGTATAATAAGTTTTTAGATTTATTTGTCACCAATTAGATCTATTTTGTATTATTTTACCTTGAGTGAAACTACATACCTATAAATTAGAATAAGGATTGTAAATGAAAGTCAATAAAAATATTCAAGAAAAATTAAAAATATTAAATTTTGAAAATCTTTAAAGTAGAATTATTTTCTTAATAGCAAGCAATATTTTAGTCTCTTGTTTGAGCACTTTGTAAAAGTCCATTAACTCAAAAATATAACTGCTTTTAATCAACTGAAAACTGAAAAGTGGTCAGTTTCAAGGAAAGTGATTGCTAATAAACTCAATTTTCATCTCTACATACTTACAACTATACAAATTTATGACTAACTTTATTGAATGTAATGAAAAAATTAAGTGATAACATTTAATCCATTTCAAAAACAAAATATTAGTCATATTTAGCATGGTAAAATATAAACTGTAGTATGTTCTGGCCATACTTATATTAACTGAGAGACATGTTAGCTGTTTGAAGTTAAGATGCAAGGAATTTGATGTGGGCAAATTTTATATAAATAAAAGACCTCTTTAGTAACTGAGTACAAATATTTCACAGGATAAAATAATTATAATGAATTGTTAGAGTCCAGTAAACTTACTCACATAGGATTCTCATTAGAAACAAGTAATGTAATGCAACAGAAGAAAGTCCAGTCTCGTGATTTGACAGACAAACAAGGCTCACACCCGAGCCACTCCTTGTGCTGGTTAGATACATGCGCCAAGCCAGGGCAATTGTAGAAGGCAGGATATCTCCTTAGAAAATGGCACCAGAAAGCTCACCTGTAGACAAGCCTGCAGCAATCCATTTTCTAGATCAATGATTGCTGTGGAGGACCCACGTCTCTTAATCTCCCATGTTATTCTGTTCTGGTTGACCTGGGTGCTTTCAGAAGGAGGCTAAGCAAGCCATAAGGTTTAATCCTAGAGAGGCAAACTGTGAGGAGCAAGGCACAAGGAGCAAGTTACTTACACCGCACTCTTGTATAAACTCTGCATCACTTCCTAGCCCAAGCAACTGCCTTGAGTTTCTGCCCTGGATTTCCTCAGTGGTGGACTGTTGCATGAAAGTAATCTAAAACTATCTTCTTCTCCATGATACTTTGGGTCATGAATTTGGTCCCAGCTATGGAAGAGTAGATAAGACACGTCTGTTCTCAGACACACAGGAACTTGAATCCATGAGTGTCTTTCCAGTGGACTCAAGAAGCTTCATATGGATTTTCTTTGAGTCTATGAAATTGCTCCAGTTTTCAAAAGCGTGGTAATTTATTTTTTTAAGAAATGATATTTATCCATATGTGTATAGTGTAATTTAAGAACTGTATTACTTATAATTATAAACAGTTTGCCAGAGTGGATAGGGAAAATCCTACAAAGCCTAGAGACCTGTGAGCAGCAAAGAAATGCTGGGAGGAGAACAGTCTTTTCCATAAATGAACATTATAATACTTGATAATGGTTCTATTTTTTTGCATTTTCTTCTGAAATATATTCCAATAATGAGTCATTTTGAAACAAACAAAATACTGAGATCTAAAACCATCAAAGAAACCCTGAGATTTCATCTTACACTAAAAAGAATGGCAAACAAGAAAATATCGAACCACAAATGCTAGCAAAGGTTGACTCTGAAGAAAACCCTTATTAACTATTTGTGGAATTGCAAACTAGCTCAGCCACTCTAGAAACCAGTGTGAAAAAAAAAAAACACAAAAAAAGCTAAAAATAAATCCACCACATAGCTCAGATATACCACTCCTTGGCATATGCCCAAAGGTTTTAACCTCCTATTATCTTGATAATTGCTCAGCTATGTTCATTGTCAGTCTATTTGCGATAACTTGTAATGGAAATAACCTAAATGCTCCTCAACTGATGTATAGATAATTGAAAAGTTATGCATATACACAATGATGCAGTATTATTCAGCTATGAATAAGCATGAAATTTAGAGTCATATTGATGGAAGTGTAAACTATAATATTGAATTCAGTGACCAAATCCAAAAGGAAAAATGTCACATGTCTTTTTTGTTTGTGGTTCTTAGCTTCAAATCTTCAGGTGTTAGTACACAATCAAGAATAACCCCAAAAACCAGGAAGCTAAATATGGACAATTGGTATCAAATCCTAGTTAGGGGGTATATACCCATTATGCTACTTGGGGCAATAATGCTCCACCCAAGTCCTATAGATTATCTAACAAACCCCAGTAAGAGGCATGAAAAGCCCCCTATTGAACTGTTGACGAGTGAAGTCCAAACAACTTCCCAAACAGCTTGGACTATTGTGTTTCCCATTGCTGCCTCCCACAAGCTGAAATTATGTTCCTATTCCTGAACAACACACATGCTTCAGAAGCAGAATTCAGGGTAATAAAGGACTTTTATGACTTGTTTTTGTGGTAGAAACTGTATGAATGCTGCCAGTGAAGGAATGCAATCAATAGTCCTATACAACTGTAATGCCTAAGAACCTAAACAATGACCAGCATGGTAAACTATCCCTAAATGTGCAACATGGCTCTTGTATATCAACAATAACTGAAAGCTGTCTAATTTGGCTTAAGGTCCACTCAGAAGGAGAAAGCATGCCTAATACTTTAAACCTGATAAGCAACTCAAGGCTGGGATATTATGGATGCTGGAGTAGAGACTACTATAAGTCCTAACTGCATTCTAAATATTTATAATATTAGAAAAATGTAGTTTCATCCCTTATCAAATGAACTTTTGGACTTTTTGTTTAGCTTGTTTTAATTTATTTACTCTCTGTCTCTTTCTCTCTCTGTCTCCATGTGTGCGTGTGCGTGTGTGTGTGTGTGTGAGAGAGAGAGAGACAATCACACCTACAATAGACCAGCATGCAGAGAACACATGACCAATGTGGTCCCAGTCCCTAATTATACAACTGTAACATAAAATAACTTCACAGAAGGTCATGGAAGAGAGAGTAGAAATGTAGAAACAATATAAAAACTAGAGGACCATGAGGTCAGCTCAGAAATCAGTTCTTCTACGTCTAACAGGCAAGCAGCTGCTCTCAAATCGTAAGTTTACAGACTTAATTAATAACAGCAGTTGACATGCCAACATGAAGGAGAAAAATCTCATGAGACCACAGCAGTAGATGAATGGAGCCGGAATCCACAGCTAGCTCTTCTCCCAGTGAAATCAAACACTTGAATGTTCTACAAACTTCAGCTGGAGACCAAGCAAAAGACGTTATAGTCACCATTCCACTTTGAAAACACACTAACATCACAATACAAAGTTGCTTTCTTAGTAGCAACAGCATTATTTTTAAGCATGACAACTCAGAGTTTTCAACTGTATTTTTATGATTATATTTTTTACATGTACTTATCTGTGAATGTAAAAACATGTGTGCTACCTCAGGCATGTGGAGGTCAGAAGACAACCTCGGAAGTCAGTTCCCTCCCTTTACCACGAGGATTCGACAAAACTAAGACTTCTATTCAGCTTAGCTGCAATCCCCTTTATCTACTGAGTCATCCTGTAACCAAGAAAATATTTTTAATACAATCTGAGAATTCACATTATTTCTTGACATAAGTACTAATTAGATTTATTATATGAATATTAATTTCAGACAATGTTCTAATTATATAGGCTTTAGAAACGTGAACTAGAGCTAGGCAAGTTGATAATTTTGAAGGGAAACAGTTATTAAATGCAGAACACACAGATAAAGCATGTGTCAAGTAAGATCAGTGAAAGTCAAGTCATAAAAATGAGTAAGTTTATAATTTAATATAACAGGAAATAAATGTTTTTTCCATCACAGCTTCTCCCTTACCTCTATAAGCTCTCTCATGGGAAACCACTGATCATCAGATGGCCTAATGATCTACAATGAAGGCTGTGTTTGTGATATAATACCATGTTTAAATCCTGCCCCATGAGTCTGACTTTTAGAGACTGGACTATATTGCTTCATTTGTAAAGTTTAGAGAGATTCCCTTACTCACAAGATAGACTCCCTTTATCAAGCAGGCATGCCCTGACCATCCAAGCTGGAAGAACGCATCTTTCCTAGGGTTCACTGCAAGAACATTCCATTTCCAGAAGGCTGGTCCTTGATTGACTATCTTACCACTCATCATAATGAACAAGGACACCTTCTATGTCAAACAACAGAAGAAAAGATAGCCACATCAGTATTTCACAGTTACTCCATCCTCGTATAGATCAATCTGTTCCTTGTTTCAGTAGCCACTGCAGAGGCCTTCTATCCCGGGTAATCTTCATTTTTCTTGTCCTTGTTTGGTTATCAGATGTATTGTGTGGCTTTTCCTAGAAAGATGTGAGCAAACATCTGATCAACGCAAATAGATCACTAACAAAATGTGAAAGAAAGGACTCCATTGATGTCTAGCAAAGTGAAACATGAGTGCATGAGTTTAACTAGGGAGATACTCACTGGAAAATGGGTGCTTCAAAGGCAGCTGCATCATCAAAATGCTCACCCAATCAAGGGTGTTTACAAATGAAAGCATATATTCCTAGAACTCCCTTTACAACCTTCATTCCACTGAGAACCGACTATTCCAAACAAACTGGTACTATTTAAAATATAACAATAAAAAGGGATTATTAGATATTGGGAATTACAAAAGGTTCTTGATTTTCTTTTTCTTTTTTTTCTTTTCTTTTTTTTTTTTTTTTGGTTTTTCGAGACAGGGTTTCTCTGTGGCTTTGGAGCCTGTCCTGGAACTAGCTCTGTAGTCCAGGCTGGTCTCAAACTCACAGAGATCCACCTGCCTCTGCCTCCCTAGTGCTGGGATTAAAGGCGTGCAACACCATCGCCCGGCTGGTTCTTGCTTTTCTTAAGTTTTGTTTATTTCCTTAATCTTATGAAACACACCTATGTTTTATTTTATTTATTTATGTATTTTGGTTTTTCGAGACAGTGTTTCTCTGTAGCTTTGGTGCCTGTCCCGGAACTAGCTCTTGTAGACCAGGCTGGCCTCGAACTCCCAGAGATCCTCCTGCCTCTGCCTCCCGAGTGCTGGGATTAAAGGCGTGCGCCACCACCGCCTGGCTCACACCTATGTTTTAATTGGGAAGAAGACTACATAACAATAGCAGCCAAAAGAAGTAAATTTACTATATTGAAAAACAAATATCTCAAAAGAAAGTCGTTACGTTTTTTAAGTTGTGATAAATATTCAAACTCTTGACCAGAAACCTTATGTGACATGATTAACATTTTATAGAGATTACATAGCTGAACATCGTGAGTTATTTTGGAAACCTGAAAATATATATCAAAGAATGGATGCTTGTAATAAAATTAAAGTATTAAAAACAGAAACTGTTGTGATGAATCTTAGAATACTGATAAGTCATAAAAATATAAATTTCTGGCTAGAGAGTAGCAAGTTGTCATGTCATGGAATTAGATTGGAACTTGATACTGATGGTGCTAATTTTAGTAAAAGTGAAGGACATACCTAACACAATAGTTAACACCAAATTTATAATGATATCTATCTTGAAGTTTGCACAACCAGTTGCATGAAGCTGTGCTGAAATAATATTTAGAAGGATAAAACAATTAAGAAGATAAGATTGTTCAAAGTTGATATTGAAGTCACTAAGTGGATACACATTATAAAATTGGGCAAGTTTAATGATATTAATAAGTGTAGAAGTGGTAAAAATGTCTATATTAGATAAAACAATAGTGTTAAAGAATCCATGATTAGACTATGACAGAGAATATTTTGTCCCAGTAATCCTACTTGTAAATTCTCATAATTAATTTCCCTTAATTATATTTTTGTATGTACAGGATATCAGTACATTTGGTTTTGTATTAATATAAAGGAAGGAAAAGGGCCTGCTGTGAAAATAAATCACAGGCACATGTGGTAATAATTAATTTTGAAACCATAATTAATTGCAATAACTTATTTCTGTAAAGAGAAACGTTTACTTCTGAATGCACCAAACACTCTAATAAGACAGAAGATTTGAGAAAAAGTAGGAAGAAAAATCAATGCTTTTTATTTTTTGTAAAAATAAATAGGTAAATAATAGCATTGACAAAATTGCTCCCTCCTTCAATTGCAGGAGAAGTTGACTAGCGAAGTCAAAAGAAATGTCAGTTTTCTACAGTGCTGCCTCATTCCAGAAATTTGAAGCGTAAAATTGCCACAGAAGTGGTACAGAAAGAATGCAGGGCAATTCTAACACTATTTAAAATCAGTCATGATAAGTGAGTGTGTTTTTGGTAAAAGAAAATTTTCTGTAAAGATATATACTTTGTTCAGACTTTAATTAAAAACTTCATTGGAAAAAAAAACTTCATTGGTTGCTGAAAGATTAGTTCACATCTGAAAACTTGCTATCCTTTTTTTACTGGGTCTATGCAAATTATATTCACGTATAGAGTCAGAAAATAAGTGTCCTTGCCTATACAAGAGACTATGAAAACACTGGCATGATACTTAACACAGAATGTATAAATGATATCTGTCATAAAGCTCCTGCATTTGTTTCACCTTCTGCCTGGCGTTCAGGAGCTTAGCTGCCTCTCATGTATGTATGTGCCTGCTATCTACGGGATGTGAAGTGAATCATCAAATCTTCTCTACTGTAATGAGAATGGAGAAACCTGCTGTAGCTAGTTCACAAAAGTGATGGCTGTCTCCCGCTCTAGTGATGCCTTAATATAACAAGGTAGACTGTGTGAACCGTTTCTATTGTAAGAACAAGAAGGCACCTTCTGCACACATAAAATAATTTTGCAGTATTAGAGCTCAAAAAAAAAAACCTAAACTGGAGTCCTATATCTATGCTTTCTCCATTTCATTAAAAAAGTCTAAATAGAAAATATAAATCAGAGAAAGGATAGATAGAAATGTTATTGGAAGTCTTGTTTCCCCTTGGCAGGTAAATTTCTGTACCATTTCCTGTATATGACTCATTAAGCTCCCCTCTGCATCTTGCACATGTCATTACCTCTTGTCGGCCCGCAGAACATCTATCTACTTCTTTCTCCAAATCTGATTATTTTGCAATTACCTTCAAGAGACAGGCTCTCGGTCACCTTTCTCAACAGCAGCTCTATCTGCTTGTACTAGCTCCAGGTTAGGGTTGAACTAAAATTGGAAGTGATTATGTCTTTCTAAACAGACCACCCCAAAAAAGAACTGTATTTGGAGTCTGTTCAGCCAAGTCCTAAATGGGTCATTTCATGATTTAAGAATATTGAAAATAAAATAGACAAATCTCAAAGGACAGAAATCTAATGAGATTGTGCAAGGAATCTAGTCATTTTGCTCAAACAGGACTTGAGTGGTGTTGCCATCTTTGTGAGACATAAATGGAGTTAAAAATCCCAGTTTAGAATAAGGAATTCATTTCTCTCCTTTCAAATGAGGCTTTTCAAACTTTGTCAGTTGGTCCATAATGAATATTCATTGTTCTCCAGCAGCTAGGAAACTGTCTCCTTTTCTTTTTATTTATTTGTTTTAATGTCTTCAGGAAGTAAAATATACTGTTTTGTTTTGTTTATTTTGTTGCTATTGCTTACCGTCCTAAGGTGAAAAAGTCATTTTTTTCCTATCATTTATTCACTAGATGGAATGACTTTTTTTTGATGAAATCATAGAACTTACATCTTTCAGAGCCTAGTAAAATGGCTCTCTTGGTTAACATGCTGTCTGCACGAGAATAAGCAACTGAGTTTAGTTCTCCAGAGTCAATGTATGCACAGATGCAGAACTGAGATCCTTATGACTCTGCCCTCCCAGAACATGAGAAGTAGAGTGATGTAGTATGGAGTCACTCTAGCCCAGCCATTCTACAAGGTGAGAAGTTGATCCAAGAAAATTTTATAGAGCGCATAGGCAAGTTAGTTTGAAATAGGAAGAGTTAGACATTTCTCAAAGCAGAAAAACAAAAAACAAAACAAAACAAAAAAAAAAAAAAAAAAAAAAAAAAAAAAAAAAAAAAAAAACCAGAAGGCAAGGGCTCATTCCAGAGGCTGTTTTTGGTCCTCTACTTTCTGTAGTGGTAAAGTGCTCAACTCCCTCTCTTTTCTCCCCCTTTCCCTTTCCCTCTCTCCCTCTCCATCTCTCTCTCTTTCAACACACATGGAAACAGCCATACAAATAAACATACAAAGAAAAAATGATTTTTAATTTCTAAAGAGACTTTAATCTTTGTTCGTTCCTGAGGATCTATTGAGCCATGTTGTCAACAACACACTATCTGAATTATTATCAAAATTTGTGATAACCCTGGACCTCTTTCCTTTTCTGATGGTTATTAGCATTTTATGCAGAGACACGGGCAGTAAGAAATGAGACTGAAATAAATTTATACATTATATCTCTCACATGAAATTTTACTATGACCAGTATGCTTAGGACTAAAATTGTATTATTTGTTAGCCACTGTGTGGCTCTTTGTATCTGGGTGAACATAAAAAAGTCTCTCAAAAATGATAACATTCAGGCTAAGATTTGATTGACAGGTTAGAGTCAGTGTTAACAAAGCACTCCGTTAGGAAGGTTAGAAGCTGACAAGAGAGCCTTGAGGAGTATATTAACAGTCAGCATTGCTAGGGCCCAACGGAGCTGTTCATTGCAGCTGATCTGATGCAAAAGTGGAAAAAGACAGCTTGCTAAAAATATAGTGAATGGCCTAAGTAAATGCAGAGGTTGTGATGAAAAATTTGAAGAGAACTGTTGGGTTGCTTGGGGTATAAATGTAGGAGTTGTGGAACTCATTTAGTTCTTTTCCTCCTTAAGGAATGAATTGTTCAATTTAATTTGAGTGAAGTTTATTTGGCAAAGCAACGAGTTAGTAAATCTAAACAAAGCACTCTAAAGAGAGACTGGAGTGGGAAAACCCTAGTCTAAGAAACAGTCTGCTGGGGTCTACATTCTATATTTTAGGTACATATCTATGAATTAAGATTCATGTTGTAAGATGGACATTTTTGTCAAAATCACAATAGACTAAATCTCATTTTCAAGTTTTTCCTCCTGTGATCTTGGCAAAAGGGGAGAAATTTAACACTATGGTGTTAATTATAACTCTACCAGACCTTTTGAGATCACAGACTGTTTGTGCAAAAGTATAGGTTGCAAACAGGATTACAGAATTAGGGACATCCAACCACACAAAAACATTCCGACCACTAGTAGTTAAGTCTATCTAGATGCATCTGCAGTTTTCATTGGCTACTTCATATCTAGCCCCTGGTCTGTCAGCTGATCTGGTATGATCTCATCCTGGAATAAAGAGCAACCTTTTTGAGAAACTATTCTTTCAGTTCAGTTCGTTTTATTGCATGTATGTGAAGGGTGATGGTTTCCTGCACGTGTTCCCCACGTGAAGGTGTGTTGAAGTCTGAATGGAATGGGCTTTACAGCATCATATATGTGAAGACTTAGTCCCCAATTATGGAAATGTTTGGGAAGGATTGGGAGGTGTGGCCATTTTGGAAGAGGTGTGTTGCTGTGGGTATGCTTTGAGGCTTCGAAAGCTTTGCGACACTCTCGGTGCATCTCTCTGTTTCTGCCTTCTGGTGATGTGAGCTATCAGCTCCTGCCACTATGGAGTCTCACCATCTCAAACTTTAAACATAATTAAATGTTTCCTTTAAATGCTGTCTTGGTCATGTGCTTACGGGTGGCAATAGAAAATTAATACAGGGTGCATTGTGGGGGAAGATAAGTGAGAGTGGTGATTTCCTGGAGTCAGTCAGAGCTTGCCAAGAGTGGGTTTGTCTTTCAGAAGACTGTCATGTTTCTTATCTGGTCAATTTGTCTCTCCTGCTCTGCTGTGATCTCTTTCATTTCTCACTACCTAGTTCCTGATGTCACCATTTTAATCGTATTGTTTCTTTTAAAGACATTAAGCATTTTCACTGTAATCTATGCTTTAATTCATTTTAATCAAAATAAAAAGCACTTGAATATATACTTTTGTAACGAGAATAGCAAAGAAATAAAGATGGGACAGAGGCACTATAATAAAACTTTCTAGTTTATATAGAAAATTAGCAAATATGATGTGGTATAACGATAGAAGTGTATGCTTCAGGAATATTTTGCAATCATTCTTTAAAGAAATTATTTTAGGTTTTTATGGGAGAGACAACAAAAATTAATGACTGAAAGAGATTTGCCTTTGCTGATTGGTGTTACTGTGTATGATTGTGTCTACTGCTTACTACAAAACCTGAATGGGTGGAGAATATGTAGGGAGAAACCCACATGTTTTCTTTAAACAGCATTATAAAGGAAAACTGCAAAGAACTGAGTAAATTATTCTGCTGAAGACCAGGAATGGCATCAGTAATTGGAGGTGCAGGTTAAAAGAAATCTGCACATGAAAAAAACAATTTATTCAATCAATTTTTACAGGAAAATATAGATGGTGTCTGATTACATTATAGATAAAGTTGAGAGTATTTTTTGTAGGTTTTTTTTCTGGGAGCTAAAATACATTTTGGTGTGTTTAGAAAACTCAAAATTCTTATAAGTATGAACTAAAGAAAGATACCGACTAAACAATTTTGATTGTTTGTTTTGTTTTTTGAGACAAAGTTTCTCTGTGTAACAGCCCAGGCTGCCCTAGAATTAGCTCTAGTAGACTAGGCTGGCCTCAGAACTGAGAAAGATCCACCTGTTTCTGCCTTCTGGTTGCTGGGATTAAAGGTGTGAGCCACCACTGCCCAGCTCCCAACTGTATGATCTTAAAATTGCGGTCTGTTGTCTTTTGTATAATTTCTCCTCAATAATGACAATAAAATAAACACCTCAGACACTGAGTTACGACTTAGTGGTGCAAGCAAGTACAGATGGATATAAAGTCCACCTCTGGTGATGGTATAGGCATAAAGCATTCTACTGTGATGGAACACTGTATTAATGGTGGGTGGCATTGGCAACTAGAGCTGTTATTTGGTGCTGGGAAGATGTAAGGGTTTTGTCACCAAACCTGCCCTTCAGTGTGATTTGAAAGGTCAGTCTTTCACACACAACAGGTGTTAGGCCAAACCAGTAGTTAAGAATAGCGCTCATTGGCCTTCCTACAGCTTGATCACTTTTAATTAGACAGGTAGGATTTGGCTTCACCCAAAGCAGCATTTTGATCAAGAGTTGTTTGCTTCAGTCTGTGGATAACTTTATTACTTGTCACTACACTTTGAGACAACACAGATGGATCTGTGCTTATCCTCAATTTGAATTCTATCTTAAATTTTCATTGTTGTGATTGTAAACAAAATGAATTAAATTATGTAAATGTATGTAGTTGACAAGCTATATGGATAGGTACCTCAAAGTAATACACCACACAAAACTTGCTAAAAAATATCAGTGCCAAGAAACGAAGTGTACTTTGTGAACTTCACAGTTTCCCTACCTCTGTGAGAGACAAAATCATCCTGGAACACAGCCATTGCTAATTAAAAAGAATTTATTACAATTTTATTTTAAACATCTGTTTGACTGTTAAAATGCAAATTCTTCCAATATAACTTAAGAACTGTAAATAAGGATTTCAGCGAGAGGGACCAGTGTCCCTGGGTAGATTTTATACGTAGTTAAAACTTAAAAAGCTCAGTTCTAATGTTTGCTATGCCATTCTGGATTGTGCCACTAGAAATGCAGACTTGATACTTTCAGGAAAACAGATAGTCTTTCTAGTGCGTACTATAATGCTTAATAACTATATACATCATTAGGGTGCTACAACCTCCCTAAAAAATTACTGCTTAGAAATTATATATAACTGGAAAAGTGGATTGTCTTTTTTTAGGAATGAAATACATGGATTTATGATTTAAAAAACCTATAAAATTACCGTATGCTTAATAATTGGACATGTAAGCTTTAAATTTTCTGAATTGACATATATTAGATGTGGTCAAACCTTTTCCTCATAGATTAAATATTTGAATATTTACATATTAAAAATACATATACTTAAGAAATGTGCATATATCTTCTCTCTCCTGCAATCTTAGACTTTTTCAAATATTGAATTAAAACAGTTGGTCTAGCCAGATGACTTTTCTTGTAAATGCACCTAGAGTCAGGTTGTAAACAAACCTGACCAGGAAAGACTGATCAACGACCCACATGGCACAGTGAAAAGAGTCTTTTCTTCAAGTTGCCCTCCCGTTTTTATACAGATTATGATACACACACACACACACACACACAACCAGATTTTTTTTTCAGCCTGCCAGTTCCTGAATAACCATTCTCAGGCTCATACCTATTGCTAGCTAGATCTCACATTGAAATTAAACCATTTCTATTGATCTATGTATCACCATATTGCTGAGTTATTTATTCATTTTCTACGTCTTGCATTCTTGGTAGCTAACTGGCATATCCTTTGAATCTGCCTTCTTTCTCCCTGTATCTCTGCTTGGATTTCTTCCCTGGCTATGTTCTGCTCAGCCATAGTACAAAACAGTTATTCATCAACCAATAACACATATTTGCAGTATACAGAAGGATATCCCACCTCTCTCTCTCTCTCTCTCTCTCTCTCTCTCTCTCTCTCTCTCTCTCTCTCACACACACACACACACACACACATTGGTAAATTCAAAATCAAATTTCCGTACACTTTTGCCCACCCTTCTGGTGCTGTTTTGTCCATGGATGTTATGTAAATATTCCAATTTCTTTGCGATTTTATCATACATTATTTTGTAATTTTCATTGATAATTGATATATGGATGTACCTGATGTATACATTCTCAAAATATAAGATAATTATTGTATTATTTTATATGGACAATATCTATTTAACATTTTGCCATTTTTTTATCACATATATGTTCAGGAGCACCCAATACTAAAGAAATCTATTTATATCATATCATCCTGGTATGGAAGAGCTAGATAGAGACAGAGTTAGAAAAAGACATGAAAAAGATAGAATATAGAAGAGTGAGGAAAAGGAACAGAAAGAGGAGAAAGTGGAGCAGGGGTCATGGGAAAGGAGAGAAAATAGGGAAGAGGCTGAGGGACAACACACAGAATTCCTGTGTGTTCCCTAGTAACCTATTTTTTTCAAGTAGACTATAACTTACTTTATCACCACTTCTCATGATTTTCTTAAACTATGAATCCATTGTTAAATTTACCAATTGATAAAAGTAAATAACTCATTTATTTGATAATCAAGTAGCTATCACAGGAGCCTGAATGGGCGGTTTAAAATTGTATCCGATTCCTGATAAATGTCTTTATTTCTGTGAATAAAAATGATGCTTTACAATTTCATGCATGAGAACTGTATTTATATCATTTTTTTCCATCCATTTACTCCATGCCTCCTGCTTACTTAAATTGCATATTTAAAGAAGAGGTAATGAGTTTATGTATGTATACGTGTTTAGGACAGACTACTTTTAATTAGATAGTCAGTCAAGCAGTTGATCCCTGGGGAAGATTGATTCTCTCTCTCCAGCCATTCACCAAGCTCTTTTTCTCAGAATAAGCCTTGGTAGATTTCTCCCATCTACACCTGTATGTTAAGTGATGTTTTCCTTAAGTTCTGCTTATACAATCATATGGTTAAGATTTCATGGATGCAACCTCCTTGTCTTAATTAGAAGACACTATTATGGAATGCACACCCTCATCCTTTTGTTAATAGTATGTATCTCTAGGAAGAAAAATGAAAAAAATATTTTAAAAGGGTTGAACATCTTGGAGTTCTTTCATTAAAACCTAAATTTGGACCTTTCATGTCTTCAGAAGTTACAAATTCCATTTTTAAGCAAAGCATATTTTTGTGTTTATTGGGGGACCTCTGATCTACATTAACAACAACCCGATATTTTATGAAATTAGAACAGAAGGACACAATGCAGTTTAGGATGACAGCTCTAGATTCATAACCATTTTAATTACTTTATTTTTCTCTTCTTTATCACCTGTGTCTCAGGATAGGATACTTTAAACATTATTATAGATCTTTCCACAGAGGACATGTTCCTTTTTTGATTTTTAACATCAAATGTACTTCCTCCCCATACCTTCAAAACAACAGACTAGATTTATTTGTTCAACACTACCTCAACACCAACTATTTGTAGTTTAGACTGTTTTTGTCTCCCAGAACTTTACTGACACTGCCCTCACGAAGTGAGCGGAACAGACTCCTCAAAACTTCATCTACGAAAGGCTTGATTCTCTGTACATCAATAATCAAAGTAGGCACTAGATAATGATGAGGTCATGAAGGCCCTGACCTCATCAGTGGAGTAATCCTATGGTAGATTCATAATTCATGGGCTTTTGATGAAGTGACAAGAACTCAATAGATGGGACCTATTTAAAGGCAATGTGGGCCCAAGGGCATGGCTTCGGGGACTATATCTTCCTCCTGGCCTCATTCTAGCTATATTCTCTACCCTTTCTCTCCCTTTTTACCTCTTTGTTTATTCTCCATTTTATAGTGTTATACAACCTGAATGTATTTCTCATCCTTTCAATTGATTTTTGCAGGTATTTATCATAGTGAAAAAGCTACCAAATACGCTGATTTAATTATAACAGATGAAAACCAAGCCCTTTCATTAAAGAATAGGCTTCTCATGGGCATCTTTAGAAAAAAAAATTCTGCCTCCCGTATCCAGCAATACCACTCTTGGGAATATACCCAAGAGAGGCCTTATCACACAACAAAAGTATATGCTCTACTATGTTTATAGCAACATTGTTTGTAATAGCCAGAACCTGGAAACAACCTAGATGCCCTTCAATTGAAGAATGGATGAAGAAAGTATGGAATATATACATATTAGAGTACTACTCAGCAGTAAAAAACAAGGACTTCTTGAAGTTTGCAGGCAAATGGATGGAAATAGAAAACACCATCCTGAGTGAGATAAGCCAGACCCAAAAAGAGGAACATGGGATGTTCTCACTCATATTTGGTTTCTAGCCATAAATAAAGGACATTGAGCCTATAATTCGGGTTCTTAGAGAAGCTAAATAAGAAGGAGAACCCAAAGAAAATCATATAGGCATCCTCCTGAATATTAAACTTCATCAGGCAATGAAAGGAGACAGAGACAGAGACCCAAAATGGAGCACCGGACTGAAATCTCAAGGTCCAAATCAGGAGCAGAAGGAGAGAGAGCACAAGCAAGGAACTCAGGACCGCGAGGGGTGCACCCAAACACTGAGACAATGGGGATGTTCTATCAGGAACTCACCAAGGCCAGCTGGCCTGGGTCTGAAAAAGCCTGGGTTAAAACCGGTCTCGCTGAACATAGCGGACAATGAGGACTACTGAGACCTCAAGAACAATGGCAATGGGTTTTTGATCCTACTGCACATAATGGATTTGTGGGAGCCTAGGCAGTTTGGATGCTCACCTTACTAGACCTGGATGGAGGTGGGTGGTCCTTGGACTTCCCACAGGGCAGGGAACCCTGATTGCTCTTTGGGCTGACGAGGGAGGGGGAATTGATTGGGGGAAGGGGAGGGAAAGGGGAGGCGGCAGTGGGGAAGAGACAGAAATCTTTAATAAATAAATTAATTAATTAAAAAAAAAGAAAAAAAATCTGCCTTATTATGTATTCTTTCTTCTGTTCAAAACAATTTTCTCGCTTGCTTTACTATTCACTTTAATACATTTCCTATGCACTAGTAACGCCCATGGCTTTATTGGAATCCCAGTGACTTTCTTTGAGACATTCCAACTGCTTAGTACATAACACCCGATTTTAATATCTAATAAAAATCAAAAGCTCAGCATGTCTGAATGGAAATATTTTTCTTCTTACCTAAGTCTGTGCCTCTTTGTTTTCTTTCTTGGTTCAATGCACAAATTCTACTTACTGACCAAAGTCATAATGTAGTAGATAAAAAAAGAATCTACTCAGTTTGTCTTCTCACCTTAATGACTAAAATTTTACCTTTCTAAATTAATCTAAATTCTATTTATTCATTCTCTTTTGTTAAGGGGTTTCCTGATCTTTTATAAGCATATTACATAGAACTAATCAACAGAAGTAGAAGTGTACTAAAATAACATGTGAATGAAAAAAAATAATATTAGATATTTAAAACTTCAAATTAGTTCATATAACATACACATATACGTGTGTGTGTGTGTGTGATACTGAATATTGAAACAAAGGGCTTTGTCATATTAGGTAGGCTCACATATTTGAGCTACAACCCCAACCCAATTTACGTTTTCTCATCAGTTTTTCTAAGGCAGTTTTGAAGATTTTTAAAATTGTTAGCAATATTTCCATTTATATATCACTGTTAAGAGATATTGAAAATGACTAATTTTTATATGAAAATATCTGCCTTCATAATTAACATGCTTATTATTATCAGTAGAATTTACATGTGAACGAGGTATTTCATTTTAGCACGCACATGCATGCATCTATGTTTCTGTGTCTGTGGATTACTATGAACAAATGAGTACTAGTAGATGCAGAGGCCAGAGGCTTGCAGATCCCTAGACTTGGGCTCACAGGACATTATAGCACTCCTTTGTAAATGCTGCAAACTAACACTGTGCCCTTGAAAAGAACAGTGTGGAGTACTAATCCATTGCGTGAGCTCAAAAAAATTCCTTTAAAACTATTTAGCTTAACATAACAGCAAAACTTTATAATTTATAATTATTCAAATGTAAATTGCAAAATAAAATATTTTTAAAATGAAACTTCGAGTACACTTAACAAGTGGGGGATTAGTGATGCTAATCTACTGTAACTTTTATATATTTACCTATATTTAATATTTTCATTTCAAAAACCATAACCAAATATTAAATATTAAAATGATCATATATTTATAGTACATATGAAAATATTTTCAAAAATATATAAAGTAACCATCAAAGCACAATTTTATTAATTTTCATATTATACCTGACTATAATTTACAGAACAGTTTCATATACATTTTTCAATAGTTATGTTAATATTTTTCAATATATTATTTAGCTGCTTTAAATACTTAGCTTTTTAATTTAATAACTGTGTAGAGGGCCAACAATATTTGAAATGTTATTAGATTCCTCAACACTTGATATAAGACTGAGAGAGTTCAAAGTTATTGCAGTATAACTCCAAATATCAAAATATAATACCTACAGAATATGTTATAGGTGATCTGAGTTATGTTTACTATGTTGCCCTGACATGGAATTTGATATTTAGGACTGTGTGTTTCTTTTTTTTTAATAAAGATTTATTTATTTATTTATTTATTTATTTATTTATTTATTTATTATGTACACAATATTCTCAGTATTCTGTCTACATGTATGTCTGAAAGCCAGAAGAGGGCACCAGATCTTATTACAGATGGTTATGAGCCACCATGTGGTTGCTAGGAATTGAACTCAGGACCTTTGGAAGAACAAGCAGTGCTCTTAACCACTGAGCCATCTCTCCAGCCCGACTTTGTGTTTCTTAACATCATTTAGAGAGCATTATCTAAAATTTTAAGAGTTACAAATAGCAGTAATACACTTGGTCTTCTAGAAAATTTGTTAATATCTCTTGGTATTTTGATATGACGGAGCAGCAAGTGAAGATAGAGTATTCAATTATAAGACCAGCTTCACCATTAATATGAAATTATTTCCACAAATTCCAAACTAGATAAAGTAAAGTTGAGCTATGAAAGATAATATCAATATAAACTTAAGATTTTATATAACTAACAGAAAGTTACTTTACTCTGAAAAGATAAAGCCAAACCAAAGATGAATTAGAAATTATAGATTGGGTAGATTTAGAAGTTTGGCAGTACTTTATAAAATGGAATGTCCAAGTTTTATATGTAAATGTCCTGAGTACCTGTGTAATTTTTTATTTTTTACATAAAATAAGAATTTAGTCCTTTAATACTGAGAACAGAGACCAAAATACTTTGACAATTCTTGCCCAATGTATATTGATCACAATATAGAATATATGGGCAAGATAGCATGTGTGTTCTCCTGAACTCAGGCAAAAGAACCTGAGTTCAAATCCCCAGAACTGAAGCATATAACCAGAATTGGCTTAATTTATCTTGAAACCCCAAGAATTGCAGGATAGGAACATGTGGATTCCAAAACTTCACTGGCCAACTGGACAGGTTAAATTGGTATCATTCCAGTTCAGTGAAAGCATGTTTCTCAGTTATATAAGGCAAAGAGCAAGAGAAGAAACATGGCATCCTATACTAACCTACTCATGTGAGTTCAGGTGACAAAAATACCCACAACTCATATTCAATAGATACACAGAGCAATTTAATAAATGTGTAATAAAACCAAGTACATATTCTTCAAAATAAGGCAAACACTTTAAAAAACAAGCATGTAAAAGAAATATTGCTAAAGCTTAAATCACACATTAAGTCACACACACACTAATAGTGAGAAACTTCAGCAACTACTAACACCACTGATCAGGTTTGCCAGACAAAAATTTAACAGAGAAATGAGGAAATGAACAGATGTTATGACTCAAATGATCTTAACAGACTTCTAGCTATAGAACATTCCATCCAAACATATAAGAATATACTTTCTTCTCAGCAACACATGGAACCTTCTCTAAAATTGACCATATACTTGGTATCAAAACAAACCAAAACAGATATAAATTCCAAGAACATGGTCTGCCTTACTATGAAGTAAATTAAAATACAATAAAGACATCTTAAGTGGAATTCTGCCTCAAAAGACAAACAAACAAGTAGGAGAAGGAGGCGTAAGATGAGGAGAAGGAGGAAGAAGAGAAGAAAGGTGCCTAGAGATGTAGACCAATGATTTAACATTGACCAAAAGTGTACAAGGTCCTGGGTTCATTTCCTGGTGTTGAAAAAAAATTAAGATTTCTAAAAGACATTGGTTTAGACTTAACATAGTCTTTACAATATGTTATAATATGAAACATAATGACCATTTTACAGTACCTCACCAAAATGTGTGGGTTTTTTTATCATTAATGTAGCAGACCAAAATAAATTAAAATATATGGTATATTTCATATGATCTAGAAAAGGATATTGAATATTTTGATCATAAAGACACAATAAGTATTTAGTACATTAAAAGTATAAATATTTGTTATATTAACCTGCATCAGTTTATAAAATTAGTTTAATTTTAGAAGATAAAAATTATAAAGTACTTAAAGGGACGCTAATAGTAGGTATCTCCTGGTTGGGGTAATAATGAATTCTTTAAGCATTGAGCACTCTCTCCAGCCCCAAATAAATGACTTTCAAAGAAAATGGGGGCAATGTTTATAAGAAATTAAGTTCATAGAAAAATGAACTCGAGAAAATCTTAAAAACTAACTGGCCTCATTTCCAATGCTTGAAGTGATCTCAATATAGGTGCCATGATATATAATTTTTAAAAAAACTGAATCATTGTTACCTACGCAGCATCTGTTGCATCCAATAACAAAGTAAGGGCCCATCAGCATGATAATAAGACTGCCACCATTAAATCATTTTTACAGAAAATATGAGAACTGAAAATATGACTTGAATATTGCAAGCCAGATGTTCTTTAGTGAGTTCATGAAGTTAAGAACCATATAAACCTGTAGAGTAATTAAATATATCATTGAAACTTAAAAGACTTAAGAGAAGCTTTGATTTAAGACAATGTTTCCAACAGTTTGAGTATTTATGTTTTGTCTTCTGTCTGCAAGATGAGGTCAGTTTAGTTCTACTAAATAATAATAGTTTAACAGTAAGCCAAACTAGAAATGTGGTTTATAAATATTTTATAAAAAAGCTATGCTTAGATATTGTAGAAGGATAATCTAAAAACAGAGGTTTACATGTAAAATATGTAAGTAGCTTCTACTACAGAACAACGTAAGTATATTCAAAGAAAAATATTGTCAAGTTAAACTTAATTGTTTTTAATACGTGAAAATATGAATAGTGAAATGAACATCATTCAACTAGTCTTCAAAGAAGCTTCAAGAGTTTTATATCTTAGTGGTTTTTTATAATAGTATGTTTGTAGTATGAAGAATCAGAAAAAATATAATTTCCAGCTTTTTATAATTTATATATTCTTCCAAAGTATGCTTTATGTAAGTAAATATTTATTTTGAAACATCATTTGTAACCACAAACTTGACTTTAATTAAGTCTTAATCATGTATCAAAGGTAAAATGTAATGATTTCAACACAGATTTTTGCAACTAATTTACTTGTCAAATATGTGTATTTACAAATATTTAGAAATTTGCATTATTAGTAAAAATAAGCCAATTATTTTTAAATTAAGCCAGAGTTGGTATGGATACTGAAAACAAAAAAAAATCTTTACTTTGTTTCACAAATTAAAAAACAGTGAAAATATATGTGTTTCTCATTTTTTATGCTGATATGCTGATTGGTAATAAATTTAACTGCCATGACCAAAACTTTACACAAAATATTTCTCTAGAAATTAGTAAACTAAATATAATTCGATATTTATATAAAATTCTGTAATGGTTATAAGACCAAAAGGATATAAATTTAATATAGGTTTCTCAAGCTTCATTCACTAAGAGAAATCCCATATGAAGAGATTTAACATTCCTATGGATGTAATCAAACATTTATATAGGCACGGATTAAGATATCAGTGCATTGCTATTGGTATTTGCAATTTCCTCAAGAATCAAAAGTTATGAAGTGTTAGCTCTGTTTTTATCTGTAACAAAATTATAACATTACAAACAGTAGCTGTAATATGTCTCCTATTGTTTCAATACTTGATGCATGCTTAGATTCCTTTCCTGCTACTGTGTTAGGAGAAAGTTTTGGTATAATAAATGAATAGGAGACACATGTCTAAGATATTCATGACATTTTCTCCTATATGTTCCATTAAGTATATTAAAATTGGTAGGTAACAAACCCCATCAAAATACTTGATTCTTTTTGTGTTTGTTTTTCATATCCTCCCTGTAGTGGCCAGACTTTAGCAATTACAATACAGTACAGGAGATAGTGAATATGTGCAAATAAAAGGTTAATTTCAGTTCGGAATCCTTAATCATTCTATTTTAGACTTAGTAGCCCTTGTTTCTTTAACTATCTATTGAAGAGAGCCCTAAATGATAGAAGTATGTGACTATTCTCACCAGGGGCTGGCAGCTCATGCTTTTAATCCCAGTCCTAGGGAGTAAATTGCCTTTAATCCCAGCACTAGAGGGAAAATAAAAATGAGAGGGGAGAGAGGCTTAGTGTTTTGTTTTGTTTCATTTGCGGTCACCTAGTCTTGGTAGAGTTAAAACTTCTTTAGAGGCATGAATGCTTTGTTTTTCTTGTCTAAATTAAAAATATTGCAAAGAAATTCCTTGCTTCAAAACTGCTGTGTAGAGTTGGTGGTTACATGGCCATCCCGAGGCTCCCCATCTATCAGAATTGGTGAGATCTGTGTGTAGTGAGAACCTGCCCCAGGAAAAGAAGCTGCAAGTAGCCAAGGAAGACATCTGACATTGATATTCGGTCTGTAAATGAACGTACTCATCCACCTGTGAGCACCCCCATACACAGAGAAGGTAGGGAACTGAAAGAGAGAATGAGAATGATATTTTTTTCTTCTTGATTTGGTCTCTGGTTGAAATTACAAAGTGCATTTTTTATCTCATTAATTGAATTTATTATTTCTGAATTTTCTTGTTGGTTCATTTTTAATATTTCTCTTTATTAAATTTCTCATCAACATAGTCACTTTGCATTTCATTGAAGTGCTTTTGCATTCTTTTGCATTTCAATGTGCTTCCTTGGGGTCATTATTTTAAATTCCTTTTCAAGAATGCTGTAATTACTTTTAATATGAGGTCCAATCTTGGAGAATAATTGGGGTCATGTAAAGATGTCATGGATCCTTTATTTGCATGTCCTTGACGTTCTGCAATGGTGCCTACAAATTTGCAGTTATTCAATCTTTCTTCCAAAGAAATCAGATAGATTTTAGAGTAAATTTTTGCTGTGAGTATTTGGATGGGTCATAGGAAATTGCTTGTGTAGGTATGTTGGTTTTGTTTATTAATAGGTGTGTCATCTTTGTTTATTATTGTACACAGGTGTATCCCCTTATTCAATGTGATTTCTTTATCTCTAACCAGCATTATCAGACGAAGGATGAATCCACCATCTGACGGCAGACATTTGTGAAGTAGCGATTTACCGTTTTAATGAATATGAGCCACAAGGAAGATGTGACACAGAGCAAACCTTAGTAAACATTGATGCTCATAGACGCAGGCATCATATGAAAGGCATAGGCTACAGAGGAATTTTTTTATACGAACAGAAGAAACGAGGACCAATGATATCTGTGACACTGTGGATGTCAAGTGTGTTGTTGGGACAGCTGACTATTCCGAGGTTTGTCTTGATGTGTAACTGTAGTTAAAGTGAACACATGGGGACGTAGCCAACAGAGAAATTTGTCCTCAGGCTCAATGAGGTAAGTGATGGCAACAGGAATGCTCGCTGTAATGCGATGAAACAAACCAAAAAGAAGATTTCCCGCAGTTGTCAAAATAAGAACCCCAGTTTATGGGTATGGGATATGGAAAACCTATGTCCTCTTTCTTCAAAGAGGCAGGTGTCAATGGCAGTGGGGTCTGAAGTACTGAGTGCATGGGACACATAATGATGCCTCTTTGGGCTTTGTAGGAGTAACAGCAGAGATAATTAGTCATAGCTTCATAAGTGTCAGGTGTTGGGTCTGTAGACAAATTCTTGAATTCATGAAGGTGATAGGACAAGCTATCCTTGCCATACATGAGGTCCCTCTCCTATGCTGGAACACCTTTTCCTTGTAGTATATGAAATATATTCATTCATATTTGAAAGGCTGGGTGTAGCCACACTTTCAAACTTTTAGCTTCTTGTGTGACTATGTTGGATGCTCATGGGGCTTCATGGATGGGGAGATAGAGGGTTTAATGGATCCTAAAGCAAACTGTAGTGGAATTTCAATTGTGTTTTAATAAATAAAGACTGCCTGAAGATCTGAGTGTAAAACAGCCCCACTGGCCAGCCTTACAGACCAGATTATGGTAACACACACCTTTAATCCAAGTAGCCACACTAGTTGCCATAGAAATCCGGTGGTGCATGCTTTTAACACAGTGGTGCACACCTTTAATCCAGCCCTAGAGAGGAATATAAAATCGGGTGATAGAGCTCTCACAGACAGTCTCATTCTGAGATTTCAGGAGGCAGGATCGCCATTTCAGACTGAGGTGGAGGTAAGAGCCAGTGGCTGGCTGTTTTGATTTGCAGATCTTCAGGTTGAACACCAATTTTTGACCCTGAATTTTGATTAATCATGCTCCAGAAAGGTAAAATGTAACAATGACTGCAGTCTCAAGATGGCACCAAGATACAGCAAATTAAGGCCTTGGGGAAGCCTATGATGTGCATTTCCTCTCTGAAGCAGAGTACACATATGAATTCAAGGCATCTCCGAAACTTGGATTGAAATACATTGAAAACTGTAGAATGACCTCATGGTCACAACTGTGACTTTATCCTGGTGATAGAGGCCGGTAAGAATGTCACAAATACAAGTTTTCTCCCACTAAGTGTCAGTGTCTAGGCTAGAAATGTTGCATTACTCTAAGCTATATAACCCAGTTTCTCTTGGTTTATAGCATCTCTACCACCTCTGGCAGAGCTCCACTCTACTTTGTTGGTCACTCAGCCTCAGACTCTCATTCATTTGTTGCCATTGCTTTCTCTTGTCTAGAAAGCAAGGGTTGTTTTTTTTTTCCAGTCAGTTAATTTGGATGGCTTTTCTGTATTACTTTAGGTTTCTTCACAGTATAGTTACCATTAGGAAAGAGCAGCAGATATTAAAGAAGCATTTGTATTACTGAGATTCTAAAGACAACAGTGTCACTGAATCTTTTGCACTATGAAAAGAAGACATTATTGATAAATGGAAACTTCATTAAAGCAAAAATCCTTCAGGAATATTGTATCTGAGAGAAAGAATGATATGACCAAACTCTTAAAATCATAGGTTCTCAACCTGTGAGTCTTGACTCCTTTATATGCTGAGAGACATTTTTATGCGGTCACTTAAAACCTTCAGAAAACACAAATATCTACCTACATTACAATTCAGGAAAGTAGAAAAACTACAGTTATGAAATAATAACAAAAATAATTGTATCGATTCTTCACTACAAATAAGGAACTGTATTAAAGAAACTGCAGCACTAGGAATAAATAGTGTGTAAGTATACTGAAACTCTTGTGCTTGGGGTTCAGAGGCATGTACACGCAAAGGTACATACAAGCTCGCCACCTGCTATTCGTCTGGATCATCTAATCTAGTAATTTAGTGTCCAATAGTATAGCCATATTGAACAAAAGCCCACAATTGTTCCTGCTGTTAACACTAAAGAAGGGAATTCTTTTGGCCATTGCTGCTATGTGATATTAGAAGAGTAAAATAACTTTTAAACTAGAACTGAAAGGACATACTACTTAGATTTTCAAATGAAACTTTGTCTGAATTATAGAAATGAAAACTATGTGAACAGCTACTTGAAGTTGTCTGATACGTGTCACGGTTAAGCTTTAAAACAATCAGAAAAAATTAAGTCTCATTGGGATAATTTTCCCCTAAATGTCTTGACTGCAGCTATTTATAGAAATTTTCTGTCTCAGTTTTCAGAAGAAAAAAAATCTCAAGGTGATCACAAAGGGAAGTTTTGTAGAAATAGTTGTCATTTGGAGTAGCTGAAAATTATTTCAGTAGAAAGCATGTATTTGACCCATTTTCTTATTATAGCAAACAATTGTGTCTGATAATAAATAATACATGCAATGCTGACATGTAGACAGGAGTAGGAACTGGCACACTCTGCTAGACCCGTCTATTGACATCATGGTTCAAAAATATTGATTCAATTATAGGCAGATGACTCGGATACTAGCTTGTATTGATTGATATAATCCATCCTCTCTTGCTTTGTCATTTGAAGAAGAAAAAAAGACATTCAGTTGCTCTCACATTCTTAGCATATATCCTTCACATATATTCTGACTGCTCTAGAATATACAAAACTGTTCATCAAAATAGTGTGAAAATATGGAACACAAGGAAAGGAAGAGTCACATTTAACAAGGATTTATATACAAAGCACACTTAATAGAGGTTATAATTTGTCAATATTATTTTTTACATTTTACAAATATGATCTTATAGAAAATACTCACAGAGAGATATTTGATCTTTAAAAAGCAAAATTAAGAAAAATGAAGTTTTTATTGCTAATGGAATTTTCCTCATTACTTAAACTTTCCTTTCCCCCATCATAATATCTCTAGTTCTTCTATCTTTGTTTTTATAACCTTGCAGGTTCTCAATTCCTTTAGTTGTTGGTCAGAGGTACAAAGGCCACTCCAGAAAATCAGAGTCCAAATTTTGACAGTCTTTATTAAGGCAGCTGTTGACTGGCTGTAGAAAAACTGTCATCACACAGCAGCCCCAACTGCAAGGAGTTTCTAGTGCCAAACAAACACAATGAAACAAAACAAAACACAACAACAACAATAGCAAATACCCACACACATCTTTGGCGGGTAAGTACAGCAAACAAGTAGCTTAACAAAAGCGAAAAGTGTAGTTAACTGAAGCATCCTAACCTCAAGTTTTTGAACCAGGATTGAGTAATTTTCCAAGGGACGTTTCTTGTTCAGGGTGTTAGCATGGGGCATGGAGGTCAGTTCTAGGTCAGACCATAGATATCAACAAGATTTGGGAAGACTGGCTCCATCACACTTTGATGGCTGCTGTTGATATTAGTCTATAAAAAGACAATTATTACCTCACTCAGGCACTGGGTTTTGATCCTACTTCATGTTCTGGCTTTGGGGGAGCCTAGCCAGTTTGGATGTTCACCTTCCTAGACCAGGATGGAGGGGGGAGGACTTTGGACTTTCCACAGGGCAGGGAACCCTGACTGCCCTTCAGACTGGAGTGGGAGGGGGAAAGGAGTGGGGGGAGGGGGAGAGGAGTGGGAAGAGAGGGAGGGAAAAGGGAGGCGGGGAGGAGGCAGAAATTTTTTTCAATAAAAAATTATATTACAAAAAAAGACAATTATTAGAGAACAGTTTTCATAAATAATTGTCTCTTCACTTAAAGAAACTTTGATCTCAGAGACATATTTTAAATAAATTATTAGTAAAAATGTTGAAGTCATAGAAGGATATTTTAATTTTCTCTTAATTACACAGAAATTTGGAATAAACTTTTAATATGCATTTATTATTCGGTTATATGTAAATTTAATTAATGAAAATTTTCTTCATAACATTTCTTACATTAATGAAAACTATGATAATAAAACATGAACTTCTATTTAAATATAAATGGTGTCATGTGGTTAAAGATTAAATGATAGAAAACCATTATTGTTAAGCATCTACACAATTATTACAGGAATTTATTATTTATTGTAATGAGTCAATTATTAAATTCAAATTAGGGATGCTTATTATGTGTTCTATAGTATAATTTATTCTAGGAAAGATCCTTCACCAAAAGAGTTCTTTATAAATATTTGTTTTGATACACAAATGGCAATGTTTGAATGGAGTATTGTTAGGAAATGAAGACTTTGATGTGCAAAGAAAGACAGAGGAAAATATTAAAGAAGATTTATACTCAAGTCAGCACTGTTATTGCATAGCTAGTATCATTATTGTTTACATGATTGTGATAGTACCCAAACTCATGAGCCTCCTTCCTCACCGTCCTAAATCTATCGCTTTAGAACCCTGAGCTGACATGTGAATTTTCTTCTCACTTTATCTGAGAATTGGCAAAGCTCATGCTCAAGTCTGTAAGGAATTGTATTCTTCATTCTTGTAATAAATTGTTCTGCATTTCCTGACACCACTGGGAGAATTAGTCTTTGATATTTATGTATGGATGCATTTTCATTTACTTGAGCATGAACTTTGCCAGTTCTTAGATGAAATGTTAAGAAAACTCATATGTCGTCTCAAGCAATGACACTTCTGTGTTCCAACATAGTTTATTCCACAAGGCAGATACTTCAATCTGGGACTGATATAAAAACATTCAGCCTTGAGCAGAGCCACCTTCAAACATCTCCCTTTGGTGCAATGGGAATAACCTACACTAGATTTTAAGGATTCATTTGTTGCACAAAATAATTTATCAAATGATAGATGAAGCTGGTGGGCATGAAATGCTGATGACCTTCCCATCGGGTGGTTCTGTCATTTTGCACTGTTGTAGCTTTGAGAAAAAATTCCCATCCCAGACACGATAGCTTACTATAATAATCTGCAATACACCATCAGGCAATCACATTATCAAGGTTTCTTCTTTTTCCATTAAGTATGGACCATGAACTGCTTCAGTTTCACTGATCCAGCCTTCTTGGTTGACAACACTATGGTTTATTGTAATACTCGGTCTGTCATTCAACACCCAGTTCTTAAACATCCCACAACACATCTTCTCGTTAAGTCAAAGGATCTGGGAGTACTGAAGATATTAAAGTTACTCAAATTACTTTGAAAATTTTGGCGTGCAGAACTTTTCCTTCAGTATTCATTTTATATGATTAATTGTAACTATTTTGCTCATAAATTCCATTACCCTATTATTGCTATTCCAGACTAATTATCTTAAAGTAGTAAACACAAATCCATGCCCAGAATTTACCCAAATCTTAATTAGAAGAGAACATGTAAATGATCACCATCTATCTTTTTAATAGTAATAAGATTCTAAATAGTGATTGAATATTATTTTCCATTGTAGTTTATTTTTAGTTAAACAAACTTAACATATAGAGAAAGAATTTATCATATCTTTGTAAGCTCTGACAAGGCTTCCCAGCATGAAAGAAAGGCAGGCAGAAAGATTGAAGAGTTGGATTTTTCTTAAGTTCAAGCCTGTTATACAGGAAGAGCACAGTGTCTTTACCTCTGACCTCACAGCAACTATGAATTGCTCCACAAGCAGAAGTCCATGTTTGCTAGTAGAAAGAGATTTTCTTCAGTAATGTAGCCTTTAACATGGTGATCATGTTTCTGTAAATAACCCTTCAGCCACTATCCTGACCTTAAAGAAGCCCATAAACAAACAAACTATTAATTAAATTAACCAATTCAGAATATCTAGGAATAGAAGTGAAGAAGAGGACAAGAGTGGATATTGTGAATAAATATTATCCAAGTATAATATATAAATGAACAAAAACTTCATGGTAACCATGCTTATATATAATTGATTTATAAAAACATGAATATTAAAAGAAGAGGATTTGTACATAAAAATTTATAAACATTTTCCCCAAATAGAAAAATCTATAATTTAAGATGAACATCTAGCTAGAAATACACATGAGCCATTGACCAAGTACTGTTGTAATTAATATACTTTTGGTGTGATTATTTGGGTCTGGGTTGCCAGGAAACATAAAAGCAGTCTCCATTACAACAGTGATTAATATTTTATTTTTGATATCTGTTTTGATACTTACCCATTCACCTCTACTTTTATTAAGTTGGGTCTACTCTTTCTTTATCTATCTAAATATTTCATATTTTTACACATTTATTTCATTTCTCTCATCTGTCAAGTAAGTACCTTTACTCATTTGCCATGGCATCAGTTCTATTATACTGTGTGACCAACATGAAGATTTTCAATAAGCACAGTAGTTAAGTGAATGAGACAAAAATAATTAAAGTCACTAATATAAAAATATATAAATTATAAGATATATGAACATATAAAAATTTCATCTCACTTAATTCTCACTCTTCCACTACACCTATGAGAATTTAACTACAAGTTAAGTAAAAATTAAACTCTGGTTGTAATGAAATATACTTATACTTTAAAACACTATAGTACACTAGCATAAAACACTAGTGTAGACTGTACAGGATCTCTTCTAGGCTTCTAAGCTTTGCTGTTGAGGTCAGACTGTTTATGGCAGGGTATTCTCTGCATAAACATTGTAAGTGGGAAAGAGATGCTGAGAAAGTGTGAAAATGGTGCCTAGAATCCAAAAGAAACCCTCAGCTATTTAGGGTGCCAGAGATAAGGTATATCTTCAAAGTGAAGATGTGGCAGGGACTGTCACTGGCCCAAGAAAGAGAAGCACATTACAGAGGGCAAAGTACTCATCAAAGCCCTTTGAGACCAGACATGGAACTACAGGGCTTGATATCATACCTTAAAGATTTCAATCTTGTTTTGCCTCAGTATTACTTCACTATGCCCACACACCCCCTTTTGGAGTGGATGGGTAATATATACACTGTGCCATTGTGTGTTGGAGGTACATACTTTGCCTTTGGATTTTTCATGGGGTAACAAGAGATCACCTTGAGTATCAGAAGAGGCTTAGACTATCAACTTTAAATGGGGGTGAGACTGTGAAAGTTTGTAGGGACTTTAGATGATGAACTAAATGCATTTTTCATCATGGTATGGCCATGAGCATGGAATGGGTGAACAGAGTGGTTATTTAAATGAGAACTGTACACATAGATTCATATCTTTGAACATCCAAATAGGGTACCAATAGCTAATATAGGTTAGAATATAACAATACAATAACCTAGGAATTGACTAGCTCAAAGAACGAACTGATAGATAAATAAGTGTTCTTATAATCCATCTCTCTTCCATTCTCTGATTATAAATATCAAGTTTATAGGGACATTCAGTCAAATAATAATTAAAGAGTAAGTTTCAATTTTGCTCTTTTTCTCCAGTCATTTAATGCATGGACACCTTTTAATGCTGATCTTATTTAGAGATACAGGTTCCAGCTTCTCTTTACGCTACCCCAAAGTTCAGAAGGAAGTCCACAATGCTGTTCCATCAGTAAATAACTTCTGCCCACTTGGTTGAGTATTATTGGAGCTCACTGGGGAATTTCTCTAACAATTCACAATATGCTAGTCTTCTCTGTATTATTCACTGGAGCATACAAGCAGTATATCCCATTCCGTGAGAGAATAGAGGAAGATTATTTGAGAGTATGATTTACTGAATCATTTGTTTTAAATGAAATCCATGAGATTGGCCAAACTTTTTAAACACTTTGAAAAATATGGGGAAAATATCTCTCCCTTTATATCTGAGAAGTCAACCTATACTTGCTTGAGATATTTCTTGTCCTTTATCTTTGCAAGAGGGACTTGACAATCCCATTAGCATAATTGCATGCATCCTTCAAGCCTCCAGGAGAAATTAAATATACTGAATTTTGACTGTTTCTGAGTTCTCATTTAAAAAAAATACAAGTAATTTAGCAAAACTCTAACAGAATCAACAAAATTGTATGTCACACAGTAGATTAACAACATCAGAAATGTACGTTCTGTGGTAATAATTTTTTTTCTTCCAAATATTCAGAGGAAGTGAGTTTGAGATGAGAAAATAAATTTTAGAAATAAAGGGTCACAGTCACACATAGCTAACTTCTATTACAACGGACAATTCCAAACAATGTTCTCAAAGAAATCCAATAAAAGTAGACCTAGCATATAAACATTAGGTGAGAAACACAATATGCATTGCTGATGTATATATAAATGAATTTTACTTTTTCACAGATATTTTAAACCTTACTCTCTACTCTAAATATCTGCATGGGAGAAGTATAATTTTGTTTTTTAAAAAGGCAACAACAGCAGTGTATTGAAAATAATTTTTTTTACCAAACTAAGCCAATTTAAGTAATGATATTCAATTATAGTCATCTTTCTGTTAAACCAACATAGTTAATTTAATTTTATTTTAATAATTAGCAGTATTTAAATATGAATTTTTTAATATACATACCATTTACATTTCTTTATTTAATTTCATATGTACATGCATGTATAAATATATAATTTTATGATATAAGTGATAACTAATTTACATATCAGAGAATATTGCCATAAATTGATTTGAAAACATGATTAACTGAAGAATTATACCAGTTTTAATAACATATATAAATTTGAATACTAATGTGGAAAATCAGATGTGAAACATAACTAAACAATTATATAAAGTGCTGCTTTGTATTTGAGTGCAGTAAACCCTTAATGCTATTATTAAATTTAAAGAATATTGATATTTTTGGATAAATATAATTTTTTAGATGAAAAGAGGTAGTAGAAGACAAAGCTTTTTTATTTTAAAAAAGTGTAGTTTTTATGATAAACACTATAGTTGGTGACCTCAGGGCAAGACCCTGAACAGCTAAGCTTACATCTTGTGAGAAAGAATTAAAAGAAAGTTTAAGAATTGAAGGAAATCAAAAACAAGGGGAAGTTTATGTGAATATAATAAAAGAAGCCCATGTTCTAGATACAGTAAGCAGAAAACTTGGCCGTTTAACCCATTTGAATCTGACTTTAAAATGAAGAAAACAAGAAAGAGGTTGTAGAATCTCCCTTCAAAGATAAGAAGTACATTGAGCCCAGGTGTGTGTCAGGGGTGCCCCTGCATCGAGGTCCAGAGAGGTCATTGTATGCAGCTGTGAAGTCAAATCTTGACTTGAGTTGGAGATCCCAAGATGACAAAAACTGAGGATACCTGCCAAGGAGTGCTTCTTCCAGCCTAAGAGTGAGAAGTATTTGTAGTCAACAAAACTTCAAGGAGCAGGAGAACTGTAGGGTGTTTGGATATAGAGATGCAGATTTGGAGTTTCTCATTCTTGCTGTGTTCCAGTATTTCTTTCTCTTTCCTCACTTTTGGAATGGTAATATATATTTTGTGCCATTTTACGTGACTGTATTTTGCTCTTCAATTTTAATTTTACAGAAAATGTACAGCTTAGAGATTGCCTTGAGTCTCAGAAGAGACTTTAGGCTTTTAAATACTATTTAGACTGTGAAAGACTATGGGGATTTTTTTAGCTGGACTGAATGCATTTTGAATTATGACATTGCTACAAACCTATGGGAATTAAGCAGTGGAATGTGGTTGACCAAATGAAAAAGAATTCTGTACTAGTCAGGATTTTCTGGGCGAACAAAACTTATAGGTGAAAGTATGTGTATATAGATAGGGATTTATTAGTGTGGCTTTCACAGGCTTGGCCCACTTAATTCAGCTATGGATATCTTCCAATGAAAGGATCAAGTTGTTCAGTCCATTAAGCTGGATGTCTCAGGGGTCTTTGGTATATGCCACAATCCAAAAGAAGTAGACTCTAGTACATTTGGAGGAATGAACTTGATGGTGAGTGAGAACAACTTAAAGAGAACAAACTGCCTTCTTTCTGTCCTTTATAGAGGCTGCCACTAGAAGGTATGGCCTATATTAAGTGTCAATCGGCCTAGGTCAAAAGAACTAGATTAAAGGTGTATCTTTATACCTTTACAATCTACATTCCTACTCAAAATTATTTAATTAAAAAATTCTAATTTGTGTGCTGAGCCATTTAGAATTTAGTTAATCATAGATTCAATCACTTCGAAAACCAAGAAGAGTCATCACAAGTCCACACCTTTTTAACTTGAAACACAGTCACATCTCTTAAGTCAAGCTTAATTTCCAAATCAAAAGATAACCAGCTCATAATAACAGCCTAATTTTAATATTCCATATACATTTGAAGACAGATTACATATTTAATTGACTATAACAATGCCTAACATGGTACAACAATTCCCCAAACAACTGTAAAACATTATAAATTTAACATAGGTGACAATGTCCTTGAGGGACATTCTTTTATTACCACAAACATAAATATGATGACAACTGATATCCTCTTAGCTGATCTTATATTACTTAATAAAGAAATGAAAGAAATACAAATATCTGTACAAATATATTCTTAAAATATAAGGCTAATAATCTAGCTGTGACTAGAAATGCCCAAAGTCTTAATCAACTGTCTCTCAGGCATTCTTAATCAATTCTTGCAGTTAATTACTACAGCAATTTACTTCAGATAATTTTCTTTTCCCAAGTGATTTCCTTTCTCTATAGGTTCTAAAGGAATGGACTGATAGAAGCATTCAATGTTCCCTGGACTATGTTCATTCACTTCTATGAATGAGAAATTTTCGATAACATAATTATATTCAATTCCTCTTTCTTTACTTCCATTGCAACACTGAGCTGACTGACTTCCTATATTAAAATTGTATTAACTGAAATATGAAAATGTGGAAACACAGCCTGCTACTACACAGAGAGCACCAAGAAGTGAGTGTCTACACACCGGGTGGGACACCCCTCTCTCTGGGCCACTGTGGCAAAACCCCTCCCCCATCTCCCACCTGCCTCAGCTTCTTTAGCCAGCCAGCTGAACTTCCTGCAGGCAGGCTGCTCCAACACTTCCATCCCATCCATTCAACCCTATAAGCTACAAGTCCTGCTCTGTAACAAAATCCTTCCTATCCCCTGTGACCTCAGTAAACCCCAATGAAGAGAAGCATAAAGACCACTATGAGAAAAAAAAAAACCAAACAAACAGGAATTATCAACCACTAGTCATTAATATCTCTTAATATCAATGAACTCAATTCATCTATAAAAACCACATAGGCTAAGAGAATGGATATTAAAGCAGGATCTATCCCACAGCTTTATACAAGAAAGATGGATATTACCTCAGAATAAACGTTTGGGAAAAGATTTCCCAACCAAATGACCTAAGAAACAAGCGGGTGTAGTTATCCTAATATCTAACAAAATAGACTTCAAACTAAAATTGAGTAGAAAATGTGGAGAACTAGTCTATACTCATAACAGGAACAATCCATCAAGATGAAGTCTCAACCTTGAACATGTATGTCCCAAATACAAGAGCACCTACATATGTAAAAGAAACATTACTAAAGCTTAAATCACATATCAAGCCCCAAACACTAATAGCAGGAGACTTCAACAGCCTTCTCTCCCAAATGGACAGGTCAACCAGACAGAAACTTAACAGAGAACTAATAGATGTCATGACTAAATGGAGTGAACAGACATCCATAGAACATTCCACCCAAACACAAAAGAATATACCTTCTTCTCAGCACCTCTAAAATTGACCAGATACTCAATAGTGATGCAAATCTCAACAGATACAAAAAATTGGAATAACCCCGTATATCTCATCAAAGCACCAGGGTTTACAGTTGGAATTTAATAGCAACACTACTTACAGAAAGCCTACAAACTTTTGGAAATTGAAAAGTGCTCAAATGAACCACCACAGGGTCAAAGAAGTAATAAAGAAAGAAATTAAAGACTTCCTAGAATTCAATGAAAATGAAGGCACCACGTATCCAACTTGCGGGACACTATGATAGCAGTGCTAAGAGGAAAGTTTATAGAACTAAGTGCCTGTATAAAGAAAGTGGAGAAAGCTCACACTAGCGACTTAACAGCACACTTGAAAGCTCTAGAACAAAAAGAAACAAACTCATCCAGGAAAAGCAGACCACAGGAAATAATTAAATTGAGGGCTGAAATAAATAAAATAGAGAAAATGAAAACAATGCAAAGAATTAATGAAACAAAGAGCTGTTCTTTGAGAAAATTAACCAGATAGACAAACCCTTATCCAAACAAATTAAAAGGCAGAAAGACAATATCCAAATTAACATAATCAGAAATGAAAAGCAGGACATAACAATAGACACTGAGGAAATTCAGAGAATTATTAGGTCATACTTCGAAAACCTGTACTCTATCTACAAAATTGGAAATTCTAAAAGAAATGGACAATTTTCTGGATAGGTACCACATATTAAAATTAAATCAAGACTGGGTAAACAATTTAAATAAATCTATAACTTGCAATGACCTCAGCGTAAATCCGAACATTCAGAAACTGATAGAAAAGAAAGTGGGAAGTAGCCTCAATGCATGGGCACAGAAGGCCACTTCCTAAATGTACCATAGACGCTGAGTACAACAATAAGTAAATGGGACCTCCTGAAACCGAGAAGCTTCTGTAAAACAAAGGATACAGTCCAAAAGACAAAAAGTCACCCCACTGTATTGGAGAAGATCTTCACCAAGCCCACATCAGACAGAGTACTAATCTCTAAAGTATATAAAGAACTCACGAAATTAGACAGCAAAGTTCTAAATAATCCAATTAAAAATAGGGTACAGAACAAACAGAATTCTTAACAGAATAATATCAAATGACCGCAATACACTTAAGGAAATGTTTAACATCCTTAGCCATCAGGAAAATGCAAATCAAAATGACTCTGACATACCATCTTACACCAGTCAGAATGACTAAGGTAAAAAACAAAAATGATAGCTAATGCTGGAGAAGATGTGGGGTAAGGGGAGTACTCCATTGCTGGTAGGAATGCCAACGTGTATAACCACTGTGGAAATCAATATGGCGATTTCTCATAAAATTTGAAATCAACCTACCTCAGGACCCATGAATACCACTCTTGGGCATATATCCACAGGATGATCAATCATACTTCAAGGACACGAGTTCACCTGCATTCATAGCAGCAATATGTGTAATAGCCAGAACCTGGAAACAACAAAGATGCCCAAAATCAATCAATGGATAAAGAAATTATGATTCATTTACACAATGGAGTACTACTCAGCAGAAAAAAAAACAATGACATCTTGAAATTTGCTTGCAAATGGATGAAACTAGAAAAAATTACCCTGAGTGCTCACCCTGAGTGCTCTTCACCTCTCTGAATTAGCATTAGCAGGCAGCAACAAAAGAAGGTGAGTTTGGGCCTGACATGACCTTTTGAGACCCCAAAGCCTACCCTCGGTATCATACTTCCTCCAACAAGACCTCACTTCCAGTAATGCCACTGCTATGAGTGTATGGGGGCAATTATCATTCAAACCACCAAAACTCACCCATTAAAAGGAGTAATACTGAAATATTTTAGGAATCAAATGAGGGAAGGAGAGTCTCCACAAACTTGTTTCTTATCTGAGATCTGGGAAGGGGGAAAGCTCCCAAGAGGGTCAAAGACATTTAAAAATTTAGCCAAGAGAGAAGATTTGCACTTTATGCGGGGGGGGGGGGGTTTACCCTAAACTGTCTTAGCCAATTGCTTTCCACTTTGGACGAGGCAACCCTAACTTCAATTATGTAATTAGAGATATAACCATTCTATAATATATTTCAGTTTCATGCAGGCTTGAGGTCCTTTTTCCATTGGCCATTTGACCATTGAGATCCTTTTTCCATGTGTCTTTCTAATTAAATCCCCAAAACACATCTGTGTTTGCAAATGTACACTATCCAGGTGCGTGGAAAAAGGTAAGTCCTTGACTTGTACCTGTATATAAATGTGAATCAAAATCAAAGGCAAAAGTTATTAACATTCCAATTCCTAGATGGAAACTAGAAGTTAGAAGAAAGTAGCATATGATATTATTCATAGAGATACCATTATTTAGTTATTTGTCAAAGTAATCCAAATCATATACAAATAAAATTTGAAAGATAAATATTATACACTAACATATTTTTGATGTGCTAATTATAATGTTATTGGTTTCTTTTATATGTTTTTTGGAATGTGTCTTCTTAGTGTAGCAGGTAGAAATATAAAATGCTAAAGAATACTAGATATGATTTTATTTGAATGAGATTTTTGTTTGATGTAGGGAATTGGTTATTGTGTGAGAAGAATACTTCATTTATGTGGCCCGGGATTTTTAACACATAGATTTCACTTATAATAGTGTTTCAGTTATTATTTCTAGATGATGCCTGGCTAACCTGAAGATTATTGTTCTCCAGTGAAGTACCCTGTGTTGGTATTCTGCAAATTCTGTCTCTGTTGACATTTGCTCTAATGGCACAGACTTCCAGGTAAGCAGAACTCCTTGGCAGAAACAACATTCATTTCACTAGTGACATTTTAGCATGATGGCAGATACTCAATGATTCATAAACAGTGTATGATTGTGTCAATAGTTGTTTTTATTCTATGTTAAACTCACCAATGACATTTTCCTCAAACTAAAGATTTCAAAGCTATAATTCAAATTTATTTCTCCATCGAAAATTGTAGTAATAAACACTTTAAAAGCAATGCAAAATCATGTTTTGAAGCTGTATCCTGTCCTCTGTGCTTATTTGTATATTTGCCAAGCCAATGTAATTTTATCTTAAAAATATTCAAAAAATAACTTAGACAGCAATATTATGTTACCACTCCCCCTAAGCAAAACAAAGTCACCTTAAATAAATCAATCAAATACCCAAGATATTTTCATATGGAAGTACTAAAGCAAAGTTCTTTAGAGCAAATAATATTGCCAGAAGCTTTTGGTTAATACCTGTTAAATACTTAATGAATCTTAAAAGCCCATGTCTTCTACTTTGGTTTATTCTTAAGTAGCTAAAGCTTTCTTGGACCTAGAGTACAATCTTAATGACCTCAGAACTGATTATTTTGTCCTAATTCATTACCTCAGATTCTAGCTTTGCAAAAAAAAATCTGAAATATGTCATCACAATTAAGATTATAAGTAATATATTTTATTTTAATATTTATTTAATGTTACCAATCAATTCATGTATAGATGTTGTTATGTACTTTGGATATGACTTTAAATAAATAATACCTACTTCCCAAAATGCATGCGCTAGTGAGAAAAGCTCAGGAAAAGTAAAAGAACTAAAAGTAGTGTTTTATTGTTTACGAAGAACATTGCATTTTGGAACTCTAATAAGAATTATGAATAATTATATTCCTACTTAATTTTAGTAGTAAAATAATTGTGATTGGAAATAATGTATTTTCTACTTTAATAATATCCAAATATTTGATATTGTTTTAATTTTATGACATTGTTATTTGCTACTAAGGACAGTTACTCTACATTCTCAATATTCTTTCTGTGATATAATGTTACATTGCAGGGGAAATTTAAATGAAGGGGTTCTAAAATATAGCAAAAAAGCCGTTTAGGTAGGGGGCTAGGGCTGTGTAGCAACACTCACAGTCCGGTTTAACCCCAGTGAGAGTCCAGTGGGTCCATCTCTGCCCCGGTCTTTCTGCCCGAGAACCCTGCAATTGGGGAAAACCATTACCTGGTAAGACTGATAAAGTGAGCACTAAACCAAGAACTATTTTGGTAGAAGAAAACTGAATCTCAGAAGGTACCTTCTGATCTCCTAAGAAGTGCCCATGTACATACATCACTATATAATCAAATTAACTAATTAATTGAAGGAGCCAAAAGAGAAGTAGTGACAAGAAGAAATTCAGAACTTATGTATTTCTATAATACAAAAACATTTCCCTGTAGAATTATGATTCATAACATTTCTACTCTAGGAAAAATTTGAGAATCTCTTTTTGTAGCACTTAGGATAGTTATAGTTATGAGCACTTTTTCATATTGTTATGCAAGTTATGAAATGAATGTTTAATGCAGTTAGAAAACAAGAAAAAGACATTATGAGACCTGCTCATAATTCTTAAAGAAGTCTTAACCTTTTAGGGACCACTAGACTATAAATTATGTTTCTGTTACTGTGACACAGTGCCCAAGATAAGAAACATGAGAAAATGAAACATCCATTTTGCTCTCCTTTTCAGTAATTTCTATCTACTACCAATTTCTTCATAATTTTGGGCTTGTGGTATGGCTTACCATCATGTTGACAATCATGGTATAATCAGGTTTCTGATCTCACAATTACCTTCACATAAAACATAGGAAAAGATAGTGACTGGAACACAGTAACCTCTTAAAGGCACCTCCTCAAAGATGCAAGTTTCTTCCAGTAAGGTCTACTTCCTCAATCTTTAACTACTACCCTCTCTAATGAAAAACCCTTTGATATATGAGCCATTGAGAGAAATTTAATGCACAAAGTTTAACATAATCATCCTAAATAACAGAATTCTTGAAGAGAATTGAAATATAACTATTTGCAAAATGAAGTTATATGAACAGACTTGTCTAGACATTTATTTTATGTTATATTTTAAGGGCCTCAAACATATCTAATATTGAAATTACACTTCCCATTATATTGTATTAATTTAAGTAAGTTAACAATTTCAAATAAATCCATTTCAGTCTCACTTCAAGGTAAGCATAATTTTGGAACACAAAATTAAAGACCACATGGCATATTCGAAGATTTCTCAATGGGTAAAGACGTTCACCTCTAAAACTTGACGACCTGAATTAATCCTCAGGACACACATAATGGAAGGACAGAATTCACTCTCACAAACTTGAACCTGACTTATGCCTACATATCTACACACATACACACACACACACATGAGAGAGAGAATAAATATAATATAAAAGCAAATGTAAAACCTGAAGAAGCTGATTTTTTTTAACTTAATGCAGTGTAGTTAGGCATCATGATTTTATTGCAATTCAGAGTCAAGTTCCCTTTCACATCTTCATTATGTTTATCCTGTAACTGAGTCTTAAAAATCATGAAGCTTTTTGATTGGTTTATCTTTACATCTAACAAGAAATAAATAAGGTTTAAGGGTACACATACACTTAAGGAAATAAAAATTTTCTAATAATTAGGATGCAGATAATTTTTCTAAAATATCGGGTACTTTAATGATGATTGCAAATTACACATTTACCAGTTTTATTGTAATACTTTAAGCAGATAAATATTCACCCTAAAATATAGGCAACCTTCTGATGATATTGAAGTCTGACAGAAGCTAAATATAATCCTGATTAAACAGTCATATAGACACTACTTACCATATAAAATGATCATATTTAACATTGTTAATTGGAAAATCCTGATTCTGACCTTACACCATCTGTTCATTCTTCCTGTATACGAAATGTACTTTGATAAAAGCCCTGTTCTGATAATGGTAATAACCACTCTAATAGCTCAGATAACAGGCCAACACCCAGCATTTTCCTGTCATTTCTCAACTATGAAAGAAAAAAAATTCATACTACATATGTATATTAAAAAAGAATAGACTATGAAGATAATCATAAAATATAAAGTGAAAATGACTCCATAAAATGAAAATCAAAATACTGCGATAATTATACTCAAAATAATGACATATTCTTTAAAATGTAATTTACAAAAGGATGAAATGTGTTAAAATTCTAAGGAAAGTTTACAGACTTAAAAAAATTACTTGCAATTAAAAAATATCCAGGTAAGGATTTGAAAATCATAAAATAAACTCTTCTCCAGCATGAACTTTTGTGATTTATTTTGCACTACAATATTCCACTCTAGAATTTACCTGTATTGTCTTCAACACAGAGAAAATATGAAGAACAGGAAGATATAAGGGAGAGACAGACGGTCTATGAATCTGTAAGAGTGAATTTGATTCAGTTCTACATTTTGAGAGTTACCATGGAAAGAGATCTCTGAGAATGTCAATGAGGAAGTTTCTAGGTTAGATTAATTGAAGTGAGCAGATTCACCTGAACTATAGATGGTGTTATTCAGGTTTTGGGAACAGAGTTTAAGTATAGAGGAGAGATTGAGCTGCATTGTGGTTTCACCTCTTTCTAATTCCTGACTTGAGAAATCAAGCAATAGATGACCCTGACATCATTCTTCTCTGGCCTGGCCACCACCTCAAACAGTGAACAAAAATTTTCACTTTTGTGTAATACTTTTGTGTAATACTTTTATGAAGAGGCAATCAATGTTTTCCATAGGACACTTTAGAGGAATGTTTGCACCTCCTTAATGCGTTGCTTATTTCATGTAGTAACATAAAAATAATTGCTTGAAAATCTGTTACAATTAGAGCTAACTCGTTCTTAACTGATAAACACCAACATTTGCATTTAAAGTATATATTAATTGACTATGGAAATGATCAGTGCGTAAGAGTAGCAAATATAATGACGTTTAAAAAATATAAATGTGCTGTTTATTGAAGGTCACAAAATCTGGAAAAATTAAACAAATTTAAAAATTAAAATAAAAAAAACTATTTAAAATGTGACCTGGTATTAAAATTAGCATATGATTGAATTACTGAAATTGAGGAGAAAAATAATGATATTGGAAAATAATCTTTATAATGCTGAAGAGAGTAATATATTTTTAAAAGGGGAAGCAAAAAGTAAATTCAGGACTCTGGTTGAGGAGAAAAAAATCACAATGTATTTAGCCACAATGAGATAACTGTCACTTTTTTTAAAAAAACAATTAAAATTGACCCAAGGAAGCTGTAGAGTACTTGGCAGTAAGAAAGAACACAAATATTAGTAACTTGACAATGATGAAAGCAATCCCATATTGACTAAAGGAAAATCAATGATCACAAAGTGATATAGCGGTAAGGTGAAGTTATGTTTATTCTTAAATCATCATCTTGTATAAGAGTAACTTCAATAGCCACAGAAAATTGAAAACAGTTATCATTTAAATTATAAAAACTAACAATTTGTTGATGTCAGATATTAGAGAACAAAATGCAGGATTTCTTAAAACAAAGTATTTAAGTTATAGCTTACTGTATTTTCCCTAAATTATCATAAACTACATTTCTAAGATCCTACTGACTGTACTATAGAAAATCATTTGAAATTACCACCCCTCTGATAAAGCAGTTTTACCCTTTTTTGTTGCCAAATACTTCATCTTGGGTAATTTGAAGCATTTCTCAAATGCAGAGACACGTTATTGATCTTCTGTTTTGATATGTGGAACCTGTGATGGAAACTGTTTCTTTATTCAGATCCTCAAACGTAAGCTGAAACTCATTTCTAAATCACCATGTGGAATAGAAAGTCATTTATGGGTTGATGGCCTCATTTGTCTCTGCTTCCAACAGACTGAATAGTTCATAAAAGATTCAGCTCCAATGATATTTAGAACTTTCAGATATAATGTCAAGAGCCATTAGAAAATCCCATGGTGATAGAAAATTACTGAATTCAAAAATACCTCATATTTTCTTGCTGTATTCTGCCTGAGTTCTGAACAGCTGCATTATCTAGGCTAAAAGGAATGGAACTCTGAGTGTCCATTTAGTGTCATTTGCTAGCACTTGTCATTCTTTTCTCATTTTCAGGAACCACATATGATATTTTTGTATGATGCAATTTATAAATATTGTTTTAAAAGTATCTCTATTGATTCAAAATTTAGCATATAGAAAAAACATACTTTTAGAAATTTTGTGAGACAAACAAATGTAAAAATATAATATTTGCTCAACTTTAATTATATGAGAGTACACAGACACAAACATACACACATACACACACACACACACACACACACACCACATAGATTGGGGGCTTTCCTATTGGGGGACTTCAAGAACTTTCTATTTTATTTTAATGTTTTTCATTTATCTATCTATCTATCTATCTATCTATCTATCTATCTATCTATCTATCTATCTATCTATCTATTAAAGATTTCTGTCTCTTCCTCACCGCCGCCTCCCCTCCCTCTCCCCCTCCCCCAATCAAGTCCCCCTCCCTCGTCAGCCCAAAGAGCAATCAGGGTTCCCTGCCCTGTGGGAAGTCCAAGGACCACCCACCTCCATCCAGGTCTAGTAAGGTGAGCATCCAAACTGCCTAGGCTCCCACAAAGCCAATAGGTGCAGTAGGATCAAAACCCATTGCCATTGTTCTTGAGGTCTCAGTAGTCCTCATTGTCTGCTATGTTCAGCGAGACCGGTTTTAACCCAGGCTTTTTCAGACCCAGGCCAGCTGGCCTTGGTGATTATACCATTCCATCTTATTCTAGAAGAAAGGGATAACTGGAACATCCAGTCAATATTAGATAAGACCAAAGAGGTAAGAACATATTCTGATTTAAGTAGTCATCTTGAAAGTTAAATAAGTAAAAGACAGAGAATAGTAAAATACAAAAAGAAGATTCATGTAAAACATAAACTATAGTTAGTAATATTGTATAATTCATTCAAACCCATAAAAATATTGAAATAGCTCTTACTAATAGAAAAACTGCACAAATTAAGAAGAAATAGCATTCTGAAACTGGCTTATTTTTTAGTCAATTTTGCTATTAAGCTTAAGGTTTCCTTTCAGAAATGTTTGCCAATATAATCATGATAGTTTTGTCTTTAAGTACCTGAAACTAGCAGTGTTACCTGAGAGGAAATTGGAAAAAGCCCTGCTAAAACGTTTCTCAGAGCTTTGCATTTGAAAATATTAGACAAAGAGGAAGCAGATCTACTTTTATATAATTTCTTTTAAGATTTTTTTGATCACCTATTAAAATAGTAGCAGTAACTTAACACAATCAAATCAATTCCAACCATATATCTTTATAGAGAAGGGTAAGCAAAAAAGACAGGAAATTTATAGGCATATGAGTGATTTTTCTGTATATTAGGCTTATCTGATTTTCCCCCTGATTTATTATATTCTATCAATAATCTTTTGTTAGTTATGTTATTCATAATCCATGTGAGTAATTTATTAAAAATAATATACAATAGATTAAGTGGTTTCAGGCAGTGTAGCAATTAATGTTACTTTTCCTTCTAAATCACACTAAATTTGCTTAGCTGTGTCATACTTTAGTTAATAGAAGCATATAACCTGAAGATCTTATGTTCTAGAATTTCAGGAAATAATTAATTTCTTTAAACAAATTATTGATATAAATAAAACAGATTACCAGTTAATGAATAGAGAGTGAAACAGTATTTAAGCCTTGAAAATATACTTTGGAAATACACTTTTAGTTATTAGATATTTTAATATTATATAATACTGATACATCAGTTTTATATGTATATGTAAAATGCATAATTCTTTGTGGAAAAAGTAACAGTGATGAAATAACTTTGAAATACATATTATTTATGCATTATATTATTTTGAAATATACTATTGTTAATGTTTTGTTTAAAATTTATATTCCAACGTCTCAACTTTAAGAATTTTATACACGCACAAGTACACACACACAAACACACACATACAAATTCATCAAAATTAAAACACAATTAATCAGCTGTTATGAAGGGGGAAATAATATACAAGTTCTTCTGGAATAATATTTACAAATAATATAAGAAATACTCTAAAAAGTACAATATTAGCAATGCAAATTTTATCTTTAAAAGGTTATTGCCTGTTCAAATGTCATGCGCAGTGAGGAAAATATTCTATAAGAAACATAAGGACCAATATTAAAAAATGAGTTTTTGTATTTCATTGCATACCTTATAGCTTCTATACTTTGAAATACCTAGTTTCTTCTTTTTTTAGAAATTATTAGTACATGTTCACCCATGTTTAGCCTTGTGGCAAGTCTGTTTATGACTATATAGTCTCAGAATGGTAAAAATGCATAATGCAAGATATATCTGGTAAAATCAATCCAAAAGTATGAATATATGTATATGGTCATATACAAGCATATATATATATCACATATTTCTACATTCATGTATGTATTGTAAACATACACAATGCATTCATTACATAATTACATACTCATGCATACAAACACAAATGACCACATATATTTCATTTTCACATGTTCATATATATAACATACACACACATGTTATATGTTCATATGAAGCTAAAGGCAAATTTATTTCCAAAAGATGTAAATTGTTGCAGGGAGCTGCTTGTTTGTCCTGGCTGCCCAGCACCGAAATAATCACACAGAAACTATATTATTTAAAACACTGCTTGGCCCTTTAGCTCTAGCTTCTTATTGGATAACTCTTACATATGAATTTATCCCATCTCCTTTAATCTGTGCATTGCCGTGTCGCTAAGGCTTACTGGCTAAAATTTCTGTCTAGCTCCAGAGGGCCTACATGGCTTCTTCCTGACTCTGCTTCCTTTCTCCCAGCATTCATCTTAGTTTCCCCCACCTGGCTCTGTTCCCCTATGGCTCTGCTATGGGCCCAAAGCAGTTCCTTTATTAACCAATGGCATTCACGGTATACAGACGGGAAGCCCACATGAAAAAATAAAAACATGTTTTAAGTTTCTCAGGAATTTATTATACGATTCTACTTTATAGAAATTGTCACTTCTAAGAAAAATACACTACATTGTTTTAATGAAAATAAAAAGAACAACCCCTTATGTCTTTTCTGTTAGAAAAATACTTATAAGAATATATTGCTTAGTTGGTCTTATTAACAACTTCATTTTTTTGCTGTATTCATGTCTTTATTTACTCACTGATATACTTAAAACTCTTTTGGGATTCTCCCCAATGTACAGACAGAATGAGAATCTGTAGTGTTAGAACTAATGTATTTGATAGGTATTGTATAAGTATAGCACTGCTGAATATAGCTTAGCCAGTATCTATGGAGTAGGATAAGGAGTCCTTTGGTTGCTTATATGCAAAGGGAGTATTGTTGGGTAACATGGGAAATCTACTTTTAGTTTTTCTGAGATTCCTCTATGGTCATTTCTTTACATTATAACATGGTGTCCTCCTCTAAAGAAACAACAGTGTACACTTACTTTATAAACAAATGAAATAAATACAAATATTGGAAGAATTGATACATAAAGTTTATATTATAGAAATTGAAAACCTTTGACTACAAGTTCCTTATGAATGAATCTTCTATATTATTCTTATATTCCAGTACACCATATGATGGAACATATGGTATTAGAAGATGAGCACATTGGGAGGGAATTAAATCATGAGCATGGGCATCATGAATAGGATTCATGCTTCTGTGAGCAATACTATAGAACTTGTGTTCAGCCATGTGAGGCAGCATTCTGAAGACACACATCTGTGAAGTTGTAGGCACTCAGTCACTGTAAACTTTGACTTTCTGGACTTCAGAAATGCATGAACTGAGTTACTGCATTTTATAAGCCAATGGGTATTTTTGTGCTTTGAGCTTCAATAGACTAAAACTTTAACCTCCTTAAATCTGGAGGAGAAAAATGGCATACTCAGTTAAGATGTTAGTTACCGATCATAGCAGATTTCATTTGATCTGTGACTATATTCCCGTTTGGAATAATTTTGCAATTCCCTCTTTGTTATCTGAAAGTACAGTATAACATTCATCTTCTCCGTCTACACGAGACTAAAGCCTCCATGTGAATTCTGTAAAAAGCTTTCTCCCTGGTATGATTACAATCTTCAGGAGTCTTAAAAACGTGATTATAAAAAAATCAAACATTTTAGAGCTTCCAGACACTCATTCCATCCATTATATTCTGATGGTATAAATGCTGATTTAGTGCAGCCTGGAGAAGCCTTATTGCCTCATAAGTAGTTCGCAATTAGGTAGGGACACACTACTTGCTCATAGGTCTGAATAAAATGATGGTAGCTCTTGGCAGCCACACCATTAACATCAGTAGCAGCTCATCATTTCCAGCCATATAGATGACAGAATTACTGTATTATCATTACTAAAAGCAGCAATTACTAGGTGCATTTCTTTCTAGAATATTGTCACTCATTGAACTTTAATTAAGAACAAGTTTTATGAATAAACTTCAGCTCAAAATGAAAGTGCTTCAAGTGAAACACATATACTCTTTTCAGATAATAATTTTTGACAATGCCAAAAAACTTATCCCTCCTACATATTCCATGTGCTGGCTACTAAAACATTGGAATTGATTCTTGTGAAATTGAAAAAAAAAAAGTGTTCACAAGAATTGAGACTAAACCTGAGTTTCCCTAGTAAATCTTTCGACTCAGATCATGTAGAGATCTAGCATCCAATTCTATGCTAATTCCGTTGACTGCCGTATTTCTCTGAGCATATGACTAGAATTTGACAAGGGAGTAGCACTTGCAATGATTTTCTATTTGGGTTGAATTCCTACCAATGACGAGTGAAAGCCGTGATCATAGCAACCAAACTTGGAAGCACAGCAGCCACACAGCAATCTCTGAAGAAGAAGCATAGAAGAAGAAATAGATAAAACTATGAGGACAGTAAGGAGCAGGGCAGAGCAATGAGCAAAGGTGTGTCATGTTAGGAGACTGCAGCAGAGTCCTGGCTTTGAAAATCCACTGCAGAAGCATTTTGAACAAAACTATTTCCTGCTTTCTTTGTGGGAAAAGAAAAACTTTTTTTCATTATAATGTGACTCTCTAAGGAGTCATCAGTGTTTTTAAAGAGAGAAAGGTTAAATGTGGATAAATATGTCACATCAGCACTGCTTATATTTCCTATATTAAAATCATTATTATGTTAATACGATTGCACACTTGAAGGAATATACTTTTTAAAAATAAGAATGAATTAAGACAGACTTATTTAGAGAGAAAGGTTTATATTTTCCAACCATCTGACAATAAATAGGCACCTATTTTGCCTATTTTATCATCAGTGGTTACAAATGACTGTTTTTGTTCTATTTCTTTATCCATGTTTTCTGGATTGTTTTGCTTTACACTCAAGTGGGTTGCGGGATCTAAATTTTGCTACTCACCATTATACTGAGAAAGATTTAACCACTCCCCAAACTCCAGAAATGTTTTTAATTTTAAATAGAGAACAACTTTTCTTATTCCTGACAGTTTCAATGTTAATGTTCTATAAATAGTCGTTTTAAAAAATTGCATTTCCATCCGGTGATGGTGGTGCATGCCTTTAATCCCAGCACTTGGGAGGCAGAGACAGGAGGATCTCTGTGAGTTGCCTGGTCTACAAGAGCTAGTTCCAGGACAGGCTGCAAAGCTGCATAGAAAATCTGTCTCGGAAAAACAAAAGAAAACAAAATTGCAGTTCCATTACTTTTGTAATGTTTCACTGTCAGAACAAAGCCAAAAGAATGAAGCATGGTGAACAATACTTTGCAGAACAGTGAAAGGGCCTTTTCCTCAAGAGTATTTCATTCCCTGAATTAATCTTGGATGTGATTACCTGCCTCCTGTGACATGCATTTACATTCAACATATAGTACATGCACATTCTTCTTAGATGTCAGAATATAGCTTATAGAACTCCATCTGGTCAGTGTACCCTGAATCTGGATATGGCCTTCTGCTTGCTTTCATAATTTTTCAGATATTATATATAGTACCTGCCAGGCAATTTTGTTTAAATTTGTCTGTCATGAGAAAGTTTTGGAAAACACATGCTTTGTAAATATTTACTATGTTCTTACTGAGCCCTATTTACACAAATATCATATCATGTGTTTCTCATCTTTTTTTTTCTGAACTCAAACAACATTCCTCGGATCAATGTTTTCTTTGTTTCATTCATGTATAAAAAGTATACTGAAACTGAAGTAATGTCTACAGCATTAGGCTGTAGTCTTCCCTGTTCTTCAGGTCCTCCATTCCCAGATTCAGCAGATGAAGATCTTTTCAGTTCAGTTGAAATGTCAACATTGGGTCCTCTGGGAATATTATCATCCACTCTCTTCCCCCTAGAATTTATGTTTGTCCCATTCATTCGTAATAGTCTTGCTGTGGTATCTTTCAACCAGGACATCTTAGAAATTTTGGACAATATGTATCTTCCAGAAAGACCCAAAGCAGTGTCTTCTTCCCCTTAAGATTAAAAAACTACTAGATTTTGTTTTGTTATAATTATTTTTATTCCAAAAAGTTTTTCATAAGACTTGAGTATCTTACATCTCTGGATAAGAAAATCACTTTAGAAATATTTATTTTTGTAAATTAAGCACTGTATAAACAAAGCAATAAGAAACATTTTTCTTTTGACAATGCTGTAAAACTTAGCAAACTTCTAAAAAATTCTGGTTCAGTTTACAAAAATCAGAGTTCAGATAATAGGAGAACTATTGTCTGTCAAGTCACATTAATGCCCAGCAAATCCTCCAGCTGCTTAATAAAGAAGCTGTGTAATACAGAAAAGAAGAGAATACTTCTGATTAAATGATCGTATACATTAATGTAAAAACCTAAATAAATCATGAACCATCTCTGACTCCAAAAACGAAATGTGAATTTCAGTTATAGGTACATTTACTAAGAAAGTAACAATTCTTCTTAATGTGCTTCCAATATTTCAAGCTGAAACTGAATTAATGTTTTTCACTGAGACCTTAAATAACAAATAATGGCTCTACTATAAAATAGATTTATACAAGACAATTCCAAGAGTCTTATCTAATAATTGACTGACAAATGTCTGGTTATCATTAGTGCAAAATCAGACAAAATATCCTTTATAAGTTTTATAGACTCTGCCTTAATTAGTTCTTGTCATGAATTCAGTAATTTAGTTATTCCATCATTTCTTTAGGTTTGATTGCAGAGATTTCTGGGTGGAATGTGTACAGCAGTGAGATATCTAAAGGGGTCAGGATGTGGTGGCCACATTTTAATCATCATAATCCCCTAACATTGTTTTACACTTTGCTACTAAAACCAAATTGAAAGATTCCTTTATGAGCTTTACATTTTCATTTCACTTCAAGTTAAGTACTCTTGTCTGTAAAACAAATATATCTCATAGCAGTGGGCAAGAACAAAAAGTTTAAACTATAGGTATATTATGAGAACTATTAAAATCCTGGAAAGTCTGCTTGCACATGAGTGTAGGGATTAACACAATAATTTAGAGATATTGACAAGTACAATTTTATTTACATCAGAAAGAACATGCATAGATTTTGCCTGGATGTATACATTTAAAACAGGTTGAAATGCAGTTAGTACTTCATATGGTTTTAACCTCTGTATATGTATATGAAAAGATGATTCAATGTAATTTCCCCCAGAATTTCTGGATTCTGGAAAAATTCCTTGGTACACCCTAAGGAAAATCTTGATATCTTTGACCTAGATGTTCTTGCTGGCAGAAAGGAACAGTAAGATACATGTGGTCATTCAATTGCACTGGGTAGTGCCCACATCAAGTAGAGCTGTGGTTTTCCCAGACTAAATGTCTCCCTTTAGGAGGTTTTTCATATTGATTTGTTTCTCATATTCCTTTCAAACTGGAAATATGAGAGTCAGAATTGTGACTCTAAATCTTCTGAGTTATCTTCTGGATCATCATTATGCCATAAAGCAATTAGTGGAATTGGATCTACTTATGATTGCTAGTAAAACATAATAAAAATAATTATACAATAGCAGTTCATCTTCAAAATGTTCACAAGAAAAAAAATTCTCTACTTTTGTGAAAAATGAGGCAAGGATATTCTGAGTGTGATTACAGTGAATCTGTAAATATCTTTGGGTTAAATGGTCATTTTTATAATATTAATTAAATCAATGAATGAGTACAGACTCTAATTCTATTTTCTAATCTTTATCTCTTCCTTCAGAGGTTGAAAGTATTCGTGATAAAGGTCCTTCCCTTCCTTGATTAGATACATTCCTAGACAACTATCAGCAAGTGAATGTATATTAAACAACGCAGCACACTTACAGAACAGATGATTTTTTTAAAAGTAAATGATGAAATTCAAAAGTAAATATATGGAGGTGATTGTTATTGAAGTTTTAATTTCTCCAACTGAGTAATTCATTTACTGATTCATAATCTGAGGATAATAACGGCATGTGGTAGGAGGGAGGGCCTGGCTGATAGACATGGGTCAGTGGAAGAATGTCTTTGAAGAGGATACTATTTCCACCACTTACTATCTATCTTTCTACACCTAAATATGATGAGGTGAGTGGCTCTTCTGTACTACAACTCCTCTGTCATGATGTTCTGCCCAAAGCAATGGATTCTAGTTATATCCAGTGAATAATCAGAAACATAAAATAAAATAAATATTTTCCACTTCACATTAATTTTCTTCAGTGTTTCTGATTGCAACATACAGTCTTGATGAATAAAATTATTAAAGAGAATCAATGTTTCAGACTAATAATTGGGATCAATATAATGATTGATAATTTACTTATCTCATTATCTCATTTTTAATAATAAGATATACTTTTGATTTTCAAGGAAAACTCTAATAATAAAATAGAAAATAAATAATTGCCTTTGTATTCTATTTGTATATTGTTTTAATTTTTACATATTTAGATAATATATAATGCTAATAGAAAGGTCCTATGTTTCCCATCATGTTAATAAAATGTTGACTCCAAAAGCATAGTCTTGAAGTTTTGTTTCTGCATCAAAGTTTTAATACTGGGTGATTATTGAAACTTGAGGGCTTTGAATTCTTTAATGGATTGAATTATTCAAGGATAAAATTTTATATAAAACTTAATGAATAAATTTTAGTGTGATATTGCAGAGCAAGAGGAAAATTATTCTTGACAATTTTATTGTGATCCTAACTTAATAACTGGGCTTTATGTCAAGCCAAGAACCTTATATTTTTATAAAATTTTCATTAGCTATTTCAAAGTTTCTTACAAGCTGTTTAATCATATTCACCCACCTTTCCCAACAATTCCTAAACCCATCACACACACACACACACACACATATCTGTTGTCTTCTCCCTGATACTCTATAAGATGAATTTGATCTTCCCAAATACTCTTGGATGAATGTTTCCCCTAAAACTTGGTGAACTTAATGAGGGGCCTGAGACTTGAGGAAATTTTATTCTCTCTCTCCCAGTGTTATGGTTCAAAAGAAGCCACCAAGGACGATCAACAGCCACGTATGCGATAACAAGAGATCTTAATATTAATTCCAATGTTAGGGGGCATTTGGAGACCCCCCAGAGACGGTAACAAGCCCCTTTTAAGTGGAGTTAGGGAAATTTCAGAAAGGAGGGATTAATTTGGGTTGATTGGTGGAAGAAAGTTTAGTATGGAGGCTGACTGGTGGAAGGTCCTCATGCTTAGAGACCTTCCAGCAGCAGGGTAGGGAAAGCTGTCTTTAGTTATCAGGAGACTGGGGTTGCCTGCTAGGTCAAAACAGGAAGTAATTGTCAGCAAGGTCCTTGATACACAGTGAAGAATTTGGCTTAGGAAGGAAGGGAGGGTGGAGAGCAGCAGTTAGACGTGCAGACAGTTTTGTCTTAGGAACTAAACAAGGTTGAGTGATGAATTCTCAACAGATGTGCATCTAAATTATTATAGAGAGATAATTAAAGATGAGGAGCAGTGTCTGCAACAAACATCTGGAGAGTCTTCCTCATCGTAATTCTCCTAAGACCTGGGAAGATTTTTGTAATATTGAAGAAACTTAAAAAATTAGTCATTTTCTATTCTGCCTATCTGTTCATCTATCTGATGTTTATTTATGACAATGTTAAAAAAAACACAGAACATGGCAAGTTGAAGAAAACCAAAAGAAAAAAAATAGAGCATTCCTTGAAACAAAATCTGTATCTTTGAAACTTCATAAAAAATTTCAAATCCATGTTAAAGTTTGCACCTGATAACTTATGACACATTTCCCTTGAGGGAAAAATTCTTTCAGGTTTGAGAGTTACTTCAACATCTACAGAGAAGGTCACATTGACAACTTTCACGAAAACCTTGTGGATAACTCCATTTCTATGTATAATTCATTTTAGTCTCTCATATTATTTAGATTTATTCTAGGTTTTGAATAGTTCAAGTCATATCCTATAAGACATGGTGAAATGACTATTAGGAAAACGAGCAAGTTAGAACATTTCTGATTTAAGATTTGTCAGAAGGACAGAGAAACTTGTGCTGCTCACGTTGGCTCCACATTCCATACAACACCCAGAGCAGCACACTGAGCTGGAAGAAAAGGAAAGAAAACGAAATGGAACTTCTCTTTTTCAAGTCTGTAGAGCTTGAAAAGCAATATTTGTATTTAAAACAATTAATAAAGACCATGTGCCATGTTTTGAAATTAGATCCCTTATGAACCAATGTGTTTGAAGTCCTGTGAACTGTTATGCGCTTAGGTAGCTAGTGTTTTAGCAAACATGCTATTCTTATCCCTTCAAGCCAAATAATATAATTGTCACTAAGTGACTATAGAAAAAGGAATTTAAGTCTAAGTTCAATAACAAACTTCTTTCCAATGTTTCAATTTACATATCCAATTATTATTTCTCCTTGTTAAGTAATTTTTAGAAATTTGTTATTATAAATTGTAAAATAATTTAGGTAAATAAGTCCACAGAATCTATAAATAAAATTATATAATATCTTGGAACAAATAGATCTAGTTTCCTTAAGACCAAGATTTTTCAATAGTGAACACTATGGAAATTAAATGATATAACTGGTATTATTTATAAAAATATCAGTACTTTTGTACAGGATTCTTCATTTTTCTACATGAAACAATGATCACAATATCTTGAGTAGATTAAGAAATGCATCAAATATCTTACAAAAATATTGATAATACAGGTGTCCTTTTGCTAGCAATTAACTTACAGTCAATAGAAAATAACAAGAAACAGAGTAAATCCATCTGTAGTATAAAATGTGTTAACCATGTTCACTACTCATTGAATAAACTGTGGACTTCAAGGAAAGCACTGCCCATGATCATATTTATGGGCAAATGTTAAAGTGTATTCAAGGTTAATCACTTTTTTTTTTTTTAATGTGGATGGTTATTTCCTTTACTGTGCTTGTCTGGTATGCCACACATGATAATGGCGTTTGATCACTAGCCTATCAAATTTCAAGAACAAGCTTGAAAGTTAGAAAAACTATGTATTTACTATTTTCAGTTATCCAGATCCTATTTATTTTTACAAAATTTAGGACAGTTTAATCAATTAGTTTTGCAATATTTTGTTGGTAAGGTATACTTTTCCTGACCATAACTCAAGGGGATGTGAATAAAGGCCCAGCTTTATGAGGCAAAGTTTGGAGTTGCTTTTATGTTGTACCTTAACTTTCATTTCCAGGTGAAGACAGAGCATGATTATACTTCACATAGATTTAGTTGTAAAAGAGAAAATAGAAATCATTAGCCTATTCAATGCCAATTATAAACATTCCGTGGAGTTGTAAAGTCCGTACTTACGGGATGTGGTATACAAAAGTGAGATAGAAAAAAGAAAGATAGGTGAAAATGTTTATTATAGGATGTGCACTAAAATCTAAAGTTATTCTTGCTTTTCCTTGGTGGCCTTGATGACAATTTTTTTCATATTCTAATCCATCTATTTCTTGTCATTGATATAGCAGTAATTCCATACCTATCTTAGGACATGACAGAAATGAAACAAACCCATTCACACAGTAATTATCACTGAACAATTTATCTTGTTTAGGAGAGTAATCAAGGGTGTAGAGAAATGGTGCAGCTTATGTGATATACCAGAGATGAGTTTGGATAAGTTTTATATGTAAGGCATCAGAATTTCCAACTTAAAAGGGTGTTATCAGAAGACTTGGTTTCCAGGGTTGAAGAATTGATGCAATGGTTAATAGCGTTTACTTTTCCTACAGAAGATCTCGGTTTAGTTCACAGCAACCACATCTGACTGCTCTGATTGCCTGTCCCTCTTGTACTACCAGGGCACATGATGCCCTCTTCTGGCTTTCATGGGTACCAGCATGCCCATAGCACACATACAAATAGGCAGATACTGCCACATAAGTATAAAAAAAAAAACTTAATTTTTTCCTCTACTGCTATTGTAATAATAAAGAAATTATTTTGAATGTTTTAAAAAATGCAAGGAACCACTAGTGAAAATTAAACAAGGTGAAAAAAATTCATAACAAAAACATGCAAAGGTAAAGAAAACAGCCACTAAGAGGCCAAAGGAAGAACGAAAAAAAAATGAGAAAAGAGCTAAGGCAGAGGAAAATACTTAAGCTAACTTAAGTAGAAATTCCCCTGTCCTAAATGAAATATAATTCCCTGATCCATTACATCTGTGTGATGAGTGTATCTAAGTGTTTGCATCTGTGTGTGTGTGTATGTACATAAAGGGGGTGTGCAAATGTCTTTACGTGTGCATGAAGGCTCAAGAGTGAATCCCAGTGGTTTTATTTTTTATTATTTTTATTTTTTTTTTTTTTTAGTTTTTCGAGACAGGGTTTCTCTGTAGCTTTGGAGCCTGTCCTGGCACTAGCTCTTGTAGACCAGGCTGGCCTCGAACTCACAGAGATCTGCCTGCCTCTGCCTCCCGAGTGCTGGGATTAAAGGCGTGCGCCACCAACGCCCGGCATCCCAGTGGTTTTATTGGGTCATCTCCACCTATTTATTTACACTAGGATGGTCAATTGAACCCATGTCTAACTGGTGTATCTAGTCTAGCTTGTTCTGATTGCTCTGGAGGTCCTTTCTCTCCACTTCTCCAGTAGGGGACTACAGTCAGGTCTCAGTGCTCAGCTAGCATTTCCACGGGATCTGGGACACTGAACGCAAGTCTTCCTGCCTCTGAAGCCAATGCTTTAACTGCTGAGATGCGTTGTCAGACCATATTCTGGTATGTTTTAGAGAACTCTAAATAATAATTACAACAGATGTGGAAACTTATACAAATAAACTGAATGGACTTATTACATACTGACAAAATTTACAAATGGTAAAAGCAAAAATGATACCAAGTACCTAAAACTAAATAATTTTAAGAAACAAAAAATGCCATTGAATCATTTGAAATAATTTTTCAAAAACATTTTAAAATTATGTATCTACTATTTATCTATAATATACCTATTTTTAAATGGACTAAAGTGTGGAATGACATATTTAATTATTAAATGAAATTTCAAATGATAAACACCATACAATAATGCCTTTAAACATAATCTTAAAGATAAAAAGAAAGAAAGAAGCTTTTGAAAGAGTAATAGCATTTTATACAGAAACAGAAGAAGCCAACGAAGGTGCATTGTGACTAAGGAACAAAAACCACAAGTGTTGTGCACTTGAATAATGACCTATTATAAATAATCTTAAAGACAGTAGCAAAGCCAGACCGTCTCAGTCTTATATTGATTAGATTATATATTTGTGTACTGAATTAAGTAAAAAGTAATAAAATTACTCATATGCCTTGCCTTAGAGTTCTATTTTTATTGTATTGTTCAATAGAAGAAAATATTAAACTCATGAGATTAGTTGTTCATGTTTAATTATCTTAGACCTTGAAGCTACATGCTAACTCATATATGTTGGCCAGAAATAGTGAAGGTATTTTTCTTCACTGGACCAAGTAGTTCTAAAGATATTTAGCATTTTTATCACTAAACAACTTCATCTCTAATGCAGAAAGTATATACTAGCATTTATTACGTGTGTCCTCATTTTGCAGGTGCTTCCTTAATCAGCCAATGGAAATTACTTAGTCTCTTGCTAGTTAATTATCTTAATAAATATTGGTACATTATGTTTCCTTTACCTACAAGTTCACCATTGAAAATCAAACTTTCCGAGGAAGATTCTGGGCTTGCTGAAAAAGGTGAGGTAAGTTCTTTTGTTGATTTTAATGAATAAATAACCAGTGACCTTCATTATTAAGTTGATTTTGAAACATGATATCCAAGATATGTAATCTCATCCACCTCTCTTGATTGCTCCAAGTGATCTAGAATATGTGTTAGTCATATTTAAACCAAAAGGTTAGTTTTCAATATGACAGCACAATTCAATTGTTCATTACAGTGCCTGAGATATGATAGCTTTTCGTGAAATAGTTGCTTTTATTAGCATTTATTTGATTTTTAGCCTTGAACATGGTATCCTAAAATTTTAAGTTTTATGTCTAGACTATTTCAAATACAAAAATAAGCATATTGACAAAAACTATTTTTGAAAGAACAATGTATGGCAGGTCTAGAATATGAGTTATAACAATAGAAAGAGAAATGTAAAGAACTTACAAGAAAGAATTAGCAATTTGCAGAACCATGGGGTAGCGACGTAGCATGTAGTTCATTGAGAATCATTTCTGAATATTGCACATTTTTTCTAAGTAAATGGAGGGAAGCCCAAGTTGCTGCTGTGAAATCTAAAAATTTTATCTTTAAGTGGGAACATATAAGGAGTTTGATTGTTTTGGCAATCACTCACAAAGACTCTGGCACTTCAAGATTTTAATGTGTGGTCTCAGAACTATGTATGGTTAAGTAACCTAGGACCTTGGTAATCAGAGTGAATGGAACTCAAGATGGAAGACACTGTAGAAGTTCATACTCAACAACACATCATTTGGGCTGGACCTGTCACTTTCAGTTAAAGTACTTCTTGGTTGTGTTTGCTGTTACTTCTAGAGTCTGAAAGGACTAATGTACATGTTTAATGATTAATATAGTAATCCTATTTACATAAAAACAACAAATAGGGCTGAGACATAAGTTGAAAATATCAGAGAATTAAAGTCTATTATTGTTGGTCCATTAGCCACAACAAGGGAAAGATATCTGAGTAAAAATTTTGTACTTTAAAATGTTTACCATCCTATGTTTAAAATTTTCAGGCTGTAAATACAGATTTACTGTGCTTAGTTATATAAACATTAAATCTATTTAATAAGGTATTTATGTATAATTTTACTAGCTTATTCTATGTTTCCTCAGCTGAATAGTATAATACACCTAAGTTATTTTGTGAAGGTTTGTGACATACAGTTTGAGGTTAACTATGTTAACCATTAGGTTGAAAATTTATCTGCTCCTATGACTGAATATTAAGAATTTGATTTTCTATTAGAGCAATAGAAATGGGAAAACACTAGCATTAATGAAATAAGATTATTTCAGGCGTATTTGATAAGATTATCTTCTTCCCATGACTTGTTTATTTTCAATTGATTTTAATCCTTATTAAATCTAAAAATTAATGTCCTTTTTACTCAGCAGCAATATTTATCTACTTCTGAGGAGCACATGGCAGAAATATCGCCTGGTCTCCTGAACTTTAATCACAGTCTTCAAACCCTACTCAATGAGGAATTAACCCTAATCCACTCCCTTTTGAATTTTCAGAGAAAGCCTGGTACTATGATTACTCCTGGTATAGCCAAGATAAAAATATTTCTATGAATATTATTGTTTTAGGATCAAACCTACAATCTGGAGTAGAATTCAATATTTAAACATTATAATATAAAATTAATAAGAGTTTACGTGAAATATATTTTTATACTTTGTTGATTGTTATTTACTAATTATATGTAAGCCTATTTCAGCAACGTTTAGTATTTGTACCAATTATTTATTTTTGAAAAAATAATGAAACATACATAGCGTGTTGCTCTGATAGGGAGAGCAAATACATACTACATAAATTTGGTGTATTTTCTTTTCATTTATAAATCACAACATGGGCAAATCCTGAGAACACTAGAAGGTCATAGTTAGGCAAAGACAGACAGGCTTGATGTTTCATCAGAATCAGATACCTACAATGAGGTCAGACCTGTGCAAGGGCACATATACTCTGAGTTTGTTTTAGAGGCGATGCGAACCCAGGAAAGATAGTCAGGAGTGAAACATTACAGAAGAACACAAATCATAAGTTCCAAAATTCAGTGCCATCTCCCCTGACTCAAAGAAGCTATATAATGTCCAGACTGGTGGAAGCTTACAATAGATGTAGGAGTTAGAAAAATAGGATCAGACCAGAGCTGACTCAATGTAGGGCATACACGGGTGGGAAAGCCACATCAATAGGCTACTGAGGATAACCAGACAGGAATGTACGAACCATTGTATTAACATCACAGCACCTTATACATTTGCCTATGAGCTCAGATATTATTGGATTACTAAGAAAATTCTGTGACTAGAATCTGTAACCTTCAATACCAGTCTCACAGAAGAATGGAATATATCAACAATCCTATATCAAGCCCACTCCCCAAACTGTAGACATTTCCCAGAAAGAAGAAAAGTACAAAGCACAAAAGGGAAAGTCTTTTGCAACAAAGTCCTCCAGATTCACAAGTCTGAGCCTGGAAACAAAAGCAGTGACCAACCATGTCATGTTCCCTCCCATCGTAATGATTTCTAAGAGAATGACCTATGAGTTAACCTTACATTTGTTCAGACACTCTTCTATGATATGTTTGTTGCAGTGAGAGAAATATTACGTTTGAACAATTCCTTTGGTGATTAATATGGTTAATATTGGCATAGCATTGCATTCACAAGTGTTGACTAAAACTGTATTTCTGTCTTGTAAACTGTTACAAGTCTACACACACACACACACACACACACACACACTATTACTAGATTTACCTTTTAAGTCAAATTTATTTATTTATTTATTTATTTATTTATTTATTTATTTATTTATTTATTTTTTGGTTTTTCGAGACAGGGTTTCTCTGTAGCTTTGTTGCCTGTCCCGGAACTAGCTCTTGTAGACCAGGCTGGCCTCGAACTCCCAGAGATCCGCCTGCCTCTGTCTCCCGAGTGCTGGGATTAAAGGCGTTCATGGGCCACCACCGCCAGGCAGCTAGATACATTTTTAAAATTAGATTTGCCTCTTAAACCATAAGAGATTTGTAAAAGCAAAATTCACTCCAAATGTTTGAACTAAGTTTGCTTAGGACGATCCCTAAACTGAAAATCAAACACCGGCTTTTATCAAATATTTATGATATTTGAAGATGTTTTAATTTGATTTAACCTGGCATTTAGAACTAGAAAGAAATCCTGAAGTTTCTTTGTGAACAGCTTATTTTAAACTCGGACAGATTATACGGGGTAAAAACCATTGTTTAGCATTTTAACATTGACAGTCTTGCAACATACCAAAATGCAGGTATGCAACCAGATCTTGGAAATGGTGCATTAGTTACTTTGGCTGTTACTGTTTCAAAGTACTGGACAAAAGAATCAAAGGACAAAAAATTCTTTCCAGTTTATAGTTCAAATTGAAACAGTCCATGACTGATGGGGAAATATGCCAGTAGGAGTGTGTATTAATCACATTGCATATATAATCAAAACCAGAAAAGATGAAGGTTTGTGCTCAGATTTCTTTCCTCCATTGCACAAGACTCCAGCACCTGACATTTTCAACCTACCGTTAGAGTGGATATTCTCACCTCACTTAAACTAATCTCAATAATACCACACAAGCAAGCTTAGAGAATAACTTAATTTAGACAGTCTCTCACAGGCATACCCTGGGTTGTCTACTTGTATGTCAACTTAACACAAAAGAGAGAAATCCAAAAGACAGAATCTCAAATAAGAAAAGTCTCCAAAAGATCTATTTATAGGGCATTTTCTTAATTAGTAACTGATTCAGGAAGGCCCAGCCCACTGTAGTTGAGACTGGCTGTTCTGGGTTATGTAAGAAAGTACACTTAGGAAGGGATGAGGAGCAAGGCAGTAAGCATATCCCGTCTCACCCCCATGCTTCCTTAATCTTCTTTGGACACAACAATAGATTCAAGAAAATAAATAAAACCTCAAAAAAGAAAATGAAAGGAGAGACAAACCCAGGAAAAGCAGTTAATAATTTACCAAATGTAGGAAAACACATGCACTCATACACAAGAATACAGACACACATATGCACACATGGATATACATGCATAGTCACCTGCCATTGTATGTACATGCACACACATACATACACATGCATGCACTCATAAAATACACACATATGTACACACATGCAAACCTTTACACATGAACACACAGAGACGCATATACACTTGCACATGCACACACACACACGTATACATACATTGATAAAACGGTTTTCTTCCTCAGCATGACAATCAACAACTACTAACCAAAAGCATAATGATAGCATAACTAATGCTTGACTCTCAGATAACTGTATTCACTATTTTTCACTCTTTCCTCCACTGAGACCAAAAAGATAAAAAACATTAATACATGCCACATAAACTGGAAAGAAAAAAAAAAGAAATATCTGTATGAATTCTGGTATGACAGAATTTCACAGTAGTCCGAGGTGGCAAATAAGCCAAGTGATCTATAATTAAATATTATCTTCATATTATTATGTAAATAATACTAATGAAATACTGGCTAATGATGTAACTTGTGTAAATCTGAAATTATTATATTAGCTGAATGAAGCTTGTTTTAATACAAGTCCTTTCTGAAGACCAGGAAATTTCGATAAAAGAGACAAAATAGAGTACTAGTTGTGTGGTCTGGAAACTGCTCGTGAGTGTGAGTTTTTTTTTTTTTCAGAAGGACAATATTTTCTAAGATTAACTAATATGAATATAAAAAAACTATAACTATAACTGAAATAACTAAGTCATGTGTTTTTGGATGGGTGTTTGACATGTGTTTAAGTATCAAAGAATATTTATTATTATCAAAGCACTATATAAAATGAAAAAAGAAAATCCTAAGATATAATTATATCATGATTTTAATTTAACTGAGATGCCCAGAATAAACTAATTGACAAACTGAAAGCAGATTAGTAGCTGCCCAAGGGTGTTGTTATGAGACATCTTTTTGAGCTGCTGAAAATCTTATAAAATTGGATTTTGATGAAGACTATATAGTAACAAATATAAAAACCAAAAAAATCATTAAATACCACCATTTAAGGAAGGTTTATGGTATGTGAATTATCTCCTTATAATGATGTCACATAAAAAATAAAACAAAGCACTCTCTAATGCATTGTTTTAAATAAAATATAAACTGTCTAAAATAGACAAAGTTATATCTGTATAAATTATTTCTCTGAGCAAAATGTTTATATATTTTTAAACATATTTCTGCATATCTCTATTTCTTTGGAAATTCATTTGTTGTATCTAGGATGTGTCAGAAAAGCAGTTAATTTTTCATTATTTAAAAAAAAATAATAGACTTTTTTTGGCAAATCCATTTTTAGTGTTATATCAAGGAGTAAAAAAATGACCCAGTTATTGCTAAATCCTGGGGCTACGTTTTTCCCCTTTACATTTCAACAGGCTAGAATGTAATATCCCCTCCAAGTTGTGCGTAAAGAAGTTAATTTGCATCAATGATACTCAAAATGGGGATGTTATTAGGCACATTTAATTTTCTCTTTAGAAAACACTATGAATTTTGTAAAAAATGTATTGATCATGTGTCTCACCATTATGCAGGACTGGTTTCAGAACTAAGAATGGAGTGACTTTTATGTCATGACTTCCTGTACTAAAAGGATTTTCACCATTTCTTTGCCTGCCTGATCAGTTTAATTGATTAGTTAATCAGATTACTGTTTAAGACACTAAACCTTTTTAAACATGAACATGGACAGGAAGTAATAACGCCCTCTGGTGTTTTTATTCTCATTGGTAACTGTGTGCTCTGGAGCTGCAGGATCTACAACAGAGTAAAGAATTCGGGGGGGAGGTAGAAACCTAGTGCAGTGGAAACTCCCTGTGGTCTCTGAGAGTGGCCCTAATCTCTGAGATTCACCCTAGCCAAGACTCCTAGGAATGGGTTTAGGAGCCTAAACCAGGTCAGGTTTCCAGTAGAGGAACTGGGACACCAAACAAGGTACAAACCTCGACCTCCAAATTTGTCCTTCCTGCAAGACCTGATAGGGAAAAGGTGGCACAGAACTTGTGGGAATGGCCAACCAATGACTGATTCAACTTAAGACCCATGCCAGGAGAGGGAGCTCACACCTGACACAAGAATGCCTAAAACCAGAGAACAGAGAGCCCAGAGACCGAGAAACATGATTGGGAGGGGGAAAAAACAATGAAATAATTCCTAATGATATTCTTCTATATTTGTAGATGGAAGCCTAACATAATCATTATCTGATAGGGGCAACTGATGGGGGCAGACGCAGAGACCTCAATCATCAAACATTAGGTAGAGCTGGGGAATGCTGAAGAAGACAGGTTGTGGGGTGGGGTGGGTCAAGGACACCAGGAGAAAGAGGCCAGTGAACCAACCAGGGCTCATAAGGGTCACAAAGCCTGACACAACAATTACTAGCCTGTACAAGTCTGAGATAGGTCCTCTGCATATATATTATGGTTGCGTAGTTTGGTATACTATGGGACTCCTGCCAATACAAGCAGTGGCTATTTCTGACTCTTTTGTCTGCTTCTGCTACCCTTTTCCGTCTATTGGATTGCCTCGTAAAGCCTTGATATGAGGTACGAGCTAGTTTTAGTATAACTTGGTATGCCATGTTTGGTTGATATCCCAGTGAGGCCAACTCTTAATGAAGGAAACAGAGGAAGGAGGAGCAGTGTATCTTGGGGAAAATTCCCCTTTTAGGGTCTTCCTTGTTATCCAGCTTCTCGGGAGCTGTGTATTTTATCGGCTTATCCTTTGTTTTACGTTTAGTACCCACTTATGAGTAAGCACATACGATGTACAACATACCCATTCTTATGGAACACTATGAAAGCTAGGCTAAGAGAAATGTCCTTAGCATTGAATGCCTACAAAAACAAAAATCTCACACTAATGAGTAGGTCATTCTTCAGCTTCTCAAGTGCCAAGACAAGAAACATAGAGTTACCGGGCTTAGCTTAGATATTTGACTTGAAATCAAACACTTAAGTGCATAGTGGCCACTTTGTGGCCATTAGGCTAATTCTAGGTTTCATATATGTATACCTATTTTCACCACTCTATTATGTTTCATCAACTGTACAGGCTTTAATGATAGATTTGGTTTTGTTTCATAGAACATAAAATATGCAGAAGTATATACTGACTTAGTTTTAAAAGGGATGAAAACTGTTGATATAATAAATCATTTCTTAGGAATAAATGGTAACTTTTGTCATTGGTATTGGATGAGATATTTTATTGGCTGGGAATAGATTCTAATTTATAGTTTTGTTTATTCTTTAGAAATTTAAGTACAGATAGTAGGACATGTGTAGATATTTATTGATTAGATTCAGGTATTATATATTACACACCATAAATACTATGTAGTGAACAGTATATACCTCAAAAAATGGAAAATTCTTAAGTGAATCTCCTTATTTTCTTATGTTTATAGGAATAAAAAATGTGGTTTATTTTCAATTGCAAGATGTACTTGTATGATATGTTACATGTGGGCATCGTTTTTTTCTGGTAACTCTGTATATTTAGAAAGCTTTATTATAAATACATTTATCATTCTAGCATGGGCATTCTGATTGTAGGTCTATATGCCTATCAGAGTGCTTTATGGTAGAGGAAGAAGATCATAACCCTTGTATTAGCCCAGCTTTGTAGCCTAGCATTTAAAATTATCACTGATATCTCAGATTGCAGCATTTTTTTAACCTGCACTTGCTTGAAATAATAATAGAGTTGATCACAGTAATTGATCCCCTGTGCTTCAATCTGGGCAAAGATAACTCCATTTCTCTCAACAAAGCAGTGGCAAGCCAACGAAAAAAATCACATAGGCACACAATTTTTTATTTTCAAATATTTCAGTTTCTTTATTTTCCCATCATTGAGTTAGATATTTTAGAGATTCCTATGAGCAATAAAAATCATATTGTGGATACAACTTGGGAACTTAGGAGGAAGGAGAGAGACTGTGAACTGTGTTGGCGGTAACCCTTTCCCTCTGTTCTAAGTGTATTTTAGATAAACATGTGCCTGCTTAATAAGTTATTGTGTGATGAACATATGGGAGGTTTTTTTTTTTCCCTTGGGAAGGTGTTATCTCTTCACTCTCTTTTCTTAAATCAAGTCTGAATTAAACTACCTATCTATAACAGAAAATGTGCAATCAGATACATTTACTAAGAAAGAGACCTTGGAGAAGTGTCAAAGGAAAGAAATTGCAATACAAAAATGACTTCCCAAACCCCAACATATTTTAAATAGACAATCTAAAGAAATAATTCGGCCATTGAAAGAACATCGGGATAGCAGAGCACTTAGTCATTGCTTTCATTCTTTTTCTGCTGATGGGATATTCATTCATTGGACACTTACAATATAAATGGTGTTCCATAACCACAATTCCTATTTGTAATATTGCTTCTTAAAAATTTCTAAAAACAGTGCTGTACTAAATTTGATGCCATGGGGTCTCAATTTCTGAATCAGAAGAAGGAATGTTTCTGGTTTCTCAAGCCAAGTTCTGTCTAAACTTGAATGACAGGACTCAATTGTTACAATATAAAACTTGTAGAGTAATGCTTTATGACTTAGCTCCTCTGAGGTCAACGACTATAGGCTTATTATCCTTTGCTTCACTTATGAGTATCCACTCACGAGTGAGTACATATCATCCTCATCTTACTGGGGTCTGTGTTAAATCATGCAGGATTTTTTTCTAGTCCTTGATCCCAGAGAAATTAAATAGCAAGTAGAACCCAATGAGGAACATGGTGTGGGAGGTCCTTCTGTCTATGTGCAGCTTTCATTGGTTAATGAATAAAGAAACTGCCCTGGCCTGTTGATAAAGCAGAACTTAGGTACAGAGGGAAGATGAAACTGAATTCTGGGAGGAAGATAGCTAATTCAGATAGAGGCCATGGATCCACCAGAAACAGACGCTGGGAATTTTACTCGTTAAACCACTGCCACGTGGTGATACAAAGATTAATAGTCATGGGTTAAATAAAGATGTAAGAGCTATCCAATAAGAAACTAGAGCTAATGAGCCAAGCAGTGATTTAATTACTACAGTTTCTGTGTGGTTATTTCAGGGCTAAGCAGGGGAGCTGGAATGAACAAGTGCCCCCCTGAAACAGAAACATTTAGAGATACCCCTGGGAAGGGGAAATTGACAAGATCTCTTGAGAAAATTGGGGGGTTGGGGGTGGGGGAAGAAGAAGGGTAGTAGGGGAAGAGGAGAGAAGAAGGTGAGGGGTGGAGAATTTGAGAGAACTGGATAGTCAATATGTGGGAAGGACAGAGATGAAGAAGAAGGAAAGAGATATCTTGATTGAGGGAGCCATTATAGGGATAGCAAAAAGCCTGGTAAAAGAGAAATTCCCAGGAACCAACAAGGTTGATGCCTGCTAAGACCCTAAGCAATAGTGGAGAGGTTCCTGAACTTGCCTTGCCCTGTTGTCAGATTAATGACTATCTTAAATGTCACCATAGAACATTCATCCAGAAACTGATAGAAACAGAGGTAGAGAGCCACAGCAGAGCACTGGACTGAGCTCCCAAAGTCCAGTGGAAAAGTGGAAGGAGTGAGAATATGAGCAAACAGGTCAAGACCATGATGGGGATACCAGCTAAAGCAGCTTTCCTGAGCTAATGGGAGCTCACAGACTCTGACAGCACAGGGAAGGAAGCAGCATAGGACCAAACTTAGGACCTCAGAATGTGGGTGACAGTTGTATGGCTTAGGCAAAGTGTGGAGCCACTGGCTGTGTAACCAGGATTTTTCCCTACTGCATGTACTGGGTTTTTGGAACCCATTCTTTTTGAAGGGATACCTTGCTTAGTCTAGATAAAGTAGAGAGGGCCTTGATCCTTCATCAAAACAATGGGAGTTCATCAAAACACTCTCTGAGGAGTAAATGGGGAGTGGGGAGTTGAAGGGAAAGGGAGGAGGGGAGGGAATGGGAACTGGGATTGGTATGTAAAATGATAAAGATAGTTTTTAAAAAAAATAAAATGAAAATTAAAAAAGAAAAGCAGAGGTTATGTAAAAACAGTAATATAACATCTTTTAAAAAATTATTTTTGTAATAAAATAACAAAAAGCCAGTGTTTCAGTAATGGCAGAGTTCTAATCGAATTGATGGGAAACAGATGCAAATGAAAATCTCCTATATGTCTCTGCACTAATATTTTATCTATATAATAGCCTATTTTAAAAGACATCAATACCAGTTATATTTGTTCAAATTATCCCAATAGGCACTAAGAAAAAAATTAGAAATCTTATCAAGCATGAACATGCTACATAACATCAATAACATCCCAAGGGTTCACAAAAGAGCCACAGAAATAATTCCACACAACAGGTCACCAGGCATATCTCTGCTCACCAAGAGTGGTGCTCTGGACATAAAACATAATATATGTTATTATACTATGACTATGATGGCAATGAATTTGATTGCAGCACTGTCCTTTGCAAAGTACAACTCTGCAATCAATCAATGATCTAGAGCCCTTTTCAGAGTTGTATTGAGGAAGTGGCAATTTAAGAAATTTGATTAACCTTATAATGTCTATTTTCTTTTTTTTTTAAAAGATATGATGGTTCCACAGTCTTAGCAGCGTGAATGCAAGAATTAAGAGTAATAGAGTTTGTCCTTTATACAGTATCTAAAACTGCTAGTTATTAATATAATCACGACACCTAACAGCTCTTTCCTTGCTTTAGTCCAGTGTCCCTGAGGATTGAAAACATTCCTTGTGCTCTGCATTTGCAGATTATCACACAAAGCCCAGAATCAAACAGACATTACTTTAGTTATTTGCTGATTTTAATAGAACTAGGTCATACAAAATTAGAACTTAATGCCTATAAAATAGGAGAGGTTTATATAAACAGTCATGTTGGAGAAAAAAATGCCACGAGTTATAAAAAAGTATGTGTAGGAAATTAATACAGACAAATGGGATTGCTTTGAGAGGGAGGAGCATGTAGAAAATGGGACGATATCACCCTACATAAAACATAACTACCTTTTTACTGTATGGGTTAATACTGACGACATTCAGTAGATAGTGAAGAAATTGCCCTAACTTTCTCTGTTAAACAAACGAGATACCCTACTAAATTTGAATTTCAAATAGCAATTATTTATATATAAGTAGGTTCTCAAGAACACATTATCTGGCTTACTTTTATCCCAATTTTTCCCTACATGTGCAAATGCAAACTATTTTAAATTAGAGGAAACCATGAATCACAGGAATTTTCTATGCATTATTTCAGGCACAACACTGAAGGAAGAAATGCTTATTGCTTCTCTATAATTTGATCTAATTATAGATGGATATCCTATCCATTAAACTGAATTTCCTATAAGCAAGACCCAAATGGAACAAAATATCTCCAGCATTACACAATAAAACCAAGACTAAATATAAGGCCAAAAAGCCTTTCTCAGGCTTGTCATTACTGACTAATCACTGACTAAATGGAGAAGATTGGGTACCACTGTTTTTAAAATTGCAGATTCTCCTATTGTCTCTCAGGAGACTCTGATTGATATTGAGTCTGGAAAAAAAAAAAACTGAAAGTGTGAATTCAAGAAGGAACCGGAGTAGAGGTCCTTGTATAATGTTAAAGTTTATTTTTATTGTCTTACATAGCATTTAATTCCATAAACTATCTCAGTTTCTATTGGGTATCCCCTAAGATAGATATGAAAAGAATGAATGACTCTAGCTTCCTCAACAGAAAGCAATTGTGATGAAATGAAAAGAGACACTCAGCCAGAACCTCAGCATAAAATTACTTTTCTTGCTGCCTTCCCTGAAAGCTCTAACCAGCTGTAAATGCAACCCTTTTATTTAATAAGCCACCCCTAAGACTGGAGAGAATGCTCTGTGGTAAGAGCCCTGGATGCTGTTCCAGAGGACCCACATTCAATCTCCAGAACTCCCTGTGCTAACTAACTTCGGCAACCAGAGGGTCTGATGGTCTTTTCTGGTCGCGATTGATACCAAGATACACATGGGGTTCACGGATGTATGTTCAGGTGAAACACACTTAAAACAAAAATAATGATTATTTTTAAATGTAGGTTAGCTTGTCGCTTGATATTCTTGGTAAACTAATTTTGCATTTCATTTTTGAAGCTTTGTATTGGACTTTCAGAAGACTGCCTTTTGAATTCAGTCTTGATTAAATTTACAAAAAATCAGGTTTTTCTTCCAGGAACAGGTGGGACTATGTTGTTAGAAGTTGCTTTATTTAACTATTTGGATTTTTATGTAAAGCTTCTCCTTGCCTTCTATGGCTTTCGTATTAAATGGTTTCCAGTAACAGGAAACGCCACTTGAGTTTAATAACTTTTCTGCCTCATGGTCTGACACACAGAGGGAGGGAGAAGGACCGGTCTATTTTTATAAGGGGTTTATAAAGACAAAAACCACAAAGCTGTCAGAAGGTCACAGTCTCAAAATACAAAATTACTTAGCCTATATCACAGTTGTCTAAAGGTGAGGTGAAGCTCACCTGTTAGTTCCTGATAGGCTATTTGTATTTAAAGGGGATAGCAACAGCACCCCTAGTTATGTCCTCCAGACATCTGCTGACCCTAAAATAGGGTTGCCTGGAGACTTACCTGATTGGTCCATTGTTACTCAACCAATGGGGAAGTTAGGTGGTCAGCATTTTCTCCGCAGTTTTATGTAGCTTGGGTTTTCCCCATTAGCTGATACTTCCCTTGAAAGGGGTAGTGACCCCCAGCTTTCATCAGGGGTGGGGGTGAAGTTCGAAGTTCCGTAAGGTCCTAGCATAAAAATGGAATCTTTTCCGGCCTCACATTGGTTCCTTCCATTTCCGGCCAGCATTGGTGAGATCCCATTAGCTCAGGAAAGCAGTTTCAGCTGGGTATCCCCATAATGGTCTTGACCTCTTCGCTCATATTCTAACTCCTTCCACTCTTCCACTGGACTTTGGGAGCTCAGCCCAGTCCTCTGCTGTGACTCTCTGCCTTTGCTTCCATCAGTTGCTGGATGAAAGTTCTATGGTGACATTTAACATACTCATCAATCTTACTACAGGGCTAGGCCATCCTTGTAGATTCCCGGGGATTTCTTTAGTGCCAGGTTTCTTGCTAGCCCTGTAAAGGCTCCTTCAATCAGGATATCTCTTTCCTTCTCCATCTCTGTCCTTCCTCCATCTTGACTATCCAGTTCCCTCAAGTTCTACTTCTCTCTCTCCTTCTCCCCTCATCCTCCCCTTCTGACGTCCCATCACCACCCCTCATGCTCACAATTTTCTCAAGAAATCTTGTCTATTTCCCATTACAGGGATAATCTATATATGTTTTTATTGGGTTCTCCTTGATACTTAGTTTCTCTGGGGTGGAGGACTATAGGCTCCTTATCCTTTGCTTTACATCTAGTATTCAATCCACTTACCAGCGAAAACCTACCATGCTCATCCTTCTGAGTCTGGCTTAACTCACTCAGGATGTTTTTTTTTTCCATTTATCTGCATGTAAATTTCAAGATGTCTTTGTCTTTTACTGCTGAGTAGTACTCCATTGTGTAAATGTACCACCTTTTCTTTATCTATTTTTCAGTTGAGGGGGTCTATAGGGTGATTTCATGTTCTGGCTATTACAAATAATTCTGCTATGAACATAGTTGAATAAATGTCCTTGTAGTATGATCGAGCATCCCTTGGATATATGCCTAAAAGTGATATTGCTGGGTCCTGAGGTAGACTGATTTCTACTTTTCTGAAAAACCATAATGCTGATTTTTAGAGTGGTTGTACAAGTTGACATTCCCACCAACAATGGAGAAGTATTCTCCAATATTCAACTTCATATGGAAAAACAAAAAAAAACATAATAGTCAAAACAATTCTATACAATAAAGGAACTTCTGGAAGCATCACCATCCCTAGCATCAAGCTCTATTATAGAGCTACAGTAATGAAAACAGCCTGGTATTGGCATAAAAACAGACAGGTTGACCAATAGAATCTAGCCAAAGACCCAGATATTAATCCACACACCTACAAACACCTGATTTTTGACAAAAAGCTAAAATTTTACAATGGAAAAAAGAAAGCATCTTTAACAAATCTCCAATAAGTACTGTCATAATTGGATGTCAACATGTAGAAGAATTAAAATATCTATCCCCATGCACAAAACTCAAGTCCAAATGGGTTAAAGACCTCAAAATAAATCCAACCAGACTGAACCTAAAAAAAGAGAAAGTGGGAAGTAGCCTTTAATGCATGGGCACAGGAGACCACTTCCTAAATACAACACTAGTAGCACAGACACTGAGAGCAACAATAAATAAATGGGACCTCCTGAAACTGAGATGCTTTATAAAGCTAAAAATACAGTCATAAGACAAAAATACAGCCTACTGAATGGAAAAAGATCTTCACCAACCCCAAATCAGAGGACTTATCTCCAATATGTATAAAAAACTCAAGAAATTAAACATCAAAACTCCAAATAATCCAATTTTTAAAAGGGGTACAGATCAAAACAGAGAATTCTCAGAAGAATCTCAAAGGGCCATAAGAAACTTAAAGAAATGTTCAACATCCTTAGCCATCAGGAAAATGTAAATCAAAATGAATCTGAGACAGCATCTTACACCTGTCAAAATGGCTAAGATAAAAATACCTTCTGCTTTTCAGTTTTTTTCTCCAGCTATCTGTTCTAATGATGGCACAACAATGGAATAAAAACTAAAGGCCTTATTCCAGTTGTAATTTCTAGATTATTCAGAGGACTTATTTCTCAATATCAATAGTTTTTATATATAAATTATATAACAAGAAGGAATTTTATTTCTTGTCATCAGTTCTCCTTCATTATTATTGATAGAGAAGATTTCTCTAAAATAGCTCAAAGGATTTTCCTACATTGTGAATAATATGTGCCATTTCTGCTCAGCCAAATGTATCTGTCCTATTAATAGTTCCTTGATTTCCCAGTCTTCAGCTTGTCCAGGAGGATGCTCATAGCCCAATGTCCTACATGAGAGAGTCTGTGGCCCCTGTTGATAGATGGTCCTGAATTGAGTCTTTGGTTTTCTGAGCTGTTATGAACACCATAAAATTTTATTAGATGTGATCAACAAATAAGCATGACCAGTGGTTTCATCATATCTGGACATCTATCAAAAATGTGTCTCAGTTTTTGTAAACATCAGATTGTATCATGAATTTGTTTTTGATACAGGGTTTCTCTGTAGCACTGGTTCCTGTCCTGGAACTAGCTATGATAGATCAGGCTCATGAACGCATAGAAATCTGCCTGCCTCTGTCTCACGAGTGCTGGAATTAATCAGCTCTACATTACTTGCATATAGTTTATTCAGTATTAGAAATGGAGGAAGGAATACATTACCTTCTTTTATATCTGATTAATTAATCTTATTTATTTAGGCACTTGGGATTTCTGATATTTCATTAGCATGAACCTGAAACATGAACCCTTAACACACCTAGGGTTTACTCTTGCAAAAGCACTGACTCCACTTGTGTCTGCAGCTATTTCCCATGCTTAGCTGGTCACAGAGCAAGGTTCCTGATTAAGCCTATGTGGAGACATGGCAATCAATCACTTTTGAGGTCCCTCTCTTGAAAATCATAATTCAAGGTCAGTAAGTCAATATTTATCCAAGATATCTTGTTCCAAATGAAGCCATAGGTCATACAAATAAAAGCAAATTAGTTTCAAGAATTGAAAGACTTAGGGGACAGTCACTTGTGATTTGAACCAAGGTGCACATCCAACCTGGGGCAATAACTTCAGTCCATGAACTAAACTGTCCTTTCTCAAATGGATAGTATTTTTGTAGCTGTCAGGATCTCAGAAGCAGATATTAGATAATGATCTCAATTTACAGTTTTATCACCACTGATTTAATGAAGAGACTCTCCTACCTCCTTGGCACCTTGGTTTTTCTGAAGCTTTTTGCTAGTATCCACAAAAACAAACAAACAAACAAAGCAAACTAACAAAATTGGATGAGGATAAAATTATTAAGCAAATGGAAAGAAAAATGCATCCAAACCCAAATTGTACATGTATTTATGTTATGTATACATTTACTAGAAACAAAATAATTATTTTATCTATATACATAAACCACATTTGTTCAATTTTATAGTCATAGTGATGAATTCAAGTCTATATACTTACACTTGGAATCCAAGAAACAGAAATCATATTTTGATAATTTTAATGAATATGGAAAATACATTCTTTGGATACGAAGGTTCTTTTTCTTCAATCTACTGTTATGGAATACGCCCATTTGAAGCACTCTGAACCTTCCAAAACACACTGTTTCACTTACTGATTAGAAAAACCTATAGCTATCAGGATTATCTTAGGATAAATCCAGATCCTAGATCCATAGCTCTCGGTAACTTGCTTGCCTAAGAGTTTCTGAAAACAACTTTGCTGACTGAATGATAAACTTAAAATAAGCATAATCTACCATACATTAAGGACGGGTATCAAATAACTGCTAAGTTTAACATTCAGAGAGCCACATCCAAAATAGTTATGAAGGGTCTGAATTTCAGCACTTTAAAAGCTATCAAATTGCAAAGAAAACATAAAACGTCCAAGCTAGCCAGTAGGCTAATCTAAGTTTGGGCATTAGGCACTGAGAAATCAATCCCCATCTTCTTCCCTGTCCCGTGCGTTTAACATTTCAGTTTTCAGGTATCAGCGTAAGAAGCTGCATCTCCGTACGTCGATACTTCTCTAACTGATTTCAGGCTCTGTCCTTTCTTGCCAAGCTTTGCCTTGCATAATGTTTGATAATTCTGCCAGCTTTTCATAGGTCATTGTTTTTTTTTTTTTTTTTTAATCAATGCAACTGTCTAACCGATGTACATTAGACTTTAAAAATCTTTTGTGAAACAGTCTGGGCATTAATGGAAGGTGAGAGCTGAGAACTAATCCAAAGGCTTGCGGGTCACATCATAAGGAATCTGTTGACAGTGCTAGCTCCTTTAAAGATAAGACGTACAAACGAGAAAAAAAAAAAAAAAAAAAAAAAAAAAAAAACTACCAGCACTTGGGAAGCAGAGCCAGGTAAATCTATGAGTTTGAGGCCAGCCTGGTCTGGTCTACAGAGTAAGTTCCAGCATAGCCAGGGCCACACAGAGAATCCTGTCTTGAAACAAACAAACCCACGACATATTAAAGATCCTCCTTTCAACAACACTGAAGATTGCCATAAACACAATGTACTGTGTTAAGAAAAAAAAATGTTTGTTTTATGAGTATTTTAGGTGCATGTATGACTATATACTGTGTGTATATTTTCTTTACTGGTCAGAAGCAGTTATAAGATCTCTGGGACAGCAAAGAATAGTGATCTGTTTTTGGATGCTAGGAATTGAACCTGGAACATCTACAAAAATACCCAGTTATTAGAAATTTTGAGACATCACTCCAAGTACCAGTTCAATGGATTTAAAAATTATTTTTGTTAATATTATTTGAATGTGCATTTTAGAATTTTTATGAAATATTCTTAATGTGTCCCCTTTCGCAAAATAAATAATTTTAAAAGTCAGGAAGGATACAATACTAAAGAGAATTTCTGCGTCTGTGTCTTGACTTTACATTTATTTTGGCATATTTTTGGAGAAGTTACTTAATCTCTTTTTAAAGTAGAGGAAACATTAAATTTCTAAAATCATTACTGTGAATGGAAATTTTTGAGAAAAATACCGAGGAGATATTAAATTATTTTATAAATAAAATCACTTAATTATAAATGGGCTCACAGGGGTCAGCTTGGTCACTTATAGCTGTTTGATGATGATGATGTTGGTGGTAATGATGATGAGATTGCTGTTGATATCCTTTGACTTCCTGTGAGGTCAAATTAATGTCTTCAAAGTACTTGTATAATGGGTATACAGAACAATATTTAAAGAGGGAATACAATTAAAATGTTCCCTGCATGATTTCACCATCTTTGAAGGAAGGGAAAGATGAAGTAGTTAGAAATATTAAGGGTCTTTAAGGTTGACTTAGGAAGTAATATCATGACTGAAGCATTTTTTTATATCTGTTGTACATATTGAATGCCAGGGAATATTTCTAAAAGCTTATGAATGAGAATACTCAAGAGCTAAAAGAGAAGGCACACAGTGTTAGAATGGTTGAGAGTTACAAGAATCAAGATTCCAAAAGAGGATTTAGCATTCCACGGGCCAAGAAGCGCTCCTCTGCAAAAGCATGCCTGCAACACCTGGAAATCATAGAAAAAAATGATAGGCAACAGAGTAGGAGTTATCTAGAACAATCTGGGAGAACCATAGAAAATTCTATATTTTTTCTTTTTTATTTTATTATTTTTTATTAAAGCAATCTTTTTTATTTTACATACCAATCTAAGTTCCCTCTCTCTCCCCCTCCTGCCAATCCCCCCCCACCATCTCTCTACCACATCCCCTATCATGGGGTGAGGCCTCCCATGGGGAGTCAACAAAGTCTGTCATATCACTTGAGATCCAGGCTGGACAAGGTATCCCACCAAAGGGAATGGATCCAAAAAACCAGCTCATGCACTAGGGATAAATACTGGACCCATGGCCAGTGTCCCCACAGACTGCCCAAGCCACACATTGTCAACCACATATAGAGGGCCTAGCTCAGTTCCATGCACGTTGCCAAGCTGTCAGTTTGGAGTCAGTGAGTTCCCACTAGCTCGTCAGCTGTTTCTGTGGGTTTCCCCATTGTGGTGCAAGATAACATTATATGCTTTAAGTAAGGACCTATGGGTGACTCTTGCCATTAGGAACACCAGTGTAAAGGAAGTTCAGTGTAACTAACAACTACAGATGATCGTAGTAATTATAAGTAGACATGGTTGTCAAGATAAGATTGGATTCACAGCAATATTACATCTGTAACAGATGTAATATTATAAAGGTTATTTTAATTTTTCTAACACTAATATTAATAATTCTTATGAATTTGTTTACCTGACTGTGTTTAAAAGTATATTGTGATGATTTGGGCTCAATTTTTGGTGGTTTTAGTTAATGCTTAAGATTGTAATTTAATTATGAAGTTTTATCCTTTCCTCACCTCTCTCAAAACCCTTCATATAACTAACTAGTCCCAACCCTGCTCTCTTTCAAATTCATGGCAGGTATTTATTTTCCATGTTATTGCATGCCTATATGTATTTGTATACATATCTATTTTCCTAAGTACAATCTCTTAAATCCATATAATATTATTTTTATATATGTGTTTAGGGCTGACCATTGGCACTGAAATTAATTTTTAGTGAATAAGAGAGAGAGACCATGCCTGGTACTGGATTAATTAATTTCACTAGCTAATCTGTGCTAGTGAAATTATGGTTATTGGGAGAGAGTCTATAACCACCAGTTTATTTAAACTACCATAATAAGAAGTAAACTATAAACATTTGCCACTAGACAAGTGTAGTCCTCAGCCCTTTTAAGGAATCTTCTCTTCGCAACAGAGAGAACCCACTAAGAAAACCACAACCAAACAAAATAAAAAGTTATTAATCTTTTGTTTTGGTTGTTGTATTGCTTGTTTGCTTATTTGTTTGATGTGTGTGTGTATGTGTGTGTGTGTGAGAGAGAGAGAGAGAGAGAGAGAGAGAGAGTGTGTGTGTGTGTGTGTGTGTGTGTGTGGAAGTATGTGAACAAGGACACATCTCAGGGGAAGTGAAGGCAAATCTGTTTGTGTGCTCAAAACATTCTCAGGTTGGAGTTCACCTCATGTTCAACAGTTTCCTGTTGTAATAACATTTTCTATTAAGCTTAATATAGCTGCCTTTAACCTTTGTGTTTACAACCATACATAATTCTAGATTTAGGTGACCTTGAAGAGTCAAAAGGTGCATTTCAAAGGCTTTCAGTGTCCATGAAGGTATTGTTGACAAAAAAGCTTAGTTGAGAAATACTTCTTTAGAAAATATTTGCCCACAACAACCACTAAAATGTGAGAAAACAACCAGCTGCCCACATCCCTTAGAGGTTCCAGGACTATCTGGCCTGGAAGTGTAGATGATGCTAAAGTCTAGACAGGTGCCAAGCCAAAATTGAGATGGATGCAGTAGTAGTGTTGCCAGGTTCCTTTGTGGTCGGACAGCTTGTCAAAGCCTTCCGTCTGCAGTCGGCAATTACAGGGAACAGGAAGAACTGGACAAGAAAGTACAAAGGATTTTTGATACCCAGGGTGGAAACTGCAGACTGGGCATCCAACAGGAAGCTCCATCATTATTGATTTGTTGTACAGGACAACCAAGTCATTGGGTGTTTTGTAATGCTACTCAACTAGAAGGCACATTCAGCGCATAGACATAAGCTATATGGGACTGAATATCAGAGAAAAACCTTTATAATTCTGTATCCAGAAGGCTATAGACAATATTCCTTTTGCAGGTTGTCCTTTAATATTTGTGCTATTACTCCCTTGGATAACATATAGGTTTCCCTCTTCTTACAAAAAGTTTATATTTGCCACTGTAGTGAAGAGAAAATGCCATATCCCATTATTTTCTGAATAAATTTGAAACAGTTTGTTGGACTAGTCATATAAAAACTTTAGAAATGCCTTTCTTTTGGAACTAAAGAGACAAATAAAGAAAAAAAAAAGAATTGAGAATGTTTTAGGAGAATGTGATAACCAAAAGAAGTATTATTCAGGTAGAATGCAGACATTTAAAGATGTGTTCAAATTACCACAATATCACAGAGTTAATATTGAATATTTTTAATTATTTATAGTTAAGTTATTAAATCTTTCTTGAAATACTTTGAAAGAAACATTATATACTAATGACCACTTTCAATATTTTCTATGAAAATAGATTCAGAAAGAGTATATAATTCCTGACTACACAGATGAAGATGTAAAGCCTGAGATTCAGCATGTGACATTTCTGTGGAAAATGAGCTTAATAGTGACTGAAAATAAATTCTTATCAGACACTAGAGCATGACATTAGCTTTCTATGTTGTATTCTGATTTTGCTTTTGAAGAAAAACATATGTTGAAGCAGCTATTTTTTATTATACATCAATTGTCACTGAAAAAATATACACTGAAATCAAGAAAGTAGCTTTGAAACTAATGACACTTGAACATTGCCATGCGTACAAAATGCCTGTGAAAACAATGGCTTCCAAAGGAAGGGTTGGCCATAGTAGAACATTGAAATATTCTTGTACAAAACCTTCCATCTAGAAAATAATAGTGTTCACGAAGTCAATGAAAATACATTATATCAAGGAAGTAGGTACAGGATGAGGAACAATGAGATAAAAGCTTTTGGGTTAGAGTGTAACAATTCTTTATAGTCAAGGAATGGAGTCTAAAGATTTATATAACTTACACTCACTTTACTTTGGTGTAGTGACAGTGGTGAAAGCTTTTTTTTTTTTTTCAGGTAAAAGAGGAAGCAGTAGCTAGGCACTGCCTGAAAAAAAAAGCCTTCTTTAGAATACACATGGCAATGAAACACAGGGCAGAGAGTTTACTTTTCACAGATGCAAAGAAGAACCAAAAAAAAAAAAAAAAAACAAGTGATTCAGAGTTTGAAAACAAGGGTAAAGAAAAAATTTAAAAATGCATGCCCATTTATACCTAAAGAAGAGACATCCTAATGAAATATCATAGGAATACTACATTACTGGATTAGAAGACAATTGCAGAAACAAATCTGATATGGGAAGTGCAAACCATGATACATAACCACAATTTATTTCATACCTAAAACAGCTTTATGAGTAGGGTTGTCTAGATTGTACTAGAAAATTCAAGAATTTATTATAGTTAACTTACTGAATATCCTTGAGTACTATTGCTCAAGTAGAAGAACCATACTGTCAGAGGAATCAATTTGTTTAGAGAAAAAATTCATGACAACAGAAGCACAGGTGAAAGATTCTTGCTAAAAATTGCTCATGTGTTGTATGGGAATTTACTTAGATTTAATGTCACACATCTTTGTTAGCTCTAAGACAAAGATGATATTTTTTTCCTATTTTTCTTTTATTGAAAATAGATATCATATTCTGTTTAAAGTTTCTCCTGCCCCAATTCTTTCATGATCCTCTCCACTACCCATCTCAGGAATTTAAAAAATTTCTCTCTCACATTAGAAAATGGGCATCGAAAGGAAGATAACAAAATAAAATAAAAACAAACTGGAATAGGACAAAACAAACAAATAAGCAAGCATAAAAAGACAAAGTAAACACATAACCATAGAAACACACTCATAACAACACAAATCCTCAAGCCATAATATATGAGCAAAAAGAACTGTAAGATTAAAAATTATGCCCTTTGAAGGTCCTTTGTCTCAAAAATGGAACATTTCATCAAAATGATTCTATTTTAAATAATTTTGCAATTCAAATACTTTACCAAGAGCTGAAAATAAATTAAAGTTTGATCCTAATTTAACAGGATTCTGTTTTCCTACATTTAGGACAAGCACAATATTAGGTGTGTCTATAGAAAAACAAAGTGTTTGATTTGAAACTTTTACTTTCAGCTTACTCCAAGGTAAAACTAAATGAAAACTCATCACTTTCTTTAGTCATGATGATTTCATGTAACTTAAATGACATACACCTCTGTAATGTGGTGATTGTCCTGTCGGCTTTTTAAAAGCAGGGACGAAACAGTCCATGAAGAGACGGGAATGAACCTCGGCTCAGCACGGGGTTATTCTACCCAGCGCTGGACAAGGGTTTCTAGAGTCTGGCCAAAACGAATTTTAATTTAACCATATTTAAGCACAGCACAATTTTGAAAAAAAAATTATTTAGATAACAATTAACTCAGTCCCAAGTGCAAAACAATTTAAGACATGTTTACATTGAAATTTCTCACAAAATATATTTGGCTTCTTTTCCAAGAATGGGTACTGTTGACTCAAGATAATGGCCAAGATTCATGGTCTAGGGAGTTTGCCTATGGTAAACATAATGCCTGTGGGTGTCAGGATTGGACTTGTTCTAAGATAACATATAAGTCATTTAGACTGTTGTAAAGCACAGGTTGTGACAACATTCACCGGAGTGGGTTTTATTGTCTAAAAGCAATGCAAAAGACTTACGAATCTTTCCTGGCTTCTCCCGGGCTTTCTGTGTGCACAAGATTCCTTTCTGTCTCTACACGTTGCGTTACAAATATTATTGGGACTATTTTAGACACAGTTATGAAATACGATGACAATAGTCATTATAATATTCATTTTGTCAGGATCATAGCATATACTTTATGAATATCACAATCAAACTAGAACTCATAAAATATAGGCATTTGAATGAATACTATATGAACTTGGTAAATAATATCTTTTCTGTATTAGTATATATATTCTGCTATTATATATAGATATATTATAAGGAGAAATACTTATTCATTTTAATCCTCCACTGTCCTTTTGTAAAAAAGAAAAAAATGGAAAGTAGTAGCCTTTTTATATTTTTCAAAGAAAGAGTAAAATCAGTCTGAATGTTTGAATCAAATGGAATCCCACTCCCTTTTTCAATTTCCGCTTCCACTCTGATGTACACCGCTATCATTCTTCTCTCTTTACTTTGCACTTTAGACATCAGGATCCACACACATGAGGAAACAGGTATCGACAAGCCTAATGCCATTGCATTGCCCGTTGAGACATCCAGGCAACTGCCCCTTCCTTTCAATTACATCATCGTTTTCCCTTCCAGGGCTGCTTCAAGTTGGCTGTGTACTGAATTCTTCATATAAGCAATTACGATGTGATAAGCACACTGACTCACTAACGTGTGAATTTGTAAAGTGAAGTGCTTATTCCTTTGAGATATTATATGGGTAGTCATGGATATTTTTTTACAGTTTTTGTGTAGCTCAAATGGTCAAAGAAAACTTATTATCATCTGTGAATTGTTCATTTGAAGCCATTTTCTTTTCCCAAACTTAAAACTCTTTAAATAAATTAAGGAGTTTTAAAATCCAATAGTATGCAGAACTCTCATTCACAGAATGGGTTTGCAGCTTGCCTCTGGGGAAGACACTGCAAGTCTTTAGAGTAAGTGAGATATTTTTTTTTTCCTTGTGTTTTAGAGAACAGGGTCACGCTGCTGGAAAGGATGTCCTTTAATTTGATAGGAAGGCACAATATACATCTCAGTTAGACTCCAAAAAAATCAAACCAGGAGCTGTGTCAACCTACTCTCTGTTTTACATCCATGTGGGAGCATCAACAAGAGTTCATGCAGACCGTTCATGGGGGTCAAGTGCAGTCAGTACACCCTGCTGTTGGCAAGAGCTCAGTATAACAGATGTTCCTTTGTTTGGGGATGAGAAAACAGGGAAAAAGTCAACATGAGGTCTATAAAAATTCTGCACCATAAGGAACTGTCGAGTATTACCCTGAAAAAAAGAATTCGAAGGAAACTTCTTAAAACTACTTTCTAAACAAACAGAAAATCATTTTTATGCACGTAACAAGACATACTTGCCCACTGGTTTAATAACAACTGCTGACAGCTACATGAAATGCTCACTGTAAAAGTCATTATATAAGTATAATGAATCATGAATATTAGCGTCTTAGTCCACTTCTCAATAATTTTTTAGAATCACTATGATTCATGACCCAGATGGAAAGATGTTCATGGATCCTGCAAATCCTTTTTGTCCCCTCTTCTGTCATGCCTTTCCCCCATGTGTGTACTTTTTAAGGTAAGCTATTATTAATCATTCTTTAAAATGAGGTTATTATATTTTCTGTAATATGTGCTTAAATTTTCTGCCAGTTTATCATGTAATCAACCTTATGACTCTGAATTAAGGCTTCTGTGATTTGTATGCTTATTTTAAACTGCCCACCCTATGGTGTACTCTACTGACTTATATTTATGATTCTTTTGCTGGTCCTAGCAAAACTCGCCTACTTTCTGTTATTTCATCTTTGCTTATACTTCACTGTATCTCTATTTTTCACGGAGTAAAATGTAACACTTTATTTATAATATTGATGTGAAGTAGATTTTCTCTCCAACGTAATAAATGTGTGTTTATTATTTGCATGTTACTTGGGAAACCTGAATGATTAAAGTAAATTAACTTTTCAGAAGTTTCATTGTTTATCTAGTGCTAAATCCAATATTATAAGTTCTGGTAAATATCATAAATAAATAATAAACAAACTGGCACCTAGGTTGAAATGGAAAAGGAATACACTAGAGAAATAATGCAAAGGAAACAAAACTCAATGCTAAAAATCATTTCTACAGGATGAGTTATGAAATAAAGAATTAACAGAGTGAATACTCAGAGTTATTTCCACTTTGGGGCATCCCTGCAATTTTTTCATGTAAAGGAATGCTTTATCCTCAGCTTTGCATCTGAGATCTAAGTCCATGAACCCTTTACATTGGGGGAATATCATATCCTACTGTCTTCAACAGAAAAATCAAACAAGTTACCAATAATTGACTGTGGATTTATAATGGATACATGGTGAAAAAAAGCATTATTTCCAATTTATAGCAGTTCATGGAAAGTGAGAAAATGCAGGCATATCTGTATGCTTGGCTACCGAGTTTGGACGGAAAAGAAATGGGGAAGAGAAGATTCTGTTCCTGTTTGTGTTTGCTCCTCAGCATCCAGGGAGGAAATGCACTAATGCAGAAAACCACACAATGACTAGAGAGTCCTATGACTGCATAAATTCAACTATTTTATACAAATTCGTGCAATCTGGGAAATGCAGAATCAAATGAAGCCCTGGGTCACTTAAATTTGGTACATTTAAAAGAGATAAACTTTGATGAGGAAAAGAAAACAAAAATTAGTTTCTGAATTATTTAAAAATATCACAGGAGATGAAAACTGCTTAGTAGCTTCTACTGTGTGGATAATGCATAATGATCAATAAATAAATGCTAACCTTACCTTAAGAGCAGATACGAGGATGCATTATTAAAGAGGAATCAAATTGTTTGGCTTCATTATTTCTGTAAATTTAATGCTATGTATATGGTTTAGAAACTACCCTTAAATTTTAATATAGCCCATTTTAATTGGCTTGAAGATGATTCAAAAATAAATTTTAAAAGTAGCTGTTCTTCACAGCTTATACTCGTTGTAATCAGGAAAGTTGCTCCTCTATTGCATGTTAGAAGACAAGTTGAACATTAAAGCCACAAAGATTTTACTTGCTGAAACTCCATATGGAAAGGAAAAGGTTTTCATTGATCTAAGTCATGCAACATTAAAGAAAAACCTTGCTCCATAAACCTCTACTATTTATTTTAAAATGATTAACTAATTTTGAAACATACAGTCCAGAGTAACTGCTATATTAACCATTTCAGTGGCCATGTATGAGACTCAACAGACTGAATATGGGCTGCGTTTATGACCACGTTTTTCTTAAGAAACAGTTAGACGTTGCACAAAATACATATATAACGCCATTCTCCCTTCACTCTAAAAATAGTCTCTTTTCTTAAGTTTGAAATTTGTGTGAAAGTTTCTTTAGTGTTTGTTCTTATTTAAGCATTTCTAATAGTACATTAGGCTTTTTTTTGCACAATCTCATTTTTTATTATTGTCTTAGTTTTAGTAATGTTATTTTACTCTGTGCAGATTAGTTTAGTAAGAAAAGTTTAGCATTATTTGAATTATGACATATATTAATTATCTAAAATATATTGTTTCTGTTTCTCAACTTAAATCAAAGGTGTTCCCCTCAATTACATAGTTTCCAATATTTTAGAATACCATGAACATAATACAATAATCAAAATTATTTGAAAATTCCTAGTTATCTATCTTTATGTCATATATATAGAAACTTTGCCAGTTTTTACTCTTTCCTTAATCTACTTAATGGTAATGGGTACTACATTTTCAGTGTTTATATTAAACATGCTAAAAAAGTAACACATGGTTTGTGTTTTTAATGATTACAGGTTTGATAATATCTTTTAAAAACTTTCTGAACCACTTATATTTATTTTAGCTTGTATGAATTTGTTGTTTAACAATTCACACACGTACAAAGTATATTTGATTACTGTTACCCTTGCCCTGGTAGTCTCCTCCAACAGTGTTAGGACATAGGAAATCTCTTTTTCAGTTTCTGGTCAGGAGAGCCCAAGGGACTGCCAGAACAGGTTACTGATGTTGTGTTGCTTGCCATATATAAACAGAAACTAAGCATCTAGTGTTGAAGACACTCTAAATTTCAGACACAAAAGAGGGAATGAATTTGGAACTGACCTAGAATTGTCTTCCCTGGGGACTAGACCTCATAATGATGTGGGTTTACCCTCTATATGCTATGAGTATGTTTTATTACCATTGCTTAATAAAGAATCTGCTTTGGCCTACGACAGGGCAGAATATAGGTAGACAGGTAAACTAAACTGAATGCTAGGAGAAAGAAGGCAGAGTTAGGCAGATGACGTGTAGCTGCCAAAAGCAGAAAGATGCCAGAACCTTACAAGTAAGTCACAGTCTCGGGGTGATAAACAGATTAATTAAAATTGTTTCATTTAAGCTGCAAGAGCTAGCTAGATATATGTCTAAGTCATTAGCCAAACCGTGTTGTGATTATTATAGTTTCTGTGTGATTATTCAGATCTGGGTGGCTGGGAAATGAAACATCTCTGTTAATAAATGGAACCCAACACGGGGAAAGAATTTTTTCATAAAGCCTGAGAAAACTAAAAAAGATTTAAGACAGACAAAAGAACAGAGTCAATCCTGACAGCTTGGTAGCAGCATTGTCTCAGGTGGACTCTGTTTGCTGGCAGCAAGCAGAGATATGACTCATTTAAGAGAGGCTTAGTGACTCAGCTTTAGCTACATAAACCTCGCTTGCAGTTCTTTTAAGAAGCCCCACACCAAACACTTAAATGGTGTTTATGAGTAGCCAGCAGCATTCTTCTTGGTGGTGGAAGGACCCTGAAACCTTACAGAGTTTTGACAGCAAGCTTGACTCCCTCCAGTACTTCAGGAAGCTAGGGATTGGTCACAGTCAGTGAGCAAAGCTGCAGCTTTAATCCTAATCATGTCACTTAGCAGACTAAAGATTCATGTGGTCAAAAAAAAAAAAAAAAAAAAAAAAAAAAAAAAAAAAAAAAAAAAAAAAAAAGGTAAAAATACACAGTAAAAATTGATTCAGAAGAAAAAGAAAAAAATCCTCTATACAGTTTTCAGTATGTTCAAAAATACACATAGGCTTGGGAGAGAAAAGCAAAAGGTTAGTAAAAGACCTTTAAAAAAGAAAAATGGGAATAGTGGTACAGACCTTTAATCCCAGCACTTGGGAGGCAAAGGCAGGTGAATCTCTGTGAGTTCAAAGCCTGCCTGCTCTTCAGAGTGAGATCTAAAACAGCCAAGGATACACAGAGAAACCCTGTCTCAAAAATAACAAAAATTAAAACAATAAAAGAGATAGAGTAAAAAGAAAGCCATGTAAAGATGGAAAATAAGTATAGTATTATGTTTTCTTTGAATGTTTTGACTACGGATAAACTAACTACAGAGAGAGGTTTCATTGTATGGGCGGCTATGCTAAAGCAACACACATATTTTAATGGCTTCCTGACTTCAAATTTTAATCTAAGGCCACGTTACTTTGGAAAAGACGTTCTTTTTTCCCCCCCCACAGAGGATAGAAAGCTGTGGATTTCTTACCTACTAATTTGGCTTGTCAAACAAGAACCCTTGAAGCAATGGTCCAGGTGGTAAAACATCCTAAAATAGCTTCAGGACTGCTGGCTGAGATGAGCCAACCACACAGGATTTACTATGAAAGACCTGATTAAGAGCATCCCCAATCAGCAGCAAGTAGTCTAGAGAACTACACTTAAATTCCCAAATCTTGTTTATAAATACTTGTTTTCATTTAAAGGAGGTTGATTATAGATGGACTTAGTCAAAGTCTTTCAAAAAAAATAAGTGGGGAGATGTGATATAGAAATGAATATTTTACATTGGCATGGATTTTGGTTTGTTAATACAAATTGATGGTCAGTTTTGTTATATGTGTATTTCTACTCTTGTTCAAGGTATTATGTTTATACATCTCATTAAAAATATTGTGTATACATAAAATTGCAGATTAATTGATAATGGTCAAACTTGTAGTCATGTTAGTTCACTTTTCTAGAATCAAACATATATTTTTATTAGGCAGATAATCTTCAGCACATCAAAAACAGAATATGGCATTTAAAAGGTTTAAGAATGATTTTTCTTGACAGTGGGACATGTCTACTTCTAGCAGCACAAATCATCTTCAAGAGGATGATGGGCATCAAAAAGGCTCCTTAAGGTGTTTGATAGTCTTGCCTTGACTGATTGACAGTATGCTGTATAACTTGGACATGCAGGACCCACAGAAAAATGACTACTGAACTTGCCAAAAGAAGGTGAGACAGTCCTTCAGGGTCCCTGTTCTATGCAAGACTCTGTGAGACATTCTACAGGACAAAGAAGAAAGGGCCTGACAAACTCCCAATAAAGGCAAAACAGTCTTTCAAATCTCTTGCCTCATGGAAAAGTAAATGTGAACACTGCCCCAGGTGGTAGCCTAGACTTTAAGGCATCCATATAGCCTTTGGTTGTAATTGGAGCCAAGGATATCAACACAGACTCTAGCTTCAGGAGGACCATGAACCCAGACTTGGCCCTAAGCTGTAGCTATGGCCCTAATGTCACTATGGTACTGGATAACAGCCAGGCCACTCATATCTAAACATGGGTGCATCATGACCCTTGGATGGAAACATGATTTTAGGTGGCAATAAGACCCTGGCTATCCACACAGCCCTCTAAGGAACCTCCAACGTCAACACAGAACCTGGATGCTATAGGATCACAAACCCAGGCATGACCCTTGGTGGAAAGCTACTTTAAAGAAAAACAAAACATTACTTCAGCAGCATTTAATGATAAAATATTTAGGAAGAAAGTTAGTAAATATTTATAAAATGCCTATATAGAATCATATTATTTATACTGTATTCAGAAGGCAACATTGAGCACTGTATATTTTCCTCATGTGGAAATGCTTATATTTCTATTTTCTTTCCTCCTTATATTTTTCTGTGTATTTGGAATTAATTTTGAAAAAAAATAAGAAAATGTGATACCAATACTTCCTATGTAGTTCAGAATAAATCTACTCCTAATCTAAAAATTATACATATACACATCTGATATATATGAGATTAATTTTGTTTGCTAAATAAATGACTGAATTAAATTATCTTAAATATATTTGCTTCTTTGTAATTATTAGTGTCATGAAGCATCTATTTTAAATAGCTAGAACTTACCCTAAGTAATTAAACAGCATGATATTATTTATTATGAGTGTGGGCTCAAGCATAAATTCCAACTCTCATAATTCTAGATTAGGTTTTACATATCTTTTTATTATGGTTAAATTGAATTCAAAGGAGTAATCAAGCAAATATTATAAATTGCAGGCTGATGATAGTATTTTTCTGAGTCCTTGATGTGTGGTTTGTTTGGGGGACTATATGATTAAATAAAACACAAGATATGTTTTTAATATTTTTTGAGATAATACTATAATCACATTTTCCTCTTCCCTTCTTCCTAATGCCCATCCCCATATAACTCCCTTTTCTCATTCAAATTCATAGCTTTTTATACTAATTATTATTGTATGTATTTATGCTTATGTTTATTCATATATATATTTAAATATAACCTGTTCAGTTCATATGATGTCTGTTATATTATGTTTGGCACTGGACAGCCTTGCTGTGCTGATCCACAGAGGAGACTATTTCATGCTTCCTGCTTTCCTCCTTTGCCATAGCCCGTCTATAAAGCTGAGGCCTCCTGAGCTGAGCTCTGTCTATGTTAGCATACTTGTTGGAATTATATTTGCTCAGATCACAATTGAGCAATCCTTCTGGAAGTTCTTTCAGTGATTGAAACAAGAATAAAACATCTTACCTAGAATCATAACTGGATATACCACACCTAGTTTACCTTTGAATTTAAGCTAAAGACTTTTATTTATTTATTTATTTATTTATTTATTTATTTATTTATTTATTTATTTATTAAAGATTTCTGTCTCTTCCCCACCGCCGCCTCCCCTTTCCCTCNTCAGCCCAAAAAGCAATCAGGGTTCCCTGCCCTGTGGGAAGTCCAAGGACCACCCACCTCCATCCAGGTCTAGTAAGGTGAGCATCCACGAAACTGCCTAGTCTCCCACGAAACCAATAGGTACAGTAGGATCAAAAACCCATTGCCATTGTTCTTGAGTTCTCAGTAGTCCTCCTTGTCAGCTATGTTCAGCGAGACCGGTTTTAACCCAGGCTTTTTCAGACCCAGACCCGCTGGCGTTGGTGAGTTCCCGATAAAACATCCCCATTGTCTCAGTGTGTGGGCGCACCCCTCGCGGTCCTGAGTTCCTTGCTTGTGCTCTCTCTCCTTATGCTCCTGATTTGGACCTTGAGATTTCAGTCCGGTGCTCCATTGTGGGTCTCTGTCTCTGTCTCCTTTCATCGCCTGATGAGGGTTAATATTCAGGAGGATGCCTATATGATTTTCTTTGGGTTCTCCTTCTTATTTAGCTAAAGAATTTTAAAATTCTGTACAAACACGATTCCATAAGTCCATTGATATTGGCCCATTTTGTTTTGTTTTCCCAAAAAAGCCATTGACAATGAAAAAACCTTTTAAAGTTAGTTTTATTACTAACAGCGTCTGTTGTCTTTAGCAATGACAATACTTTTGCTCATATTGTTTGTTTTTTACCAATCACCACGGCAAAGCTTTCATTTCGCTATCAACCAAAGCTCATTGGACAGTCACAGGCAGTGCTACCTCCGTACCACAGATGTATCTAGTTTACTCCTGGACCTCTGCTGTATTTACCGTTTTTCTTGTTCTAAACAGGCCTTCTTACAGAGCTTAGGCACATGGTGCATTATAAACTGCCACAACCATGATTTGTTTTGCTTCTTTTTGGCCTGTGAAATTGCCACAGTGAAGTAGCAAAACTAAATATACTTTATAAAGCCAAATATTTCTAGAAATAATAATTCTGACTGTTTTCAGTATAAACTGATGGTTTCCAATTGTACACAAATACTTAGACAAGAATAATTTCCCTGACTCAAAGATTAGATGAAAGGCAAAATCCCTTGGGAGATGTTGGAGTCTGAGCAGAGTGAGCAGAATATGTATGTTCAGAGCATAAGATCACTAACATAGGGAGTACCTTTGCACACAGAAGCAATTTAAATCAGGGGTGAAAGTCATAGTGGCTTGAAAGGTTAAACATGAAGTGTGGGGCATAGTGATGATCTGGACAGCTGCATGAGGAATACTAAGAGCAGACCAGCAGGCACACTGAGTTGACAGAGCTGCTGTGACTACTGGAACTAGCCACTACTACATTTTAGCCATCTTTGTTTTCTTTTATTTGAGATATATATTTGTTTGAAACAAAGTTGGATCCGGGTTCCCGCAAAATCTGTCCATTCGGGTCCTATTATGAATTCAATATCTTGTACCGAACAAAGAGAAGAGGCCCACAAATGGCTGAAAAACACAAGAGCTCTATGAGACAAGCCAAGATTTATGCTTTAGGCTCCAACTCTTAACTTGGGTGTAGCTGCCCTCAAATGCACTTTATAATAACAAGACCCAGTCAAGTGCCTACTATAGGTAAATCCAGGAAAATGATGAAAAAGTAAAACATTAGAAACTTACTTAGCATGCATCTTCTATAGATTGTAATGCATAATTGTCTATTAATTATCTTCATTATCCTCACAGAAGTTCACCTCCAGTTATACTTAGGAGAAAAATTTATATGCTAACAATATATGGATGGTGTCAATGGAACTACCACATGATCCACGCACATACGACCAGAGATCTAGTGTGCAAAGTCACCATATATCAAAGGTGTGGCAAAGATCCAGTGCATATTGAAACTAAGGATATTGTCATTGATTTTTAGCGTTTAGGAAGTACAACAAGACACTTAAATTATTAACAAAATATTAAATACAATACACGCATTATATAACTCCTCATTTCAAGATTGCGATTGAGCATAATTTTAGTATGTTGACATGATTCTACAAACACTAACATGATCTAATTACAGATTGTTTTCATTACACCACAGAAACTGTAACTCTGTGGATGTTCTCATTCCGGCTCCTTCCATTCCATCATGCCTATACATATACTAATCTTTGTTTTACCTCTATGTTCTTGTCATCTGTTGATTTGTCAAATGATACAAAACCCACAATTATACTTTATTTTATGTTGTGAAACAGGGTTTCTCACTGAGTGTGAACCCTAAAAATTCAGCTTTCCTGATTGTCCAGTTGATTCCTGGCATTCAATTTTTATCTACTTCTAAGCATTGAGCTGATATATATCCATATTTGGCTTCTCTATGTGTGATTGGGATCTAAGCCTGAGTCTCTTACTTGCAAAGAAAATATTTTACCTATTGATATTTTTTGACTATGAATGAGATAAATACAGGGAGACATTTCATTACACAGGCTGCTAACTAAACCAACATATATATTTTAAAGTAATCTTGACTTCAAAATTTGAGTCTTAGGATATGTTACTTTGAAAAAGAGGTTCTGGTTTTGTTTCCACAGAAGATGAGGATCTGGACGATAACATTACTTCCAGACTAATGTGATTTAATGGAGCAAGACCCCCAAAATGTCTTTTTGAAGCCTATAAATACTTTGCCCACCAAAGAGAAGAAAACAGTTTGTAAAAAACTACACCTAAATCCCAAAAATGATTGTTTTAAAATGTTTTTTCTCATTCAAAAGGGTTTATTATAAATGGGTAATATTCACAGTCAATTTCTTTCTAAAGAAAAAATGAAGAATACTTACAGCTAATAGTTTGGAAGATGTTAGCCACAAAGTTTAAATATATGTTAACCTAAGTATACATATATATTATTGTGCATGTTTATTTCAAGTCAAATAAATTTCTTCTCATGTAGATGTTTTAGATGGTGGCTAGTAGTATAAAGAAAGTTAATGTTCCCCTACTAAACTTTATGCATGAACACTAAATAGTACAATGCTCGTAAAGAAGTCTGTGAGCTAATCAATTGGCAGACGTACATTGGAAATTGACTGTGTTTTAAATTTATGTAGTGGGAACTCTGTTTTAGTTACCTGCCAAGCTGTGACTTATCAGTGTTTAAGTAGAATGTTAAATATATTAATACCTGGCTACCACCTAAAAAGCCACTGGATTGTTTAATTATGTAGGTGATTGTTAAACATTAATAACCCATCCTTTTCCCTAATGTCTAAGTCTTTGGCAGTGAGCGAAGATCTATTCTCAAGGAGACACATTTATACTTTAAGGTCATTAACAGCATATCTTATGGCGCATTATTAGCTTAATAGATAAAGTATGTTTGTGTGTACCAAATAATATCCCAGGGGACTGACATTATTAATTTAAAGATAATATAAATCTAGAGAAAATGAATCTAAATTTGTACATGTTAGACAAAAAGTATGCTAGGTTGTAGCCTGGAATAAAGGCTAGTAGGTCAGCAATGAAAGCAATGAACAAATCTAGGTCACAGGTCTTTGAAAGCTATCTGTCTAGTTTTAAATAATAATATCAAGGGTGAGAATGAATGGAAAAACACCTACCTCTAGGGCCCTTAAATTCTCACACTAGAAACAATAGTATTCCTTATATGCTTATTAGAAGTAGAAAACAAATATCTCATTGTGTGCTTGGAGTGAATGTCATTTGAATTTATGTATAATCTTTTTGCACAGTAGTCTTGAAAATTAAATTTTATTAAAGCTAGTTAAAAATTTCAACTTACTATACTGTTTATCTTGTATTTGTTTAATTATGTGAAGCTGTGATTCTTTGCCTTTTTAGAACACCTGATGGTCCTAATAAAGAGCTGAATGGCCAGGGGCCAGTTAGGAACAAGGATAGGTGGGGCTTGCAGACACAGTGTATAGATTGAAGGAGAAACAAGGAGCAATGAGAAAACAAAGGGAGGAAGATATCAAGGGCTAGCCACCAAGCAGAAAGCCATCCAGCCAGTCACAGAATAAGAGTGAAGGTAAGATATACAAAAGTAAGAAAAGGAGGGAGCCCAGAGTCAAAAATAGCTGTGATAATTTAAGAAAAGATGGCAAAAAATGAGCCAAGCTAAAGCAGGGCAATCATAACTAAGAATAAATCTCCGTGTATTTATTTGGGAGCTGGGTGGTGACCCCCCCAAATGTCAAAAAACTAAATAACCACAAGAGTACACAATAAAATATTGTCCTTGGGCTATTTATTCCTTAGCCTTTTCTCAAGTTTTTTGACACTCAGATAAAATATTATTCCAAAAACAATTTCTTGATTGATATTAAAATCTGGCACTTATAACAGCAAGGAAACGGTATCTTTAGGAATATTCTCCATTTACATGAATTAAATTAACAAAGATATGCTAGGAGCCATTTTACAGGACTGGATTTTTTTATAAGCTCATTTAATGAAGGATAAAACAAATGGGTAGTAGTCAAGATTGGTAAATAATAAAAAACCAATAGAATTCTAGAATGGAGAGTACCATTTTTAACATTATACAGTATTTGTTAGAATTGTAAAATGACATTCCTGTGATTATATCATTTTCTAGCTTGCTGTCTTGCTAATGGCAACATTCCTTGTTAGCTCAATAAAATAAAAGTATGCTGAGGAAGGCCACCCAGCAGGAAAGTGCAGGCACAGTTCAGGAAGTACAGAAGAACTTGAGTGGCCGGTGCTGCATCAGCTGCATGTCAGTAAGGACTGCAGAGCTTCAGAGACACAACCCGGCATGATCCATTCTACCAACAGCCTATGTAAAGGCAAGCATGGATTCTTGCCCAGGTGGTAAACAAATGAGAACTCAGTATGGTGGTGGCGCTTTCATTATACACTCATAGATCCCAATCAGAGATTCCACTGTGAAACGCCAAAAAGTATTTACGATATGAGATGTGGTTTTTAAAACAACTTCTATATAAGTAGTTAGCAATGACCTCAGCAGAACACAGAGACACTGTCATTGAAAAGATATCAAGAATGCCATAATACACTAACTACAGACATAAAAATAATGTCAAGCAATTCCTATTAGCTTCTCGAAACCCATATATTTGAAAATTTGACTTAGATGAGCAAATTTCCTCAAAGACATAAAGCACAAAACTGCTTCCAAGATGCAGTAGACATTGAATAGCCTTGCATCTACTAAAGGAGCTTAAAATCTCCTTAAAAGCCTATGCCCATATGGTCTCACTGGCAATTGTACCAGAGATAAGGAATTAAAAGAGGAAAACACACAAATTACCCATTAGATCTTAAAAAAAAAGGCAGGGGATGTTCTATAGCTCATTCAGCAAGGCTAGCATTTCCCTTGTATCAAAATCAGAGAAAGGCATCATAAGAAGAAGACCACTTTAAATAAATGTCTTTCATGACCTTAAATTTAAAAATTGATAATTAAATATTAGAAAGTGAATGATGCTGGAGAGCTAGTCCCAATGACCCTGGCCTAGGAGAGTTGTCCCCTCTATAGTCCTACACCCAGAAGAGATAGCTTCAACCCCTCAACATGGGTGTGCAAGAACTGGCCCTGATGGTGTGGGTATAGAAGAGCTGGTCCTACCCTGCTTGAAATGAGCAGCACCAGCAGCCATGTCTTAATAGCTCCACTACTTTCCAGGCAAACACCCACAGTCTTGGATTGGCCCAGCCTAACATCTATCTTGTCTATGACCTCCTGAAGCATGTAAAGAGACTAGTCCTCAGTAATAGTACCCATGACGTCTGTGACTCCATTATCCCAGAGGAGTTTTGGTGAGGGTCTAATAATGATGGTGTACCAGAAGCCAGAGGTCTTGAGCCAGACCAATAATTTATTGCAATGAACATTTGCAAGTAAAGCGAATAGATCAAAAGTGTATAATGTGTGGCGTACCATGACCCCCAATGCCACTAAGAAGAATAATAAGGTATTGGAGAGGTGAAAAAGATGGAAAAGTTAAGTGACTTTTGTCAGTCTGTTTATTTGTTTTGCTTTAATTTTGTTTGTTTTTTTCTAATTTTCTTTTGGTGGGGGCACTGCAAGGGTGAGGGAAGGATATGGACAGACTGAAAAATTAGTGGAATTGGGGTGTATGATATTTAATTCTCAAAGTGTCAATAAAGAAATTAGCTTAAACATAAAATAAAATTTTTCCATTTATCAATTAAAAAAAGAAAATTGAATGATGATTAATGCAAAGATTTTAAAGTTAGTTAGCAATCTGAATCAACCTGTGTGTGATTTAAACTGACATTTTTTAACAAATATGTTGATTTTGTTATAAATATCATAAAATAACCTATGTACTTTCTTTCCTGTGGGATTTAAGTGTTTGCTCTATAATTCCCCTCATAAACTAGATTATAATAACAATTATTTTGTTTTTTTGAGAAATTATTTATTTACGTTTTTATTTAAATAAAGTTTTATTAAAACAACTCTTCATAACCTTGCCCTTTTGTTACAATGCAATACAGAAGTGTTCTGCAGTCTGGGGAATTTTTGATCTTCAGAAAAAGCTAGTATACTATCCGTCAGTAGTTTATAAAAGAAATGAATGAGTATATCTATTCCATTTTTTACATATATTCCTGTTTACTTTCTGTTGCAGTTACAGAAAACTCTGTTAAAAAGCAACTTGAGTTGGAAAGGGCTTATTCATCTTGCATTTCCAGGTAACAGGCTATCACTGAGAAAATTCAAGGAAGTAACTCAAGGTAGAAAGGTGGGGGCAACAAATAAAGCAGAGACTATGGAGGACTGTTGCTTATTGACTTATTTCATCTAGTTTAGCTACTAAGCCACTTGCTTAGAGTTGACACTACCCACAGTGGGATGATTGCTTGTTCATCAGTTAGTATTAAGAATATATCTCACAGAGATGGTCACAGGCTAATTCGATACAGGCCAGTCCCGCAGTCAAGGTTCCATCTTCATAAGCCTGTCCTGTTGACAGCTGAAACTAATGAAGACAAACCCTAAGGGAAGGAATGTAATCTCTTTTCCACAGATGGGCATTTAAATCAGTAGTGTTGCTCTCTCGGTTTTTCCTCTTCTTGTTTTTATAATTAGAGTTTGGGTATTTAATTAGATCTACATCTGATTTGATTCTGTTGTTTCACGTGGAATATGCAGGGATTTGGTTGGACGCTGCTATTTAGTATAAAAATACATTTCACTTAGTGGAGATTATCATACACTTTTACTTTATGAATCCTACATATCTGTATGTGATTTGAACATAAAATTTATGGAGACAAGTTTAACTAACATTGATTTAGAAAGTATTGTTCACTATGTGCTTATAACTAGCAGGGATATACTTTTCATTTCTATTTTTCTTTAGAAAATATACTCTCATACAATATATTCTGATTCTAGTTTCCTGTCTGTCTTCTTCTAAGAGATAACAAGCAAGCATGGCAAAGTAAAATATAATAAGATAAAGAAGAAAGCACCATATTAAGGCAGGTCAAGGCAAGCAAGCAGGAAAGAAAAAAAAATCCAAAGAGCAGGCACAAGATTCAGAGACCCACTTGTTCTTAAATTTAGGAGTTCCATAAAAAATTAAACTAAAGGCAGACTGTGGTAAGGAGGGCCTCTTATTGGTGGACCCGAAATAATCACACAGTAACTTTGCTAATTAAATCACTGCTTGGCCCATTAGCTCTAGCTTCTTATTGGCTAACTCTTATATTAACTTAACCCATTTCTATTAACCTGTATATCACTACGTGGCTGTGGCACGGGCTAAAGTTCTGACCAGCGTCTGTTGCCAGAGGCTCCATGGCGTCTCTTTGATTCTGCCCTTCTCCTCCCATGCTATAGGCCAAGCCAGTTCTTTATTAATTAACCAATAAAAGCAACACACAGACAGAACCTCCCACAACAGCAGAGGACCTGGGGCAGACCATCAAGGCCCTGTGCTTACTTCTTCAGTCTCTGAGTTGATATGCGTTTTGCTTAGTTATTTCAGAGGACCTTGTATTCCTTTTTGCCTCCACTCCTTCTGTTTTTTACATTCTTTGTGTTTCCTCTTTGGTAGGGTTCCATGAGTTGTAAGAGGAGAGATTTGACAAAAACAATCCATTTAGACTCTCTCTCCACGTAATATCTGGTAGTTTGAATGTATTTGACTGCCATAAACTCATAGGGAGTAACACAATTAGGAGGTTTGCCCTTGTTGGTGGAAGTGTGGTCTTTTTGGAAGAAGCTGGATGACACAAACCTTTAATTCAGACTTTGAGGCTGGAGAGCACACCTTTAATCACACCAGCTGGAGGGAGTGTGTCACTATAGGGGTGAACTTTGAGGTTTCATATGCTCAGGATAACACTCAATGAATCAGTTGATTTCCTGTTTCCCCTGAGTCAAGATGTTAAGCACTCTTAGCTCCAGCACCAAGTCTGCTTGCATGCTGCCATGTTCCCGGCCATGAGGTACTGAACCATTTAACTATGAGAGTCAACTCGATCAAATGTTTTCTTTTTAAGAGTTGCCATGGTCATGGTGTCTCTTCACAGCACTGAAAAATCCATACTAAAACACTGTAGGTGTCTACTTTTGTTCCTATCTGCTGTTGGAAGAAGTTTCTCTGATGATGATTGAGAATAGAAGAACATCATTAGCAATCATTTTATTGAAATACATGTATTTTAAGACCAGTTTGTTTGGTTTCACCCTTCTGGAATATCTAATCTCTGGTTCATGGCCATGCAAGTAGTGTTACTATGGGTTACATCTCATGTGAAGTGGGCCATAAGACAATTCAGTCTTTTTTTTTTTTTTTTTTTGGCTATTTGCAAAAATTCTGTGCCACTATTGCTACAACATATCTTCCAAACAAGAAATAGATTAAAAGCTTGGTAGATGAGTTGGTGTTGGATCTCCCTGGGAGAGAGAAATAAAGATTGTATGGGTATACTGGGGGTGGGTAGGTACAAGAATAGGAGGGTCAGGTGGAGCTGGGAAGGGTAGAAAAAGAGAATGTGTGGAAAACGATTGGAATTTGTGATCATTTGAAAGATGATATAAAAAACCTGGTGCAGTGGAAACTTCCTAAAATATATGAAGGTGTTCTGGAAGAGGTCTTCTAATAATGGGCATTTAACTGCCTATCTATTGTTAGCAAGAAGGTGTGCAGTAATGGCACTTGGTTGCATCTAATTGAGTGGTTGGCTGAGGAGACAAATCTCTAAACAACCCTAGGTTGCTGATATGATTATTTACTCTTTGCAAACAGTGTGGCTCCATTGCGAGGAACTACACCCATAGAACTTATTGAACTTGGATAAGTCAAGCTGGTGCTGACATAGAGCCATCACCTCGATCTTCTAGTGTCTTTTGTGTAGGAAGGTACTCTGCAGGCTACAAAAAGAAAAGCTAACAGGGACCTTACATAGTTTAAATTTGTAAATAATACGTAGTGAAAAAAAAATTACGTTGTGGAGTATTCTTAAAACCAATCTGTATTTTTTGCAAGTAATTCACCTATCAACTGAAGACCATAATTCACTCAGCAAGACAAAAGTGCTGACCTCCATGACTTTTATAAAGTAATGGGGAATTTGGCTATTACCAAAGTAATATATGACCAACCACTAAACAGTTTGAAATGAATTTTCAAATAATGGTGTGGTAGAAAGCTAGCACGTTACATTTTATTTTTATTGAAGCTTTTTTATATTTTAGGCAACTACTTGAACAGCGATTTCCAAACATGGCTACAGTAGTAGTTCCCGTGGGTAATTTTTCAATCAGGTGGTGAGAGAGAAGATAGTTGGTCACTCGCTCCTTTCTGTGCTCTTGTGTATTACATGAGGTATGGTATAAAGGTGTGTTCATTTTATGATATGTGCCAATTGAGAAAATGCTTCAACTATGAATATTGACTCTGTTGATTTTGAATTAATAGTGACAAATCAGTGTTATTTAGCAGACCCAAGGCCTGAAGATATTAACAGTTTCTTTAAGCATAAAACAAGCCTGTAGCATATTTTGTATTTATTTTAGAAATCTTTTGATTCTATTCGCTTTAGTCATTACTATGTATGAAATCTTTTTGCTCCATCAACAATGTGAAAGTATAAATATGAAATAGTGAGTTTTACTAGTAATATTCATCAATATGTATGACTAAAGCTTTCAAGCCATAATGGAATCACTAGTTAACTTGTGAGGGCAATAGCTATGCTTTCCTCTCTGGTGTCTTGAGAGGATGGTCATTGGATAGCCTTTGTAATGTCAGAAAACATATTCAGAATGTGTCTGAGTTAACTGTACCTGCAGATCATTTAAGAGGAAAGAGTACTTGAGAACACAGGTATGAATACTGTCAGCTGTAGGTAACAAGCCACCTGTTCATGTCTTCTACTTGGGATCAGAGGACAGTACAGGTTACTTGCTAGAGAAAAGGCATGTTTCTAGCTTTTTTTTTAAATTTTAAACTACATTTGTTTCTTGGGCATGGGATGGAATAGTATACATGTCACACCACATATGTAAAAGGTCCAAGAGCAACTTACTAGAGTACTTTCTTTCCTTATGCCATATCAGATACTGAGACTGAACCCAGAAATCAGGATGGGGGTTAAGGGTCTACATGCTCTGTTCACCCAGATGATCATTATCCTAACTTTTTCATATTACTCTCATCACTTGTTACTACACAATTTGAAATGAAAAAATAGACAATATCATTTCTTAAAATAAACCTGATATAAATCAAAAGTCTGCTCCATCAACTCACTTTGTCCCATTAAACTAATACAATTTCTGCAAGTAAAAGGGGGTTTAGAAAATCATCTGCCAATGAGGGATTTAAAAATCTAGATGCTCATGATAACTTGACACATTCGAGAACCAAATATGCCAGCTTTTCAATGTGCAAAATGTCCTGGAATAGTATCTGTGTCAGCTCATCATGTCTTGGGAAACAGATTGAAAATGAAGTGTGAGGAGCAAGGAGAAAGTTTGAACAATTACGACATGCAGCAGTACACATGGTTTTCGCTTGTTATTCTTCGTCTTTTACTGTTTCCAAGAAATGGGGGAGAAAGTTAAAAGAATAATCTTTTGAGAATGCAGAGCAATAAATATGCATGAGCATTTTTCCAATTATTGTGGAAATTGCTTTGTATAATTTATTTTAGATTCTGCATGAAGGTGTTATAATTACCAGATTACACGTGAGGTGCCTGCAATTCTCTACACGTTTTCCCATGTCAATTGAAACTACAGTATAAAAATATGCATGCAGGAGAAAGGACACTCTAAATTATTTATTAAAAATGTGGTATATATATAATTATAGGCGTAAAAAAAGTGTGTATATAAAAATAATAAATCTCATTTATCTTCTCATGCTTGAAAACTGAATTAAGAGTTTGCTGTATCTCTCTGTTTTCATGTGAGGCTCTTTTAGCTCCAAGGAGGGTAAAGTAACTTATTTAAATTCTCACAAGAGCTTTATTGGAGTGGTGTAGATATCTCATTAGGCCTCCAACCATAATTATAGCAGATTTTTTCAACCATAGACTCTGAATCTATGAGCAAGCCAATATATTCGTGTATTATTTTCTGTTTTAGTCTTATTCTCCCCCCTCTCTCTCCTCTCCCTGCCCCTCATACTCCCTTTCTAATCCCTTGTCTCATTCTCCTTCCTTTCTCTCTTCATTGTTCCTGACGTCCCCCTCTTTGAATATTACCCTTTTTCAAAATTAATATAATTTTTATATCTGTTTATTTCATTTTACATGCTTCTTCTCCTGTTTCACCTGAATGTTTGTTACAAATGTGAACTGTTATTTCCTTTTACAGGACAATTGTGTCATGACTTCAGCAATTCACTAGTAACCTTAGGCTTCTGTTTTGTTTTGTTTTTTCAGGAAGAAACTGGTTAACAGTTTGTCAGGATACATATCATTGTCCCATAAACAATACATGTTGGACTTGTGTGCAAATCAGGATTCTCTGAAAGAGCCAAACTTATTTTGTGTGTGTGTGTGTGTGTGTGTGTGTGTGTGTGTGTGTGTGTGTGCTGATAGTGGAACAATGGCTTACTTTCCTCTGATGGAAAAGCCAAGAATATGGTAGTTGTTCATTTCAGGAGGTTGGGAGTCTTCACATTCCCTATCTGGTAATGAAACTCTGGGTTTGAAAAGAGCTGTTGGTTGTCAGTCCATTGGAATCCAGAGCAAGTTGCTTGTAATTTCAGTGACAGAATGCCTTAGCACCAGGATAGATGAACTTGTCAGATAGAGTAAGCAGACTAAAAGCAGAAGTTTCAATGTTCCATGTCTTCCTATGTGGGCTGCCACCAGAAGACGTCTCCCAAATTTAGAAATTTAGGGTGGGTCTTCTCACCTCAAATAATTTGAACAAGAACAAGGAAGATTATATCTGGGGGAGGGAAAGCTAGAAATTATTATTATTATCTCAAAAATAAAAGAAACAAAAATATATTCATTGAGAAAATCCCTCAGAAAGTTACTCAACAGCTCGTTTTAATTACAAATGCAATAAACTTGAACATCAAATTAATAATCACAAATTGAGACAGAGGTCCCTCAATTAACTAGACAGATATGAGTAATTAAAGGGGAGATGGGAGAACAGAAAGATGATAACAAAGGGAAAATATTTGTCATTTATTGTAACCTGAATATTACTATTGTGCAGGATGTATGGGTTCTACCTAAGGAAATAGTACTGAAAGTGTATTTTCTTCATCTAGTCTTACACTGAATTTTTTCTCTAAGATTCTTTTTCATGTGCTATATAAATCAGACCTAAGCCTATGTGATTTCTGAATGTAAGGATTTTTGGTATGCTTGCAATAAAGGATTTTAAGGTTCTACTGAAATGTATAGAAAGATCAAATCATCTGACAATACCATGAATTTGAATATTGTCTTAAATTTACCAAAGTTACAGTGTGGAAAATTCTTATCTCCTCACTTGTGAATTGTAATTACAAAATGAAGGAAACTCATTTTGATTCATAGGATTTTTGAGTTGATTGAAGTAAATGCCTTACCTGGGTTGCTTTTTAAGTTTGCATTACATGAATTAGTTTGTGTTAATTTTTTATAGAATATATAAAATTATAACTACATATATTCAGGCATGTTAGGTTAGTTTCATTTAAATATATAAGTTGATGTGTTTTTTTCTGACAATTGTAAGATAGCTTTTTTAAATGAATACATGATATTAGAAAAATATAAAGTGGTTAGAATTAAAATAATGCTAATATTTTGCATCTGTATTGATGTAGGAGGTTCTTCTGTCTATGTGTTGCTTTCATTGGTTGAATAAAGAAACTGCCTTGGACTTTTGATAGGGCAGCACTTAGATAGGCAGAGTAGACAGAACTGGATGCTGGGAAGAAGGGCAATGTAGCAGACACCATGGTTCTCCTGCCCAAGATGGACGCTGGTTAGACTCATGCCGGTAAGCCATAGTCAGGTGGCGATACACATTAATGGAGATGGGTTAAACTAATATGTGAGAGTTAGCCAATAAGAGGCTAGAAATAATGGGTCAGACAGTGATTTAATTAATACAATTTCTGTGTGGTTACTTTGGGTGTAAGCTAGCCTGGCGGGACAAGACCAAAAAAGCAGGCCCTCTCTCATGTTACACTGTGTAGCATGTTATTGTTTAATTTCTAAACTTATCGTTAGGTAGTTGGATTACTTTTACACCTTAACCATTGTAAGCAGTCACTGCAGAAGAGGTGTATAAAGAATGTAGGAGCCAGGCAATCCAGGACTTTTATCTAAGACTGTATCTCCTTGAAATGTCAGAAGCTACACCCATACATTTTGACCACCATGACTGTCAAGTATGAGATGAACAAGGATTATAATCTCAAAAAAAAAAAAATCAAAGAAGTAACTAAAAAATTAGGTACCCCTACAACAATTCTGATTTACATGTCAATACAGATGGAATTTCTGCCTTTCCCCCTATTGAATGGTCTTGGGTTCCTTGTTAGAAACAAAGAATGATATAAGTTTCAGCACCGACAGAGCTTTCCAGTCTATCTGTATTTATGGTAGTGTCATACTCTTTTGGTTATTGTAGGCTTGAAGTGAGGTTTGAAAGCAAGAAATATTAGCTCTCCATCTTTGTCTCTGGGTTTTAATATTGTTATATTTAATAGGAATAATCTGAAACTCTGTACAAATTTTATGATGAGTTCTCATCTATATGAAAAGTGAAGAATTTTGATAGAGATTCACCAACAGATTGCTTAGAAAAGTATTGCTATTTTAAAAATTTCCTCTTGTAAATGAATAAATATAATAATTTATGTAATCTTCAAGATTGTACAGTCATGTTTTTCAAATTTCAACATATAGTATTTAAAAATATTTATCATTTAAGTCACTTTAGATTGTTATTTTAACAATTTTCTCTTAAACAATTAATATAGGATACATTTTTCTCATTACAGATTCATAGTTAACATAAGGCAATTAAATTGGTGAGGAGAAAATGAAAATAATTCATTTGATAAATAAATTGCCTTGGGAGAAAGTGTTGGATTCAGGAACAAAATTGTTTTTTAACAAAGGACTGTGAAAAATTAGATTTCCAGTGTCATGAGTGTTCCTGGAGCTATTTGTAAGTCATTAGGTTCTCTGCTTTACTAAGTGAAATTTGAAACTACTCAAACTGATACAGAAAAATTATAAAGAATTCCACATGGACATTTGATTCAAAAATGTTATCAGATTGTCATAAAGAACATTTCCTTGACGACCTTAGTGAGGAGAAGGGTTCACTTCAGTTAGGTCAGTTCAAAGAAGGATTATAGTTTATCTAGGGTGATTTACAAACCGCTTTCAAGTTTGTTATTTTTATTACATCATTTGTGTGTGTGTTTGTGTGTGGGGGGGGTGTGCATATGGATGTCAGAGAATAACTTGTAGGTCATGGTTCCTTTCTTCCTTTACGGGTCCCTGAAATCAGACTCAGGCTGTTCGACTTAGAAAAGAATACCTTTTCTGATCCATAATTTTAGAAATTCTAAACATATAACATAGAGTTGAAACTATCAAACCATTATAGGATTCTCTGGTTTTTAAAAGGTTTTAAATTTTTTAAGGAATCAGATCATAAGTGGTTTTGAGTTAAAAGCAGAGATTTTGAAAAATTATCTCTTTTTCTTTCATTAGTCTTTGGACCAATATTGAATAAATGGAAGTTTGACCAACTGCCAGCATTGCAATCATGTGATGCTCAGGCTTAAAAATGAGACAGCTGACAGGAAGATAAAGTATGTATGTATATATATACATACATACATACATAGGACAAAGGCTTGACTGACTTTTTAGCCAAAGAAGAGTGAAACAGCAGATATCATTACAGTATTCAGAATGTGGCACAATTGAAAAGTGTCAGTTGTTATTTTCAGCAATATTTATATTTTTCAGTTGCTCTAAAAAAATACAGTAGGAAAATATGATTAGTGTTGGCCTTGTGATTTTTATTGTTCCTCTATTCTCAAGCACAGTTAACTCCAAACTGCTCTAAGTCTTTGTCCAATCATAACCAACTAGATGTTTAAATTACAAGTACCTGGCTAAATGTGTTTTGTTATTGCTTGTTTGTTTGTTTTTTTGTTTTGTTTTGTTTTTTTTCCTGATTCCAGAGATGCCAAATTAGAACATTTTGTCTGAGGCTTGATAATATTTTCAAAGAGGATATGCTAAGATGTGAGGAAAGTTGGAATGTAGCTTCAGTTTCAGTTAGTATGTGTTCATGAAAGACTATAATTTTTCATGTTGTTATTGTTTTGTCTTGTTCATCTTTCAATAGACTTTTTTAAAGCATACATGCCTATTTTATTAATGTTTTTCATAGACTAGAAGGTGAAGAGAAAAAGCAACAGCATTTGTTTACAAATTCCTCATTTATCCTATGTTTGCTAGATTTTTAAAGCTTCCTTTATATAAACAATTTCATATTTATGTCTGTTTAATTTGAATAAATTCATCTTCTTACTGAATTTTCTTGTGTTTTGTACTGCATTTTTCCATAATATCATTGGATCACAGTATGGTATTTAAGTTCCAAGCTTGGATAAGTTTGTAATACACTGAACAAATATAGAGTATGTATGGAGAGTGTACTAAAGAGTTTTATGCCCTGGTTTCTATTATTCTATGTAAATTTTCCATTCCCAAATCCTCATGTCTCCTCTATATTTTAACTTTATGTACTGATTAATTTTATACACAGTTTTACCAAAGATTACTATTTCCGACATTTCCTAGCTACCCAGACCTGAATAATCACATAATGTCCCTTGAGGAATAGTCTTTTAGATTCTCAAAAGTTGTTTTTGGTAGCCTATAATATTATATCAACTAAGGTTATATTTCTTGATAATGAAATCAAGAAAAGAAAACACTAATAATTGTACAAAGGTAACAAAATATAACAGAAATACTATTTTTTCAACTATAATCCTCTTTTATGAAACTGGTCTCATGATCTTGCTTGGTGTTTATAACTGCCTTCATGTGCTTTGCATTCTGTATGTCTTTTCCTCAATCTCGGTAAGAACCTAAAAAGTCTTGGTTCTTTTCCTGGAGGGGGAGTGACCTTTATTCCTGAGGAGTCTGTGTCCTTTGTCAGCTGTCTGTATTGGGTTATAGTAGTTTCACATAGACTTTAATTACAGAACATAATAGCACCAAGAGATGCTCTAAAGGATCTCTTGCACTCCAGACACACTTTTGCTTAATTTCATGGATGAGAAGCAATTCCTTCATAATCCCTCCTCAAACTGTTTTTCCTTCCTTAGCCTGTTGAGTTCAGGGCATCGGAAGCACAATGTGGCCACGGGGAAGTATGAATTTTCAGTTCAGTGAAATGTTTGTTGTGTCTCCTGTCACGAGTGTTCCCTACCCTGGAACAAAACTTCTAGTCCAGCAGAATTAACGGTCAAGGGAAGAGAAAGCAAATATTTTCCAGCGGATTACTAAATTTGAAAGTGAAAGGGACCTTTCCTTTCCTACCCCTTAATTCCTGGACCTGTGAATATTGGCTTTGGAAGAAATTATACCACGTACTGGTCTCTGGTTAAAACCAATACTATTTTCTGGAGAACAGTGACCCATCCCTCAATACAAAATCTTTTTGTAACTATGTCTTCAAAAGGCTATTCCATCATTCTACCCTCTTCAGGATGATGAGGAACATTGAAAGAGAATGGGCTTGCTGTTGCACGTCTCTAGATGTGAAATGAGTTCCTATGTCAGAAGATCTGCTGTCTGGAGTCATATAAAGATGAATAAGGCATTTTAAAAAGTTCAGAGATGGTCCATCTGAAAAGAGCATTACATAATGAAAATGAAGATTCATCTGTTGCTAAGTGTTGGGCTCTGCTTTTGGTAGGTCTGGCATTCGGCAGCAGCTGGAGCCAGATTAGCCTTTATGAATGGAATCCTTGTTGTCAGGCCCAGGTATTACCTCCATCTCTGCTATTTTGTTCATGGACTTATTAAATAATGACAGAAATGACTGAGGAAAAAGAATGATTGCCCACTGAAGAGGTCATAATATGTCTTTGATTAGTATTGAACTCCTCTGTTTTTATATTTTTGGTTGTGAGCCTAGCCTTTAATGGCTGAGTCATCTCTCCAGCCTGAAATCCTCTGTTTTTTTTTTTTTAACTCATATTTTGATGTGCATTTCCATGGGACAGAACAGGTATCTTTTCCTTCATTCATCATAGAGATCTATACTTCTCCAAATATCTTTCTAATCAATTTTCAAATTATGCCACTTCAAGACCCTGACCATAAAACCAACCCATTGGTTACAAACTATGAAAAGGTAAACAATGATACTTTTGGCCGTTTCCAATCACCATAATGTCATCAATGTCATAGACCTGTCAGACAGTTTGTGGAAAAGACACAAATGATCAAGTTCCTAAATAAATTATGGCACAGGACTATAGAGTTAGTATCTCCTTGAGTTAAAATTGTAAATGTGTCTTGCATAGCATGGTCCAACTTTGAGGCCCACCCCACCAAAGAGAATCCATGATGACACCCCACGGATGGCCCATAATGAAGGACTGGATAGCCCAGAGACTTAGAATAGAACCAAATACAACAGGCAGAAAAAACTCAATAAAATATGACATTCTATTATACTCATAGATGAGAGCCTAGGCCAATTGGTATCAAAGAGATTTCTTCCCTCAGCTGATGGGAGCAGATATAGCAACACATAGCTAAACATTAGGTAGAGCTTAGGGAATCCCATGGAAGAAGTGGAGGACAGATTGTGCAAGCCAGAAGGCTCAAGAACTACACGAGAACATAGCCCACAGAATCAACTAATCAGGGTTCAGAGGGAATCACAGACACAAGGGGCAAACATGGAACCTGTGTAATTCTGAACTAGGTCTTTTATGTACACATTATGGTTGTGTGTCTTTTTGTTCTTATGGGACTCCTAACAGTGGGACTGACGGTTGTCTTTGACTCTATTGAATGCTTTGGGACCCCCTTTTCTTTTACTAGGTTGCTTCATTCAGCCTTGATATGAGGGGTTTGCCTAATTTTATTGTAACTTGCTATGCTTTGTTCTGTGTTTCATTGGTATCTACGGGATTCTTGCTCCTTTCAGAAGGGATCTGGAGGAGCAGTGGATCTGGAGGAGAGAGGAGATGTGGGTAGGGGACTGGAAAGACTGGAGGGAAGAAAACTGCAGTAGTAATGTAATGTATAAGAGAAGAAGAAGAAGAAGAAGAAGAAGAAGAAGAAGAAGAAGAAGAAGAAGAAAGAAAGAAAGAAAGAAAGAAAGAAAGAAAGAAAGAAAGAAAGAAAGAAAGAAAGAACAGTAAATGCATAGTGCAGGCCTTTCCCACAAAAAGCAAATTTCTTCAGGTGCTGTTTAAGGACAGGTAATGAGAAAAGCACATTTGCCATATCAGTAGCTGCATACCATGTACCAGAAAATGTGTTAACATTCTCAAGTATAAATATCATATCTGATACAGTAACTGAAATACGAGCCATTACTTGATTAAATTTGCCAAATACAACCTTTATTATCCATGCTTCTTCTCACTTTGTCACAAGCCAAATAGGATAGGTACAGGGAAATATAGTGAGGACCATCATCTCTACATCTTTCAAGTCCTTGGTGGTGTGAGTAACTTCTGCAGTTCTTCAATGGATTTTTTAAAATATTTATTTATTATGTGTACAGCATTCTGTCTGGATGTTTGCTTGCAGGCCAGAAGAGGGCACCAGATCTCATTACGGATGATTATGAGCCATCATGTGGTTGCTGGGAATTGAACTCAGGACCTCTGGAAGAGCAACCAGTGCTCTTAACCTCTGAGCCATCTCCCCAGCCCTTCTTCAATGGATTTAACACGGGATTTGGTTCACTGTTTTCTTTAGAGACAACTCTAAAGGCTTCTATATAGCATTTCTAGTTATAAATGCCCCAATTCCACAGAACAGGGAACTCATGTGGGAATCCTTTCAACTTCCAAGAGTATCTTTGCAAATGTTTAATCTCAAACTGGGTAAATAACCACCAGACAAAACCTGAGACTCCGTGGCCTTTCTGTGAGCCAGATTTCAGCCAAAATTCCATTAATCACCCAGCCTATATGAGTTCCTGGTCAAGTCACTATGGGCATTGCTTTGTCGATGCTGCTCATTATGATAACTATAATTAACTTGTCTCTGGCAATTAAGTGCTGCCACCTGGCCCCTGCCATCCTGGGACCCAATTAAACCCATCACATTTAATTCATCAAACTGGCCAGTAGGATTTCTGACCATAAGAACTGGCACAAGGAACAGAAATATAACAAACCTCTTGAACTATGCTGGGGTCCCTCATACTAGTGTCTGACAGCGTTAGTGAAGGGCATGACCTCTAAGCCTTCCCATGATGATGATTACGTTTTATACATCATATCCTCTCTAGCACTGGCATGATTTTTACGCTATTTAAAATCCATTCACCAATAATATGCCGTGACAAATCAAGCATCTTCAGCTCCTTTTTACTTGGTCATCTTCTGACAAGTTCTTCAGGAAACCATTCAAACTTTTAACACTGCTTTTAACAGTTAAAGTGTCAATGTTAAACCCACAGTCTATACCTTATTGCTCATGTCAGTAAATGGTTGAGGAGAAGGCTTTTATTTTATTTTATTTTATTTTATTTTATTTTATTTTATTTTATTTATTTGTGTAGATTTGAGGGAGAGTCTTGCCAGAGGCATCTGGAAGAGTCCAGAGCAGAGAGAGTAAATAGTAGACTTTGCATTGTAGTGATATTAAATTTGTATTCTAATAAATAGGAAATATCACTACAATGTATGGCCAACAAAGTGAATTGGGTCATGAGAATAGAGGGCAGAGCTATAGAGGAATAGGAGAGAGAGAAAATCAAGAATCAAGTGAATCTAGAGAGCGTGTGTTCAAAACAGCAGGATTATATAAGAAAGAGAAGCCAAGAGAAGGGAGGGAAACCCTGCGATGGAGAGATTTAGTGTAGGAAGTGGGGTGAGAAAAGTTAAGAGGTGCCAAAGGTACTGAGTGATGATTTAGAGTAGTGTGTTCTTTGATATGCTAATAGGCACCACAGTTAGCCATTTGTCCTGGATTCCTTTGGGACCTGAACTTAAATATCTTCATAAATGCTGGTGGTGGTGATACAGGCCTTTATAATTCCAGCACTCAGGAGAAGACCAGTGTGGTCTACAAGAGAGACAGAACAGGCTCCAAAGCTACACAGAGAAACACAGTCTCAAAAAAAAAAAAAAAAATTAAAAAGTTTACATTCATCTGGAGTTTTTCATTAATTGTTTCACTAAGTTCATTTTTCTTCCTTTGCCACTGTATTGTGAGATAGTAGTCATTGGTTTTTGGTTAATTTTATCCCTAAATTAATTCTATTCTCTTATCAGTTCATCCAAAAATGCTAGAAACAACCAACCAACATCATTATTCATCTTATTTTTACACAAATTTTAGAAATGCCTATATGGGCCATCACTAAATTCCTTACTAAAGGCAGCAACCCTTTCAAATATTTTTAGCCACAGCCTTTCTGTGTTTCCCGTACTACTTTACTTGGGTAGTCTTCAGTAACCTTGGGTGTCGGTGAATTTCTAAACCTGCCCCATATCCCTAATAAATTCATCCCAGAAGGTACCATAATTTTTATTAGTCAATGTACTGTATAGGAAGAGAAAAATTGTGTGTGTGTGTGTGTGTGTGTGTGTACCAAGTCAACTAACAGAAGAAAAAGTTTGGTTTCAGAGATGTGAGTCCACCATATTAAGAAGGGGCCAATAAAAGGTGAGAACGCTCATCTCAAATATCAAATACAAAATAGATAGGGAAACCTCAAACCTGCAGGAGGGATTCTGTAAATTTGCAAAGCCCAGGTTCATTAACAGACCTCCTTGATTAAGTCCTTAACTCCCAAGCCTTCCCAAACAAGGCTACCAAAAAGGACACCAGGAATTAAATGCATACAACTACGAAGGAAACAAATATGTTATTCAAACACCACAGTAAGTCCTACATTACATGAATTCAGCCCAAAACATGTAATATTTCATGTGTTCTATTATGAAGTAATGCCCAGATGCATCTGTTTGTCCTCTAAAGTAAATAACATCATGGTATTGAATTTTCTTTAGTGGACAGAAATACTGATATATTAGGCAACCCTCTAATTTTTCCAAATTTAAAAATTCTTTTCAAAATTAAAATTCAGATTATTTACAAATAGATGAAATTGGGACAACGGAAGAAATGAATAGAGATAAGACAGAAAGGATGTATGAGGACAAACAGGGAAAGAGAAAGGGAAGCAGAAGTCAAAAATGGAAATTTTCTATGATTGCTAAAACATATGTTTAAAAAAATAGAATATTTGATTATAACTAAACAGCTACAGGAGGTACTGACATCTCTAGCATCCCAAGGAATACTTTGAACTTTGACTTTACATTTTTTTGCTTCTTCTTTTACTCTCTTGCCACCCTGCAGGTTGGTGAACCTTTTCACACATTGCCTGGTCTCAGCGTCTTTGTTAAATCCTGCTCCATGTGCAAGAGTCCATCTTTTCCTTATGTTTATACATTGTCACTGCAAAATGTATTCTACAAACAATGCCTAGTTCTGCTGTCAGCTCAAGCTGCAGTCTTGCTCTGTAGAACATTCTTGTAGTGGTTACTGTGTGTCTTTAATGCTTCCCCCCAAAAAGCAAAACAAAACAGAACATTTTCATTGGTGACGATTTACAGCAAGATCTGTAACCATTCTCAATTCAGGCTTTCCCCTTTCAAATATATTTGTATTTCATAAGTTATAGCCTTTGTTATGGTTCTTCATGAGTTTCAACATACCTTTCCTATTTTCCTATTACAATGTGAAGTTTCTTTTTAATGTTATTAATCACTTTAAAGATTAGTTTACCTACATTGTACTTATCAACAAGTCTAGATCTACTCACACCTTTGTTCTTTCATTTTTTATTTTTCTATTCTCTCTCACTGGAGATCTGTAAAAGCAAGGAGCAGCAGACACACTGCAGATTGAGCCATCAGCTGTCTTAAATTTGCTCTGACACAAAGATTAATCCATTGCCTGTTTGTTATTAATTTTGAGGTTACAATATAATTTTGAATTATCCACAGTAAAATTTCAGGACACTGGTAGAATAAAGGGCAATGTTTCGGCAGAGCATACCACAAATGACCTCGAGTTCAGTTCTCAATAATGTCTTTGTTCCTCTATTAAATCTCATGAGCTGGCCTACCACTCTGTATTTGTTTTGGGATTTGCCTGTACAAATGATGCATTGAGTTATTCTTAAAATATTCTAAGGTTTACCTAGCCTATGTCAATCAATATTAATCATCATTCTTATTATGCTTTATACTTTTTAGTATATTCTCCACATATCTAACTTTGTTAGAAATACAGTGCTTTCTTTTTCACATTTTCCAGGTATTTGTAGCATTAGAAATAAAATATAACCCTTTAAAGCTTCATGCTGATTTATAATCACTTTCTTTTTAGGTCATTAAGTTATCAAGTAAAATTTGAGCAACATGGAATTTTATGTTATTAATAAAATTGAAAACCTCTGTTTAAACATCTACAATTTCTCATTAAGAATAATTTAATAAGGATCAAGACAGAGAATAGTGGTTAAATATTTTCCTAGCATCCACAGGGTCTGGGCTCAGTACCTAGAACTGAACAAAGAAGAATAACTATTTAGCAAATCCTATTTGACAGAACTTTAGCAATTTTTAAAATTTCATTTTTTTAATTTCCTTTTACATTCCATACCAGTTCTCCTAACTCCCATTTTCCGGCCCCCTCCCCAGCCTACCAAAGGGTAAGGGCTCCCATTGGAACTCAACAGAGTCTGGTACATTAAGTCGGGGCAGCACCAAGCCCCTCCCTTCTGTGTTAAGGTTGAGTGTGGCATCCCACCATAGGGAATGGGCTCTAGTAAACTAGCTGATGTGCCAGGAATAGATCCTGCTAGGTGCCTCAGAGATAGCACAAGCTTCACCGTGGAGGCTCCACAGCTGTCGGTCTAGAGTTCATGAGTTTCCACGAGCTTGGTTCAGCTGCCTCTGTAGATTTCTCCATCATGATCTTGACCTCCCTTGTTCATATATTCCCTCCTCCCTCTTTTCAATTGGATTCTTGGAGCTCAGCCCGTTGCTTGGTTGTGCATCCCTGCACCTGGTTCCATCAGTTTCTGGATAAAGACTCTGTGATGATACTTGGGGTATTCACCAATCTGATTACAGGGGAAGACCAATTCCGGCTCCCTCTCCACTAGGGCTAGGGTGTTTAGCTGGGGTCATCCTTGTGAATTCTTGAGATTTTCCCTAGCAACAGGTTTCTCCATATCTCCATAGTGGCTCTTTCTATCAAGATCTCCCTTTTATTGATCCCCCCACGTGGTCCCTCTCCATTTGACCATGCCCTTTGCTCATGTTCTCTTCTCCCATCCCCTCTTCCCTATTGCCACCCCTCGCCCCCTAGTTTACCCAAGAGATTTTAACTAATTCCTCTTCCCTAAAAAATATAAGAACCCTAGCATTTTTAACCAACATAAATACAGAAGAGTACTGACAAAGGCATTCAAGGAATTTTGCTGTTAACAACTCTTCTTATAATCCTAAAAATTCTTGATTACATAGAGGAAAATGATCAAGGACTTGGCATATAGATATAAACAAGATGCATTAATATCTCATTATAAAATGTAGATTTGAATTTATCTCCTTTGACAAAGCAAGATCATTGTATTTTAATTGTTTTCAAATAATGAATAAATTTTGGAAAATAAATATTCAACTATTTGTGTCCCAAATGAAAATTCAGCAGGAACCTTAATTTAATAATTAGATCATAATTTCAAACTTTATGTATGTTTTTTGCATACATATCTTATATTTATGACTGATCTGAAAAGCATATTGAAAGCAAAGTTCCAATGTATCAAACACACAATAGATATCTGTTCAGTAAAAATATTGGAAAATTGAACAAGTGCAATGCAATGAGATCATGTTGTTCTTTCGGGGACTATCCCTAAGTTTAGAGTTCAAATTTACCCTGACAGAATGTTGAACAAACCATGGTTCATCTTCACTAACAGAGAAAATGTATTACATTTTCTATTCGATGCATAATAACAGTACTTAATAACATTTTTCTGGTGTTATCAACAGTAGATTCAGATTGTCATTTGAATGAAAATTTTAAGCTTCAGGTCTTCTTTTGCTAAATATGACAGCTTTGAATATATTTGTGCTTTTTTGATTCACTCATACTATAAGGGTGCAATTTGGCAAGCAATAATTTCCACAGCAATAAACAAAATGAGCTTCAGAAATCTAGGAGACACATGTGTGACATGTTTTATTCTAACAAGTTAATTTTTTATTAGAAAAAAAAATAAACTCCAGGAATTCACTTTAGCTCTTACAATACGTTTCATTCTACTCTCTTCAAAATTGAGAAATGTTTTGTCAAGCATTTAAATCAGAAAAATACTTGTTATAAACATTTAAGCTTAATAAGAATAGGGTAGTACAATTTAAGTGTGTAAAATCTAGGAGATCAAATCATCCATTGTCTACATACTTATAAATTGAGGCATATTTATTGAAATGTTAATGAGTTTCTTTCTGGTACTTTTAAAGTTTATTTTAAAGTTAGGAACACAAAGTTAGAACTATGGTTGAGCTGAGAGACAAGGATAAAACTACGAATACAGAAACTGAATTAAGAGGCTCAGTTGTCAATGGTAAAAGAGCAGGCTCTCAGAAGCTCAACTCTTGAAGCAGACAGGTCAAAGTTAAATCCTTGCTCTGTCGTCTGTTTTGATATATATGCAAGTACTTACTTGCTATCATGATTTTATTACATGAAATTGCTGACGTCTAACCTTGTACTTTCAGACCTTTCCTATGCATCATGTAACAGGTTCCATCTTTTTTCATTGAAAATGATGATGGTTAATATACATAGATCTGGTTGTGTTGGTGGGTGTCCTAAGAGGCCACTTAGAAACACTTAGAATATTTCAGGAGTGTTCCAGATTATAGTTTCTCATTACTCTGGCTGAAACTGAAAACAAGATAGGATTAAATGTGTAAGCACTTTATTAATTAATAGGATGTACCTGTGCTAGGACCTGAATGCTTAATTCCCTTCAAAAGCCCTACATTGAAACCTAATATATAGTATAATAATGTGGATAAGTGTGGCATTTGCTGGGTAATAGCTTGGGATGGCAAGGTCTATGAATACCAATATTATTTTTTATCATTAGGATTATAGGGACTTATTAGTCCTTCCCATCATGAAGATAACTTCTGTAATGAATAAGCCCTCTCCAGATACCACATACACTGGTAATAGTATTCTCGGGTCTTCTCACATCCAAAAGTGTAAGAAATTGATATACTTAGCTTACCAACCAGCTAGGTTGTGAGATTTTTTGTTTGGAAAACCTAAATGTTGTGAGAGACCATGTGTGCGTTAAATGACAATGTTAGGAAAAGCTGAGAGAATTATCAGCCATTCTGCAAGCTTTTTTTTTTTCCTTGAGAATGAAATACACCATTTCAATGTCTAAACAAAAGACCATTAGATCTTCTAGCAATCCAAATACCAATGTCACCAGAATTCCTGGTTCATTTGGAAATGTAACTTTGGCATTCATGACAATGATGGATTTCAGACTACAACAGCTTGTGCCTTCTATCCAATTGCATTTGCTGCAGGAAGATGTTAGAGGACCAGTTTCCCAACTTACCCTCTAGTTCAATTAAATGAAGTCAAATGGCATATTTAGCAGTAAGATGGATACTAAAATACCAATAGATTCTGTTTTAAGGTATCCTAATAACTTTGGCAGTTGTGCTTTACATATTCACTATTCAAACTCACATCTTATTATATTAAAGATAACTTTAATTTGAATACCTCACACTCAGTTCCCAAATAATCCTTTGTATTCTTATCATATATTTGAGTAAAAGCTTTGTGTAGTATTAATCTATGTTATTAAAATGACACAGAACCTGTAAGGTTAAGTTGCAGCAAATAGAAAATCAGTGAACATATGGGAAGTAAATATAAGAGCCCAGACACAAGTTATCTCTTTTCTGTAACCCTGGCGATGACTCAGGTGAAAAAAAAATAATGTTTTGTGACTGCCAGACACAAGAAAATCTCAATGATAATGGTAGCAAAGATTAGGTAATAAATATTGGTCCAAATTCATTTTTATCTCGGTTAAATTTCTGATGAAACAAAAGAAAATGCTCAAAATATTTGAACTCTGTGGGACAGAGCGGAAAAGGCCATCAATATGATGAAAAAATGCACTTTACTAGATTCCTCTCTTTCTTGGGGTCAGTTTGAAGATTGTGTGGATGGAGTTTTAATGAAACTCTCAAGAGCTGTGCTTAAACATATTTATTTTCAGAATGCAATGGAAGCTATGTGCAAGCAAAGATGCATGTAGGTTACAGAACTTGTTGTAGCATATTTGCTAAGTGGGAAAGGGAAACAAGAATGCTCCTATTTTTATGCAAAAAAATCCTCTCAGTAATGTCCGTTTGTGAAATAATAATAAGAAAAAGGTATTCGCAAGCTTACCGGAGCTTTATGGAAATCAGTTCTCTAAGAATTCTTAGCTAGTCACAAGTCTGACATGCATATTTTTTTTCTGAAAAATAGGAGCAACATGGAATATAAAGGCAATTTAATTCTCTTTTGTAACTAGCTTGCATTTTAAAGAAGAAAATGGAACATTATTTAGTGTATTTAATAAATTGAAAATAATTAAGCATTTAAATATAACGAAAGTAGCTATTTAAAATATAAAAGATAGTCAAGTGAATCATGGCAGAAACACAGTCTCATGAGTTATATAAAACTAAAAAGTCATTATAGGTTTGCAAATGAGTGCCATTTGATTTATACTTTATTTCCAGTATGAAATAAAAAAAAGGCAGTTTATAGAGTTTCAACTTTTTCTTGAAGTTTTAAATATGTTGTCTTCTCTTATTCTGAACCTAATAAATTAAGCAATGAAACGCATTAAACTTATACATTACCTAATTCTACATATTTTTGCCAGCTGCTCACATTTTATTGAGTAATTCATTATCAGTGTACTGGCATATTTTTGTTGATGAATCACATTGTTACATAAGTAGAACAAGGGTGTCCTGGTGATGTATTAACTCAATAACTCAGATGCCGGTGGAATTAAAGGATTTGAGGAAGGTTCAATCTGACTTCTTAAAACCATTGCATATTACATTTAATAGGTGAGACATGATGACTCACCCGTAACAGCTTCCATACTTCTGTTTCATAATGGTGATAGTTGAAAGATGAAAACAGTAAAATTTAACTCTGACATCCACATTTCCAACTTTCTCAACTTTGATAATTATTCTGAAGATTGGCTTCTATCTATAAGCAAAAGTTCTAATGACGATATTAGCTCCCTGAGTAGAGAGTCATTATTTTTCAATCATTGAGTACTTTGTTTATTAATGCACAAGTAAGATATTCTAGTGCATCAGGATTATGCCATAAGGTATAGCACATGATACATCTTACCATAAGAGCACATATTGTCAAACTTTTCCTTGCTTTGCCAATCAGTTCCGTTTAACATTCAGTTTTGCATTTTAATTCTTTTTGAAACAAATGATATTTGCCCTCTGCTTGTCTTCTTTCACATATCATGGCACCCCTAAATTAAATTCTTGTCTTCTTTCACATACCATGGTTCCCCTAAATTAAATTCATGTTGTTGGAAATGACGAGTCTGTTCTTTCAAGTGGATGAACAGCGTCACTTTGTGAATTCTAACAGCATTTTATTTAGTTCATACATTTATTGGATATAAAACGTATATAAGAGTTTGTTTACTGATGTGTGTTGTAGCACCACACAGGAGCACAGACTGATTTGGTTGTATTTCTAGCTTTATATCGCCTGATCGTATATCAGTTCTATTAGTAGTTAAAAAACATACTATTCAGACCATTCTTCATACTAATAACATTAACATGCATTGCCATTCACTGTGTGTAATGCTTCAGAGTCCTTATACGTTCAGTACTGAATATTTTTAATCTTTTATAATGGTCATCTTATTAGCCAGCATGATGTTCCATTGTTTTGTTTTTTTTTTGTTGTTGTATTTTTTTGTAGACTAATAATCTTGGTCATCTTAACATACACATGTGTACTTGTTGACTTTTGCTTTTGAACAATGTCTATTTTGGTGATCTACTGCTTATTTTAATTGAACTTTTTTATTTTTGTGTTTAATTTTACTGTTTATTCAGTGTGATGAGATATCTGTTCTTGCATAGTTTCCAAATCTAATTTCATATTTTCCAGGTTCTGTCTTCATGTGCTGTGAAGAAACTTTTTAATTTCAAATAATCTAATTTGTGTGACACTGTATCTGTTCCCTAAACATTTGGAGATTCTAGATATTATTGATCACCCCACTGAATTTTTTTTCCTCTTTTCCTTCTGGTAGTTTCATTTCTAAGATTTAACTCTTTAATTTATATGGGATTGTATTTTAAGAATTAAGAGTTCATTCTCCTACATGTGGATAATAGATTTTTCCAGAACTATTACAAAGACTCTGGAATATCTGGAGTATACTCTAGTGGGGAAAAATAGCTCAATTGTCTAAAATGCATGAAGTCATGACGTGCATGGTTAGCTTTAGTCTTTCTTCTTTTTTTTTCTGTTACTTTGGCCCATGACTTTGCCTAGTTATTGCCACCATACTGCTTTGAAATAGTATCTAATTCAGTTTTATCTAATAGAACTGGCTGAAATAGCTAGTGTTGATTGTCAACTTGACACTCTTCGGAATCACCTAGATAAAACAATGCAAATTACTACTATAGGAAATTATTTTGACTGTTATGCAAGGTAAGAGATGCATCATAATAATGGACAGCACTATTCCCTTGAATTGGGTTATGGAGTTCATAAAAAGAAAAAAAAATATTTCAGCTTAGTTTCATTGTTCTGACATTACATGCTTCAGTGACTTTCCTGCCAAGACGGACTGAATTCTCAACTGTGAGCTAAATAAAATCTTCCTCCTTTAAGTTCCCTTCTTACTTGTTGTGTAAGAAAACCAAAAACAACAAAACCCAAAAAATTCAAAACAACTTACATACATGCTGGGTAGTCAAGACTACTTTTGAACATCTCATCCTTCTTCTTTATCCATTTAATAAATGCTGTCATTAAAGGTACACACCTTTAATCGTTCACATGTACTAGGAATTAAACACAGTTTTAGCCAGGTAACAGTGGTGCCAGACTGTAATCCCAGCACTCAAGAGGCAGAGGCAGGCGGATCTCTGTAAGTTTGAGGTCAGCCTGGTCTACAAGAACTAGTTTCAGAACAGGCTCCAAAACTACAGAGAAACCCAGTCTCAATAAATAAATAAATAAATAAATAAATAACAAAAACGAAAAAAAGAGTTTTATAAATATTAGGCATGAGTCTAACGAACTGGGATAAATCAGGAGCCCAATGCCAAACAGTTATAATGATCAAATGACTGCAAATTTTTCATAAAATTTGAAAATATGAATGTAATAGCTTCTAACCTGTCGTTTTATGCAAGATTTTTTGGGTTTCTTGAGATTAATGAATCCATTTAAAATACATTTTTCTGGTTCTGTAAAAAATCTCATATCTTTATAGGAATTACAATAAACCTGCAAATTTTGTGTAATTTGTATGTTTAACAATAGGGATCTATTCTGAGAAAATCTGATGTTATTCTATTTTATTTACTCTTCATTTCTTCCATCAATGTTTTATGACATTCATTGTACAATTATATTTCAACCATTTATTTTATTTATTTACGTATAATTTTATTACTATTATAATTATGAGTCTTGTATTTTGGAAAGTATGATATTGTTTGATAACATGATACAGACATTATAGGTTCATTGTATATTCTAGAAAAAGATAAACTGCTCTATTTTATTACAAGGTGAGGGTCACTGTGACTAGATACTACAATGCCAGATCAATATGTGTATTACACAGAGCCACTATTTCAATTCTCTGCTCCTAAAATCCACTTAATGTATCATCCTCAAAGAGATGACGTATCATAAATTATACTGATAAAAACAGACAGTACATTTGTTCTTATATCAAAGGCTGAAAATGATAAAATTGTGAAAAGTATTGATTAGATCTAATAGATTTTCATGGCACTTTTGGAATTGTTGTTATATAAAATTATGTCATCTCCAAACAGCATATTGCAAAGCGTTCTTTCTGTTTAGATCTGCTCTGTGCAGGAAAGGAAGGCTATGTGAACAAAAGCAAAAGTGGTGCTTCTTGTGTTATGATCTTAGCAGAAAGTCTTCAAATGTCTCACTTTGGTGTAATTTTAGCTCTTTGCTGATAAATATCTGATGTGGATTCCCCTATGTATGATGTGATTACCACTGATTAATAAAGAAACTGCTTTAGGCCTATAGCAGGGCAGAGCAGAGGTAGTCAGGGAAAACTAAACTAAATGTTGGGAGAAAGAAGGCGGAGTCAGGACATGCCATGGAGCCCCAAGAGGGGAAAGACATGAGCTGCCAGCTGGAAACTTGCCAGTAGGCCACAAGCCTCATGGTAAAATAATGGAAATGGGTTAAATTAAGATGTAAGAGCTAGTTAGCAATATGCTTAATGATTGGCCAAGCAGTGACTTAAGTAATATAGTTTTCTGTGTGGCTATTTCAGGAGTCTAGGCAGCTGAGAAATGAGCAAGCAGCCTCCCTATAACAAATAACCTTCAGTATACTGATGTATAGTACTTATATACCACCTCCATCTCATACTTGATAAGATATATTGAGATTTATCAAATGTCTTTCACACACCTATAGAAATGTCTTCCTGTTTCTTTGCCTTTATTCAGTTGAAGCATCATGGTTCTCAATTTCTTCACATTAAATATTGTCGTATCCCTAAGATTAATGCCTTCCATTTTATTGCATACCACTTTATTCGTATATAGTTGAATTTGTTTTTCTAAAGTTTTGTTGTGGATATTATTTGGGTCCAGGATCAATAAAGGTGTGCTCCTGTGGTTTTCTTTTAGTTCCTGCTTCCTCATGTGGTTTTGGTGTACGGTTGCTGCTTTTCCTATGGAAAATTTTATGTATAGTTTTGTCAAGGAATTTGTTCCTTTCTTCTAGGTCATCATAACTGTTGTAATCACATCCAATGATGCTAAGTGCACAGTGTTTTACTGTGCAGTTTTACAATGTTCATTTTTGTTTCTGATTTTACTGAGTGTAGTGGCTTTTTAAATATAAAATAAATTAAATATAAAATAAATTAAAAATAAATAAAAACTGCCTTAAGTTCTAAGAGTGACATAGTCGCACTGGTCAGCTTTAAAGACCAGATTATGGTAACACATGTTTAATCTCAGTAGTCATAATGACAAAAACCTTTAATACCAGTAGCCATGCTTGTTGCCATAGAAACTGGGTGGTGCATACCTTTAATGATAATGGTCTATGCCATTAATCTAAGCCCTAGAGAGGACTATAAAATTGGAGGAAACAGTTCTTAGTTTTAATTTCTGAAACAAAAATTTCCCAGTGTTTCTTATTTTCTGTAGTTACTTCATGTCTCCATAAACGGAGAACTGAATTTCTTTATCTATACCCATAACTTGATCCAGCTAACAGTACTGTACAAATCAATGAACACTGGCTAAATCCACAAGCATTTGGTTTGGGTTAGAGTCACTGACATAAAGAGCTTCACAGTCATCCAATTAAAGAAAGCTCTCTTCAGCTGCTAATGGTTAACAATTAGCACCAACACTTTTCTGCTCTAAACACGAGGCCTGCCCTTCCAGGTGTACATGCCTCTTTGAGAAAAAAAACAACAATATCCAGGTATAAAAATTTCTCAACGCGAAAAGTTACAACTGTAGCTTTCATTGTAAATGCCTTGAGCCTTTCTGTTCTTACTGTTTTCCTTCCTGAAATGATCTGTTCACCTCTTTTCAAACCTGAGTTCCTTCTTAAGAATTTGGGTCACACAGAAAAGGGCTTTGCAGTTAGGCTTTTCTGATAACCAATGTATTCATACTTTATGCACTCGTGTTTGTTTTCCTTCTTTAGTACAAGGTTCCTTATACAAGAATGAACTTTATTGGACTAACCAATGTTTGGTAACCATATAGAAATTACCATGGACATCAAAGACACACATTTAATATTTAATGCTGTTTAATAAGATTATGTTACTTGAATTGATGAAGAGAACATGTCTATCATATAAGACTTGAAAATGCAACTGCTAGCTATGTTACAGAAGTCACAGAAACATTCATCACAGTGCTACTTTCTCTACTGAACAACTGAAAACTCCCAGAGAATTAACTATTTGCAAACATCCTGACTAAAGTACTTTGACTATATACCCAAGCTTGAGAATCATTATCTCAGATGTGTTTGTGCCGATGCAAGTGAATCCTTAAATCCTGGATGGAATTCTTAGACGACATTGTTCATGGAGAAAGACAAGGCAGACTTAACTCATGAATTAGCTGCTTCGACACGAGTCCACCCAGAAACAGTTACTTATTCCTACTCAGGTGAAAATAAATCTGCCAGCCTCTGCAAAAATTTTGAAATCTGGGAAAATCGCTTGTTTGGGGACTTCCTTTCATACCATTTTTCACTACTTGTTTTAGCCCGAGGCAGCAAATTCCCTGTTCAAACTAAAAGTGATACCTACCCTCCTGAAGGCTTTTCTCTACCCAAAATAGAAGTTTCAAATTTTTGCACTTGAGACTTTTTATTATTCTTTATAATATAAATGTCAGAAAGTTAATGTAATCATATACATTTTATATCTAAGAATAAAACATACTTTTAAAATACTTATTTGATAATAAAAATTGTAGTCATAAACACATTGGAAAACAGATAATTCTTTGTGTTTGGCGATGATATAGATTGTTCTCATAAAATCCCAATAAATCCAAACTTCAGGTAAATGTAGTCTCACTTTTGAGGTTTCTTTTGTGGCAAGAAGATATTTATTCCAGCTAGGAAAGGCATGTTTAGAGGGCATATAATATGAATGATGACAGGCTTCTAAAGGAATAACTATTGTTGAAGATATCTACTACTTTTTCATGTTATTTCTTTGCCTACAGGTAATGCCACTGAGCCACCATACTTACACGAGGCAGTAAATTTTGGCAGAACTTGGGGATTTGGGCTTGGCTTTATATTTGTAATTCTATACTATATATCTCTAATCCAGTTCTAGGACTTATGGTAATCTCTATTTTAGGAGCAGCACTATCCATGAAAGGTGAATTTATATGAGCCACATTAAGGAACTCTCTAGAAATTTAGCATTCAGTGGCATGGTTGGAAACCTAGTGCAGTGAAAACTTCCTGGACCTTATGAGGGTGACCTCACCGAGGACTCTTAGCAGTAGAGGAAATGGACACTGAATAGGCTATCTACTGTACCAGGAAAAGCATCCAAGATTGGGGCACCAACCCAGCCACAAATCAATGGACCTACAACCTGTCCCACCTTCAAGATGTGCTCGGACAATGGTGACTAAGAGCTTGTGGGAGTGGCCATCCAAAGACTTGAGGCCCAGGCAAGAAAGAGAGTTTATGCCATGTTGTCCCTGGATAGCCAGGAACTTGGAAACTGATGGCTCAGAGAACTAAGGTAGAACCAAACACAACAGACAACACCAACAAAAACAAGAAAATCAATGGAAAAGTTCGTAAGGATATTCTGCTATACTCATTTACTCATAAATCAGAATCTACCCGAGGTCTCATCAGAGAGACTTTCTCTGACAGATTTTGGGAACAGATGCAGAGACACACAGCCAAACACTTTCCAGAGCTTGTGGAACCCTGAAGAAGAGGGGCGGGGAGAAAGGATTTTAGGAGTCAGAGCATTAGAGGATACCAAAATAACACAGCCCACAGAATCAACCTAGCAGAGCTCATAGGGGCTCACAGATACTGAAAGAGCAATCACAGAGCCTGCATGGATCTGTGTTAAAACCTTTGCATATGTGCTGTGGTTGCTTAGTTTAAGATTTCTGTGGGACTCCTAACAGTAGGAGTGGGGAGTGCCTGGCTTTTTTGCCTGCTCTTTGGACCCTTTTCCTCCTACTGGGTTGCTTCTTCAAACTGTAATATGAGGGTGTTCCTAGTCTTATTGCATCTTGTGATGTCATATTCATTGCTATTCATCTGAGGGCTGCCCTTTTCTGAAGGGAAATGGAGATCTGGGGGAGATGGAGGGACTGGAAGGAGCAGAAAAAAGGAAGGCTGTAAGTATTCTTAATGCAGTTGTTTTAATGACCTCGACAAGAGAAAGCTATATTCATAGCAATACAAAGAAACAACTGAACCACTATTTTGCTCAATATTTCAGGGAATGCTCTGAAAACAATGTGGCTATAGAGATCCTTGTATTTAAGGCTCAGAATAGTTACAGATTTTAAAGATGTTTGTTAGTAGTTTTAGTCTCTGATACTGAACAAAATATTTTCACTTAAAATTTTAGCCAGTAACAATTATTAAAAAAAGTTAAAGTAAAGCATTTTAAGTAACAGAACCTAAATTGCAGACTGTGATTCATGTTACTGGTGAATATGTCTTGGTATTTTATAGTAACTCCTATTTTGAGATTTTTACCAACTAATGCTTAAAACTAATTTTTTTTCTTCTGGTTGCTATGAAATATCCAAATCAGTATTCACAACGAATGCCCTGATTCCTCTGATTTGACATCTTTTCTACAAAACAAAAACAAAGAAATTAATTAACAAAACTAACACAGGCTGTATGGTGTATGCTAAGGTGAAAATATAAAAATATTCTAAGAAAAAGCCGATGCCTTATTCGTGTTTAAGTAGTCACACTATTTTTTCAATATGTTCAACCTTCAAGGCTATCTTGGCCTGATTGTTTATCACATTGAGCCCCACCCCTCAGACAGCTTCCTTTACCATGATGCTCATTGTCATACATTTACTAAAATAAGTATCTTATTTTGATATTTTCTTTTGATTTTAGTTGTTTTGTTTCCACTTTTTAAAATTAGAGTCTCTGAATCAGAAACTCTTGTTACTTTCTCCTAGGAAATCTTAAAGCAACTTGACCACAGAACTTCATTGTGTACCAGAGGTTAAGGTAAGGTGAGTGTGTATGCCAGGGTATGTATAGCATGTCTTCTTCAGACTGCACTTTCTTCAGCCTTTTCTTTCACATTCTGAGGAAAATCAGCTCCCATAGGTGCTTCCTTACTGCCTTATTTTTGCACAAAAAGTCATTACCCTATTACAGAAGTCACCATCGTCGTCAGCTTCAGAAACAAGTCCACCTTCTCAGACAAACATATCTTCTGTGATCCTGTGAGATAAAAATCTTACATCTTGCTCCAAATACTTATGTATGTTCTTGGTGAAAGAAAGAAAAAAAAACCAACACACAATTCTTCAGAGATTGTTATAAAAGGACCCCTCATGGAAAAGGATATCTCTTATGTTTTGGAGTTGATTCTTCATGTAATATCCATTTGATAAGTTCTAAATACATGCCTCTGAATACATGATAACACAGGCCTATCATGGGAAAAATCTTTTAGATATTAATATAATTCACATGATTTTATCTAACACTATTATATTTATTTACTAAAATAATTTTATATTTGCCATTAAACAATAAAATGTAGTTGTTAATTCAAAACTGGTTTTGTCACATAGCTAAATTAAAGGTATGCATTGCTCTGTAACTATATACATATATTAACATAGTCATCATTGAAATGCCTCAGCAATCAAATTCAAGTTATTTTCAGTCAATGATCCCTCCAGAGCGAAAGTGGTCTCTGAAATCCACAATATGTTATTGTAACAATATTAAAACTTTTTATATGAAGAAAAGAAAGGATAATAGGAATGAGAATCCAAAGAATCACAAAGAATACAGAAAAATAAAGATGGAGTTCCACAGAGTATTTTATAAGCAAATAATTTGAATGCAAATTAACTAAATATTTCATTCCGAACAATTACACTGGCAATGTGAATAAAAGTTTTAAAATGATCAACCTATATTCTGCTGAAAAATATGCCCTTGTATGTGGAGATCTGGTGTGGGACAAAGATCAGAATTTGGAAATCAAGGAAGATTAAAAGTAAAAGGATAAGAAGTCATGTACAGTACCATATATGAAGTACGGGAGTGTAATCATGATTATATTAAAATGTAGACAGTTTGCATTACTATAAGATGAGGAAAAAGTCATTTGAAAATACTTGAGAAAGAATAACTTAAAAATAAAAACCAATAAACCACATATTGGACCTCTTTGTGTCTCTGTGTGTGTGTGTATGTGTGTGTGTGTATGCACCTAAAAGGATGGAGTAATGAAATAGTAATATTTCATATTTTACACTGAAATTTATCAATACTATGTACAATAGTCATGTTCTATATATGTCCTTTTTCCTGATTTTATAAAAATAACACAAGAAAAAGGTTGTGCTGTATTATTTTAAGGAATAAAATCCTATCACCTAAACTAGAATAAGAATCAAATCATCTTCAGATTTCTCTCGGAGGAGACTTCTTGCAAGCAGGCAATGGAATAATGTTTTCCAACATGTTCAAATACTTCTGTGTTCTGCTCTCAGAGTGAGCACCAGCTGCCTACTTGCTGATAGCTGATCTCAGAGGTGTGAGAACAGCTGCTGTGCCTTTGTGTTGGGTAGATCACATCTTGATAACTTTTTCCAAAGATGAACTGGAATGCACCAGATTTTGCCTCTTGTTAACATTTTTGTTGTTGTTCTTGAGATTGGAGATGAATATTAGATGACAGGCATTGAAGGCAGTACCAAGGAAAAAGCTGGTCAGTCTATGGAGAACATTAATGCCCAATGTCACAATGCAAGTGTAGGCAAGGAATCATGAGTCAAGAGACAGGAGAATAAAGTGAATCTTTTCCTCTGGTATAAGGGTGGATCTCTGATACAAAGTTAGATTCCATCCAGGAAACATCCAGGGCATCAGAAATCTGACAGTGATTTTTTTCTATCGGCATTCCATTCAAAACTGGGTCTGAAAAAGCCTGGGTTAAAACCGGTCTCGCTGAACATAGCGGACAATGAGGACTACTGAGACCCCAAGAACAATGGCAATGGGTTTTTGATCCTACTGCACCTATTGATTTTGTGGGAGCCTAGGCAGTTTGGATGCTCACCTTACTAGACCTGGATGGAGGTGGGTGGTCCTTGGGAACCCTGATTGCTCTTTGGGCTGACGAGGGAGGGGGACTTGATTGGGGGAAGGGGAGGGAAAGAGGAGGCGGCAGAAGGGAAGAGACAGACATCTTTAATTAATTAATAAAGAAATAAATAAATTAAAAAGAAATTTTATCACTTCAAGAGGAAGGTGAAATTTTACAAATAGAAGAAATTCCAGCAATTAGAATGGTATAGAGCAGAATACATTCTATAAAATCCCTGCTCATTCAGGATGAAGTAAACATGACAAGGAGAAAATAGCCATGCCCAAATTACTTAGGAGTAGTAAGATTTATGTCCGGCATAATGACCTAGAGCAAAAATTGACAAGGAGTAAACTGTGAGCCCTTTAGACTCTAGATGCACTAAATCCTGGATAAAAAGTCAACAAAAGGCAAAAGATGTAGGGAGAAGTCAGCGGCTTACTTGTAGGAAATGAAGTTTGTCCTGGAGGTGGGTAGTTAATCCCCAAAGACTGTGTGCTGTGGACGTTTCTCTAGTGCAAAGAAACATAGTCTATTTAGAGATATTTTACACAGCCTAGGGCTGGCTATTTCAGCAGACAACCTGTCAGAAGCAGAGAGCCTGCTCTTACAACAGGGAAAACAAGTGAGATAAAGACTCCAGTCCAGCCTAACACTGACCTAAACAAACAGCTAAAATTTGTAATCCCTGAGTCTATTTGAGATGACAAGATGTGCAACATCTTGTGATCATGAAAAAAGCCAAATGACTCATGAAAAATGAGGATTTTGCAGTAGTAAGAAAGAATGAGTTATACATTCATGCTATTATAAATAATTCATACAAATCATGTAGCACTTAATTGTAGTGGGTGTTAGTAGATATTTACAGTATCTTACCCTGTGCAAAAATTATTATATACTTCTAGGCCTTAGATAGCTTCTATATTTTGAAATGCATCTTCAACAGTAGTAAAAGTGGAAGTGAATGAGTTTAAATCGAGACAACTGCACGGAAGCCATAAAGTTACTGAATGAAATCGTAGTGTCAGATGTTGTCTATAATCCCACTGGTTTTGGCAAAAGAAATCACCAGTGACACACTTCCTTCAGTGCCACACCTACACCCAAAAAGACACATCTCCTAGTAGTGTCCTTCCACATAATCTTATGGGGGGCATTTATATTCCAACTACCACATTCCACTCCCTGGCCCCATAAGATTTTAAAATGATCAGAATGTAAAAAGCATGTCGTCCGACTTCTAAAGTCATAGTCTATCACAGTCTCAACAATGTTTAAAGTACAAAGTTCAAAGTCTCTTCTGAGATTCATGTAATCTTTTAACTATAATGCCATATAAAATCGAAATAAAAAATATCACTTCCAGATATATTGGTTCAGGATATATTTTACTATTCCACAACCTAGGAAAGGGAGCATATTAGGAAATACTAGACCAAAACAAGACTGAAAAACAGCTAGGCAAACTCAAAACTCTAATCTCCATATATGATGTCAAAATGTTGTTCTGATCTCCAACTCCATTCAGCACTATTGACTACAGCACACTTCTTTCCTTGAACTGGTTCTATTCCCTGTTAGCATCCCTCGGAAACTTAGTTGTGTGTGATCTTGCCCTGAGGTCACTACTACCTTTATTCCATTGCTTAATTCTTGAAAATACGATTTAACTCCATTCTACTTCCTGATGTTCTTATTCTGCTTAAAATTTACATTTTGTAATTTATCTTACTCAGCTTGTTCCTTTACATTATAAATCTTCATTAGAGTTACCACTAACCGCACCACAGAGTCTATACTAGGATTTTTTTTTTTTGAGATTCCCTCTGCCAACAAAATTAATCTAAAACTCTTCATTTTAAACCTCAGGTGGACTCATTCCTGCAATAAGCAGTCACATTCTTCACCAAAATATTGCAAGAACAATCTCTAAGCAACATCCTAAAATTCTTTTCCTCTGAAACCTCTTGAGCCAGGCCCCTACAATTCAAATGGCTTTTAGCACTGTTTTCTTCTGTGTTCCTATTAGCATGCCCCATTAAGCAGTATTTATAGCATTTCACTAGTTTTCTTATCCAATGTACCACAGTCCAAATTTTTCTAAACAAAAGTGGTAAGGTATTACAGCAAATCCTTAATCTCTTCTACCAACTTCTGTCTTACTTAGGTTTTTTTTTTTTTTTTTTTTTTTTTCTGTGAAGAGACATCATAACCATGGAAACCCTTAGAAAGTAAAGCATTTAATGGAGAGATGGTAACTTACAGTTCAGAGGTTCAACCCATAAACGCCATGGTGGGGAGCTTGAAGACATGCAGGAAGACATGGTGCTGGCTACATCTTGATTAGAAGGCAATGGAAAGTCAATTGAGACACTGTGTTTTAACTTTTTAGTTTTAAATAATGAAGCACATTTAATGCCAAATAATGTGAAAACTGATGTTTTAAATAAACTTTTCATTGAAGAATTATTAGCCTCATACAATAAAAAAGTTTATACTGCCCTTCTCATTGCTGTTTTGACAATACAGGAAACCATTATATTATATAAAGAAATATTGCCACAAGCCATTTGTAAACAAAAATGATGTTAAGTATATATTACATATAAAAATGATGCTTTGGGTATATTTGATTAAATTAATAAAATATATTTAGCCTTTTATATTAAGTATATTATTTTTGTTTATTATAAGTACTTTCAGAACTGTGAAAAAGATTGCAAATACTGGACAGACTAAGAAACATTTGTTGAATAAATTTAAACGCACAATATAAATCATGAGAGATGATGTTTAAAAAAAAAGAACTAAAGAGCTTAAAAGAAAGTAGTGACATCAGCATAGTAAAATTTATTTCTGAGCATCAGTGACACTATATATCTTTTGTGACAAAAATGAAATGGAGCTTAGCTAAATCACACGAATGCATAAAAGTCACATTAGAATTTCAGAGAAAACTTTTATTTCATATTTTAAATAATATGTATTACATGCTGATGAAGAAGATATATCTGCATTTTATAACATCCAGATACTTAAGTTAATTAAATTAAAATCATACATTACTTTTATGTCACACAGGAATATTAGGAAGAGACGACAATAGCACAGTAGTCATTTAGGAAGTCAGTTAACATAAAAAAAAAGCTTCATTATTGCACAGACTTTAGCAAGAGTAAAAGCTTTCTGAGTATGATGATGAAATCAGTCAGCTTTTTCATTTACCATATTCCAATTGAGTTATTTAGCAAGCTACTCATATATCTGGAAGCTTCCATAGGTCTTTTACGGTTCTAGACTTTCTCTTGCCCTTTGTTGTTCTCTTCTGTTCACAAGTTACCTTTGATAAAACTCAATCTTAAACCTGGGTTTCCATGTTTTAATTTTGGTTTCTCTGTGAACCAAATGACTGTCTATAGGCATTTTCTGCCCACTCACATGGAAACTGGGGAATGATACCTTTCATACTGAATGGGATTCTCATTCTTTTTGTTTGTTTGTTTGTTTTTGTTTTTCAAGATAGGCTTTCTCTGTAACTTTGGAGCCTGTCCTGTAACTAGCTCTTGTAGACCAGGCTGTCCTCAGACTCACAGAGATCCGCTTGCTTCCACCTCTTGAGTGTTGGGATTAAAGGTGTGCACCACCACCGCCCAGCTGGGATTCTGATTCTTCACCAAGCATCCATCGTTCACCTGGCAGCATTCTCTAGAACTTATGTAAGCACCAGCAAACTACATCTCTCCAAATACATGGAAGAGGAAAGATTGTCCTGCACATTGCAATTAAGGGTATGCGTCTTTATAAAAGGACTTATTGTTGTGTTTCTGAGTGATAGTAAAGCACCTAAGTTGAATACCAATTCAATAACTTTTTATTTCCAAAGACTTTCTTTCAAAAACTGCAATCTTAACAGCTATCTCAGCCTTCTTGGATTGCTAACGACTTTCAGTTTTCTTTTACAGTTCACTTTTTATGCTTATTATTGTTATTATTATTATCACACATTTTAAGGATCATCTTTGTACTCTGTTCATGATTCATTTTTCCAGTATTTTTGAAGGTATAAAAATTAAGGAGAATACACTTACTTCATATGGTATCTTAGTATTTATTCTTAATAAGGAGAATTCAGACCACTCAGAGCTCATGGAGAAAAAGAATAATCGCATGTCTGGAGAACAAATGGCATAACTAGTGAGGATGAACACGTTCAGAGCTTCCTTCACAAAGCGTTTGTGAAACATTTCTTTGTGGCTTTTCTCATTTTATGGCATTTTGTCTTTAATTTGTTTAGCTGAAGTTCAGACTAATTAAAAATATTTGTGCATGTATCATTTATTGAAGAACACAGAAAATAATTAAATTATTTTAGTGATAAAGACTCAAATGAGGATGAAAATGTTAAAATGTGATTCAAAATGAAACATAAAACCCTAAACCTAGAAAGATGATATCTTACTATAGAGGAATTTATATAGAGATATTTACATTTCCCTTTTTTTACTTTTAAATATTCAAGACATTTTCCATATTTTAGTGATTTTACACACACATACACACACGCACAGAGACACTCTCTCACACACATGGTGGGAGGAGTATAAAGACAGAGAAAACACATGCTAACCTATTCAGTACAAGTTACTGTCGGAATTGTCTTGCTGAATTTTTGGAAGAACAGTAATTTAAAGCATTCTTTGTCATGAATACCCAACATGAAGGAAAGGAGGCTGTTCCCTGGGGCACACAATTTCTTCCATTCAGCATTACTGAAGTTCTTTTTTTAAAAAATATTTATTTATTTAATTAGGTGTACAACATTTCTTCCATGTGTGCCCGCAAGCCAGAAGGGGTGCCAGTTCTCATTACAGATGGTTGTGAGCCACCATGTGGTTGCTGGGAATTGAACTCAGGACCTCTAGGAAGAGCAGGCAGTGCTCTTAACCTCTGAGCCATCTCTCCAGCCCCCATTACTGAAGTTCTTTGTCTAAGATTAGTGACCAAGCAGTGGAATAATCCTTTTGTATACTGTAAAGATTTTTTTTCACTCTTAATTATTGGTTGAATCAAAATCTAACACTCCAGCAAATGTAGAGGAAGCAGGGTGTAGAAATGAAGTTACAAGCCATGAGCCAGGTGGTAGATGGTAGATAAGAAATATGGATTAATTTAAATTTTAAGAGTTAGCTAGTAACAAGCCTGAGTTATGGAATGAGCATTTACAATGAATATTAATTCTCTCTGTTAGTAATGTGGAACTGGCAGGCAGGAAAAAGAAATCTACCAAGACCCGTGTTGTTTCTTGCTTTCAGCTAGGAAGTCTATTGATGTCCTCCTTGTCTGCATCTTCTGTAAGGTGCCATGTTTTTGAATTCTTATAGCTGCTGCTTCCCTGTCTTGTCTAATAGACACAATGTCACAGCAGGTATCCTGGTCCTCTGACTTATATCTTGTTGTTCCCTCTTCTGAGGTGTTCTCTGAGACTCAGGTACAGGAGTTTTGTTATGGATGGATCAGATGAAGCTAGGCATCACAGAATCACTTTTGATCAGATGTGGTTTTAAATGGTCTCTATTGCAAAAGAATGCTTATTTGTTTATGGATGCTAGCTATGTTATATACATGCAACAAAGAAATTGTGGGTTATATTTAGCTATGTATGAACAAAAATTAAAATAGGTTATAGGCCATGAATTTGAAGAGAGCAAAGGGAATTATTTACATAAGAGGGATCTGAGAAGCAAGGTAAAGGGAAAATGCTACAATTATATTTTAACTTCAAAAAATATAAAAAAATACAAACATTTTTGAAAAGAAAAGTTGGGGTAATAAAAAAATATGAGATGAGTAATGAAACGTATAGAAGAGGGTAGAATAAAATCCAATATGAAAAGGTCAGAATGACTCCAATCACATCAAATAGCCCTTGTTAAGACCATAATAATGTTGTTTTATGCATATAATTTTAGAGTCTAATTTTGATAAGAGTAAAATATCAACAAAATAATTAATATATGCTAATCTATTATGTAAAGCAAACTCTATGTTGCCTTTTAAAATTTTGTTTAAACTGTTTTAAAAATACCTTCACTTATTTTGTACAATTAAATATATTCACTTTCTTAAACAAAATGTGTTGCTTCTTTTAATGACATTGCTAAACACATTCAGGGGAACATGATGCAGAAAGAAGCAGTTCCCTGATCTTTTGTTACCAAATTATATTGTGAATCCAAGTTATATAATTTTAAATACTAAGAAGAAATTATTGTGTAGTCATTCAGTTTACAACCAAGAATTACTGCCTTTGATATAAGTATATGTTAAACTTGTATCTCATATCATTGCCTTGAATACCATTTTGAAATGCTAATATTTTGTATTGACAGAGGATGAAATTTGACACGTGTCTACTGTTAGATTCTGGTAGTTAGAATTATAACAACACTAATATTCAGTGTTAGGTTATTTTTATTGAATGAGGACTGTGGATATTTCATTCTTTAAGATTTATATATATATTATACTCCTTTTGTCAAACTTCTAAACCATGTACTTAGGGTACTGTTTTTTAACTTAGAGGATATTTTTAATGGTTCAATGCCTATCAAGTAGCTAAGTGTAACTTTTTTTACTAATAATCAAGAAAAAAAATGATAAATGTTGTGCACCAATTTTAAATATGATTATTTATCATAGTAAGAGTGGTTTGATTTTCTGTCTATTTGTTGCCTGTTTGGTATAGTCCACATGCATGGCTGATGCCCAGGCAGGCCAGAGAAGGCATCAGATTCACTGGAATGGAAATTACAGATGATTGTAAGCCTCATGTGGATACTAACAATTAGACTGCAGTCGCCTGGAGGAACAGATAGCACATATAACTGCTAGTCGATCTCTCCAGCCACATTTATATACCAACTTTAATGAGGAAATGCAAATTCTTATTGAATCAAAGAACTAAAGAGTAGTATTATAATTTTCTAAAATTGAGACTACAATTACTACAGAAGCTTACTTTAAAATGCATTGACTTGAGTTAAAGAAATTCCTAATTATGATCAGTATTAGTAAATTGAATGAAAAATTCTAAAATAAAAATGAAAGCATTTATGGATTCATTGTTAAATAAAATGTTCATAAAATGATAGAATATAAAAGTTATATCATGTTATTCAAAATCAAAACCAGAAAGTCTTCAAATTTTATGATAATTAAAGCTATACTACTGATAATTTTTAAATAAAAGCAAACATTAATCTGAAATACATACATTCTCAAGCAATTATTTCAAAGACATGAAGTTAATAATACCTTTTTTAAATATGCTCTCCCTGACATTTTGGGAAGCAGGATGCGCATTTAGAGACCAGACACGTATATCAAGGCACAAGGTTAAGTATTTCAATGTCTCTGACTGCACCACTATAATCACTACTTCATTTACTAGTGAATGGTGTCTATGACATTCAGTGAATAAACATTATTGTCTTGAGAGCTATTTCCATCTACCAACCAAACACAAAGGACTCCATACATCTCCACAATCTGAGCATCAATTTAGATTTTCTCCTCTGTTTCACAACATGGAGAGATAAGTAAGATAAAGTTATAATCCTCTTAATAGTAAAGTTCATAGATATACTTACTGTTGAGAATGTTAAGTTTAACGACTATATTTTAAATACTTTTTATATTGATCTTCCAAAATATGTACGTTTAATGTGAGAACTCAAAATTAGTGAACAGTCAATCAAACTAGTATGTACAAAATATATTTCTTTAATTACAAATTCTGTCACATATATTAATGGCAATAGGAAAGAGGTCTGTGATAAGTCTAGTATACATCTACTACTATCAGTTCCTGTTCTCAAGGTCTACAGTAATTTTATGACATACTGCATGAAAATACACTGCTGGTCTCTGAGACCTAAATGTAAGTTCATTTACAACCATATTCTGAGACAAAGGCAGGGCTATTTTACCTCAGCCTTTCCTTCTCTCTTTCCTTTCCCAAATAAAGAACTAGAATCACCTATTGCTCTATAATGAAAATTACATTATATAATCAATAAAAATAAATGAACAAAAACAAGTAACTAAATATAGTAGACAGCTTCAAAAGGCTCTGAGAAGAAGGAGAAGGAAGGTTCAAGGCCCAGCTAAGCATGTTATTCAAAGCTCTACCTGAACACTTTGATTACATAATTGTGCCCATGCTCTTGGCAATGACCATCTGTTGCCTTTTATTGAGGCCATGAGTATTTCCTCTGAGATGGGTATCCCCAACACCGAGCTCACAAATGTGAATTTGAATATCTGGTTTGGATGGCAGTGATTAGATGACTGATACCGTCTACGTCCATCCGTATTCTCTAACATCTATATTCATCATTTATGTATTGGATGCTGCTGAATGTTTACTTTCCAAATTTCCCATAGATGCAGTCTAAATCTATCAGGAATAACATTTGCCATATTTTGTAGAATTACATACACATATATTATGAATATATGAGAAAGATTTAGTATTTGATAATTATTTTAATAAAATATAGAACCTATCTTCCCTGTATTGACTGAAAATAGTGTATAATCAGATACTGTAGCTTTTACCAACCTAAAATAATAGGAAAATAAATTATGAAAAATTATATTATGAAATAAAAATAAAGTATCTTTAAAGTTGTTTTGTTCTAAGTTTGTTACCCAGTGAATTACATATACCAATATTATTATGATTTAGAAAAGTTAAAACTTTATAGTTAAATATCTCTGATATATGATAGTAAAATTTGAAGAACTTGCTAAATTTCTCTCTTCATTCTAAAAATACAAGGCATTAAGGAAAACAATGATGCCAAATCAACTGCGTATTGAATTCTTGTCCAATTTTAGTAGCTGCGCTATTCTTTTGAGTTGTAAGGAACTAAGAGCTTTGTCTGCAACATCAGCTAATAAATTATGCACTACTGTCTAGTACTGACGAGACGTTTGGATTAACCTTTGTATACAAGTTACTATGCATCATCATATGTGAAGGTGATGCGGTGGCATTTAAAACTTAGAGATCTTGAGTTGAGTAGATAAAAGCTTTTCTTCAGATTTGGAAAGGGAACTTGAAAAATATAAGACGCCAAAAGTAAGCTCAAGCTGAAGGATTCATAATACTGAGAGAGAAAGTAGGATGGCAAAATATATAACATGTAGGATTTCTTGAGCTTTTCTTTTATCCGTTATAATAAATATTGATTAACAATGTAGAAACAGAAAAAAATGTAAGAAAGCTGCATGTATAATTGGCCAGTAAATAACTTATTTAAACTTATTCTTAACTTTATTGAGTTTTTAAGATGAAGATGTGTTCTTAAGAGAAGACTTTGATATTCTGTTTAAAGTCCAAACACTTTTTGAAGAAATTTAATATTCTAACAAGACATTTGTCTCTGTTTAAGGTCATTCTTACAACATTGAAAAGAGAACAGGCTGACAATTTATGAAGCAAATGTCTTCAAACTACCCACAGTATAGGGCAAACTTACATTACCTGTCAAAGCTACACTGAGCAATGGAAAGAAAAGACAACTGTACAGAGAATTTTCTATATTCATGTCAGTTTCCTCTGTGCTGGATGTGCCACTGGAGAACTACAAAGAATCCCATTCCTTCTCTGAATAAAAATTAACAAAGAGAACTCTAACAAAGAATATAGGTCATTTCAATACGTTAGAAAAAAAAATCTACTGTCTGAAGACATACCCATTTCTGTCAGTAATCACGCAATCCAATTTGAAAGAAATATTCAGAAGCATATGTTAATCTCAATATAGGGAAGAATATTATAAATGCACAAATTAGTACTTAGATTGTGGCAGACCAGTAATACATATATTTGGCAGAATAGTTAAATATATTCAGCAGATGAGTAGTCTTTTCCACGTGCTCATGAAATTTCATACTACAGATAACTTTCAAATTTTTATTCTTATGTTCTTTCTTCATTATTACCATTGTGTCTGTGGGATACATGCCACAATGGGTATGGGGGCAGAATACTTCTGCCATCGTGGGTTATGGAATCAACTCAATTCATCATTCCTGTGGAACCAGAACTATCAACAGCTGTGCTATTCTTCTGACCTCACAAGTAACCTTCTATTACTGGAAGCTGTAAGCAATTGTTTGATACAGAAATGAATACAGGAATGACTGCATGGAAAGTTTCTCCATTGAGTATGATCTTACACTCAATTGCTTATTCATTCTTTTTCCACTGTGATAGTTAGAATTTCAGTTATGTCTCAATAACTGTGGCTACATAATAAAATTCTACTGGTTCAAATATAAGGCTCTCAATATATGTAGAAAATTAATTTGTAGAGTAGATCGATATATGTGTGTGTATGCATCTGTATAAATTGATATTTATCTTAAGTATAATTAAGAAGTAATTTAATGTATCTATGAGGAATAAATATTGTATGATTAATTTTACTCCCAAATCATCAATTTTGGTATATATTAATGAAAACTGTTTGAGTTGCATGCAAGCTTACCATCTATTTTATTTGTTTCACTTTATGAATCAAATATACTGATATATCTATGATTTATGACATGATCCAACTTTTCAGTTCTGAAAGAAAATCAGAGCACCTCTAAAGAGGCTTGATAGGTGGTGTTCATTCTTTTTATTGTTATTTCTTTACTGTACTAAATATATTTGCATTAATATTAGAATAAAGGTATGTGAAATTTTTTCTTAATGATTGATATGGACAATGCTATCATTAGAAATGTTGTCATGGAATGGGTAAGAATGCAGTTTTAGCAAGGCATGGGGAGCAGGCCAATAAGTAGCCTATTTCCTTGGTCACTGATTCAGATACTGCCTATGAGTTCCTGCATTATGTAGCTACCTTGACTGCACTTAATGATGGACTCTAACCTGTAAACCAATTAAACCCTTCTTTCTCCTAGTTTCTTTGCTTGATGATGTTTATCACAGCAGAAGAAATATATCACAATGGTACTTCAGGCTTTTAATAGCTTGACACAGATATTTTGGCTTGTTGTCGATTATTGAGATTCCATACTTTTTGTAAACATAATTTTATGATGATAAATTAATTCTTCACAAACTAAAAAGAGTTTTCTCTCATATGACCGCAGGGTTGTTACATTGTATTTCTGTTCCTAGTTTTGTGACACAATCTTTCTCTCTTTGCTTTTAACTTACTGTTATGTGGAAAGAATTCCTACATCATGAATAGACCTGGAGATCAATCAGTAAAACAGTGCTGCAAATTCTTATCAAACTATCCTTAAAATGAATAATTAAAAATTTCATCACACTAGGTGGCAGCTAGGATTGAAGAGCATTTGAGGCTCAGTATAGATCTTCTGTTTTCTTACTACTTGCTCATTTGAATTACTTGTGTGGATATTATTGGTGTTAATCATCTATTGAATGTATAGCTAGAAAGGATTCTCTCCTTCTCTGTATGCTTGCTCTCTACCATATTATACCCTTTTGTGGTACAGAGATTTTGAGTTTTCCAAATCAACAAAGGAACTTATCTTTTCAAAAGATGGAGACTACTTCAAAGTCATCAACTCGTCAAAATGCAGAAAAGCGTTTGGGATCCCTAACCAGTTCATGTCTCAACAATATAATGCACGCACAGAGATTCAGAAGAAATAGTGGCAGAGGAGACAGGTTACAATATGAGATATAGCACATGGGTACCACCTGATAGATAGTGCATTCTACTCCTTACATGAAAGCTGTACCCATTAAATTTCAAAAATATGGCTCCTGAAACAAGGCCTGCCCAATGACAAATCAGTTGAAATGCCAACGTAGTTAGTGAAAATTTGACAAAATCCCTTCCACCTCTTGGTGAACAGATTCAGGTTGCCAACGGATGTTAGTAAGTAAAAAGAATCAGTTTTCTCTAGAAAAGAACTTCAATTTGTTTACTGTACTACATGTTTTATTTCATAATTTCCACAATTGTTCTTAAAATTTATTATGTTGTTTCTAAGTAAATAAGCTCCCATAAGGACAGTTTAAATTTTGCAGGCTTTAATTAGTTCTTACAGGACTCAAATCCTTAGTGTAATTTCTCTCTATTTTATACTATGTATTAGTCACCCTTAAATTATTTTTTTAATAAATATATCCCCTCATCTCTGGCTTCTGTTTCTTTCATTGTTACATATATGTACACAGCTATATATGCATACATATACAATCTTAAGTATGAGTACAATCAGCTCTCTTCCAAACAATGTAACTTGCATTTATATTACTGGAAAATAATCTCGTTTGTTATTTTCATTGCTTGTGATCTAGACATTCACACATGCTAGAAAAGTGTTACACCTCTCTGGTATATTACCTTCTGCAATTAAAATTATCTTTGCAAGAACATTTATTTTTGCAAAGCTACTAAACAATCAATTTAGAAAAATCAGAAATTGGAAACTGAGCCCTAAAAAACAGAATAATTACTCTGTATATTAAAGTGAAGAAATAGCCATACTCTAAATCTAAGTCTATGTCAAAGAATGTCACTATATTGATAAGTGAGGAAAGATTCTTACTAAGGCTTATAATAAAATCATTTTCCTAAGTTGCTATATTTCTAAGATTTAAAAATACATCTGTTTATTGACTTCAATGATTAAAATGTTTTCTCTGTATGTTTGACCTATGTATCACCTGTCAGATAAATGCCTAACATATGAGATATGCATTTAAATAATAATTCAAACATGGGTTTTAGTGATGAATCACAACAGTAAATATTGTATCAAAATTCTATTTCCAGAAGGCTTCAAAGTATCTGATTGACCCAAGGGGAGATTTTAATTTCTCCATGTTTAACTTTGTGAGGAAAAATGATGTGGGTTATCTTTTAAATAATAAATAATTTGGAACTATTTTAGTTTTTAATGAAGGTCTCTTTTCTCCATTTGAATTTCAATGAATTTCTAAAATTATTTTTAATAGTGATTTATTCATAAAGACCTATAAGAATTATGCAAAATTTCATGCTTAATGAAATCAATTTATTTTATGAGTCAAATTTATCTTTGTCATTGTAAACTTTTATTTATCTATCATCTATTTACTATATATCTATATATCATCCATCTATCATCTATCCATCTATCTACTCATTATCTGACATCTATCTATCATCTATCTATCTATCTATCATCTATCTATCTATCTATCTATCTATCTATCTATCTATCATCTATCATCTATCTAATCTCTCAGCTATCTTTTTGCCATCTATCTATATACTTTCTATTCATGTGCATTAAACATGTGTATATCCATTTGCCATTCAGCAAATAATCTCTAGTCAAAGTTGTTAATCATTTTGCATCACCCTGATGTGGGATTCCCCCTCTGTATGGTGTGAATTTATTTTATTACCATTGGTTAATAAAGAAGCTGCTTTGATCTATGGCAGGACAAAATAGAACAAGGTGGGAAAACCAAACCGAATTCAGGAAGAAAGAAGACAATGTCAGGCAGATGCCATGTAGCTGCCAAAGGAGAAAGAAGCCAAAACATTACAATTAGGCCACAGCCTCGTGGTGACACATAGAATTGTAAAAATGTGTCAAATTAAGATATAAAATCTAGGTAGGAATATGCCTAAACTATTGGCCAAATCGTGTTATTAATATAGTTTTGTGTGATTATTCGGGTGTGGGCAGTCAGGAACAAAAGAACAGTCTCTTCCTATATTACCCTATCATCCTCTGGGGAAGATGCAGTAGAACATTATTCCCAGAAACTAGACAAATGCTTCACTCAACCTTTGAGTGTGGTTTTGAAAAGACTTCTTTTCTCCTCAAAATGTAATAAAATTTCCTCGATGTTTAACTGTGGTTCCTAGTCCTGAGTGTCTTAAGAAGAGCTTCAGGCTCCTCCCACCTCCCCACTCAATTGGGGAAAGAGCTGGACATTTTTTTTTTTTTTTTTTTTTTTTTTTTTTTTGGTTTTCGAGACAGGGTTTCTCTGTAGCTTTTGGTTCCTGTCCTGGAACTAGCTTTTGTAGACCAGGTTGACCTCGAACTCACAGAGATCCGCCTGCCTCTGCCTCCCGAGTGCTGAGATTAAAGGCGTGCGCCACCACAGCCCAGCAAGAGCTGGAAATTTTGATAGTGCAGTTTAACCCTATGTTTATTTTTTTTTCATTTATTTTCCTTTCTGTTTTCTATTTGTAATATGTTTAGTACTAGGTGAGAAATGGTCTTGAAATTTAATGATATAAAATATAGATATCTAGACTTTAGAAATTCCATGGATATGAAAACCCCATTTTAAAACTTAATTTATCTTGCAAGCTTGGCAATAACAACAAAAAAGTATACGATTTAAGTTTTATGAGTTCAACCATAGTGCCAGTGGCATTGGACTTGCAATGGTGTTATAACAGTAGGCACTGAAAACAATTAATAAACAAAGTTAATTCATCTTCACTGATCTAATATTGGAGATCACAGGACATATAAATGGAGTGTTGAAGGAGCAAGCAAATGTTCCAGCATTGTGGAAATCAGTTTCCCAGACAACCATTGCAGTGATACATGGTACTAATACAACCATGAAAACTTAGATAGCTGGACCCATACAATGATTTATATCATCTCATACCTTTTTACTTGCTTAAGCAAAAGAACACAAATCTTACATTTTCATATTTTTGTATATTTAATTGTGATTAAATAATTAATACTACCAAATTTTTTGATTTGACACATAGGAAAGTACGAGATAAGAGAAAACAGAATGTGTGTTACACACACACACACAAAGTATTGAGCCGTGCATATCTCAATTGCAGAGCCAGAAAACACCAGAAAATGCAATGATTCTTGATCCTAATTGCTCAAAATCATATTAGTGAACAGAAATGAGATATATCAGGAGGAGACAAGAGCTACATATATTTCAAGAGAAACTGATATAACTCATTAAATCCAAAACCCATGTGGCTAAACCTGTGCACTAAAATAAGAATTTACCATCATTAAATAAACTTGCTGACAAAGAGAGAAAGAAATTCTCTCTCATTAGAGTTTATTTAAACAGATGTTACCAGATAGCATAAGCAGTTAGAACAACCTTTCTATTTATAGAAACTAAATGCAGTAAAAAAATGTTGTTTGAGGACATTTTAGAAGCTAAGATGAGAATAGGAGCAAAAGAAAAGCAGGGAAATTTTTAATGTGTATTAAAACAAATATACATAAAAATATTTACATGATGTGTTTTTAAACAATATAGATGTGTAAGACTCTTAGATGAAAGTTAACTAGCAATATATCTGGAAATCTATTATGAACACTGATTTTTAAAATTCTTGCAATGAAGTTTATGTACAATGAAATATATTTTACTATATCCATTTACATTAGTGATGTCAAAATTCCTTTAAAACAGAGTTCAAGTGATTAATGATTTAAAAGGAACATTTTCTTCGTCTGTCTCTATGTCTCCCTGTCCGTTTCTAAATCTGTCTGTCTCTGTGTATGTAGGTATGCAATCATGTGTGCACATACCTTGAGAAGCCAAGATTTAATAGAGTGTCTTCTTTGGTTTCTTTTTTCTTTATTGTTTTTTAAGGAGCCTCTAGTTGAAATTAGAAAATACTTGTATATTTCTCAACTTTATGCTTCCCAGAACACAAAATTATCTCCCTTTATATATTCACATATGTTATTCTCTGAATAACTATTTTGACATCTTTATATTTTCTTTATAGTTTACTGATAGATTCAGATAAATTTATAAATTTCTAAAGAACATATATTCAGTATTCCTTGAAATATAATTATAACCAAAAGTGACTTCTAGCATTCTTTCTGAGCTCACCTTTAAATTTTTCATTAAAAAAGTCATAATAAGTACAGAAATAATCAATTTGGAAAAATGTCAGGATTCTTTCTAAACAAGAAGATTTCTAACATACACAAAATTAAATTCTTCCAAAATTTACTTTGAAAAATATCAAACATAAAGAGAATTAGAAGTACCTCTAGAACCTTTGCTGCATTAATATCAGTCTAATTGTGTGTACTTCAGTAAATTCTGTCCTGATTTACCTTATAGCAAAATCCTATATAAGACAAATATTTCAGGAATTTAGTCTATAATTTTGATTCAAATTTTTAATATTAATAGAAAAAGAGAAGTAAATATACTTGACATTGTTCAAAACCTAATACTATCTTAGAAAAATATGCATTAATCAGATGTGCATCAATAGACAAATTGAATGATTTGGAGTCTGTACAAAAATTATTTGACAATTCTATATGCATGTATAATTTACAATATATTCACAAAAATGAAATTTATAAAAAGTGAATAAAGGAAAGTATATATTTTAGTATTATTTAGAATTAGTATTTAAAGATAGAAGTTTTAAAATATTTTTTTACCTTAAATCTTATAGTCCCAATAAAATGTTTGATACCTTGGATAAATAGCTGTATTATATACAATTTAAAGAAATATACAAACTATATGCATATATGATTGTATATAATATAAATATAGTATATATAAATAGATAAAACATTTCCTGACAACAAATTATAAAAATGTTATGTATAAGCAATTGGTGTAGCACACAAAATCTTTCATTAAAGATAAGAGCAAACTCCCACATTACTGAGGTGTGTTTGCTTGCTTGACATAAATATTCAATATTGGCGGAATATTTAACAGTGCAGAAAATATAAAATACTAGGTGTTTTAGAGTTGGTCCATGTTTTATTTTTTAATCAGTACTGCTGAGAACATTTCATCACATAAATATGTATGTACAGAGTAGGAAAATTACCAAGACTACATCAGAAATTTCTGCAAATTTATCCTAGGCAGAAATCAAAACTGACTCTGATTCATTTTTATAACAATTTATTAGTAGCTTTTAAATTACTCTAATACAATAAACCCTCTAATACAATATAGTGCAATACATATTGTGTATATATATATATATATTTATATTTATATATTACATAAATGGTGAAGAATGACAAAAATATTTAAATTATTAGCCCTCTTTGGTTAACTATATCTTTGTAAGAACAGAAAATTTTGTCTGCTTCCATCAGAAGTTGGATGTACGTTTCTATGCTGATATTTAAGACAGTTAACCTGACTACAGGGCAAGGCCAATTCAGGCACCCTCTCCAGTGTTGCTTAGGGTCTTAGCTGGAGTCATTGTGGATTTCTTGGAATTTCTGTAGTACTGTTTCTTGTTAGCCCCATAATGGCTCCCTCAATCAAGATGTCTTTTTGTTTTCTGTCTCTGTCCTTTCCCCATCTCAACCATCCTTTTCTATCTGGTTCTTCTCCATCCTCCTTTTCTCCCCTCTGCTCTCCTTTCTCCCATAACCCTTATGCTCCCAATTTTCTCAGGACATCTTCTCTCTTTCCCCTTCCCAGGCAGATATATGCATGTTTATGTTAGGGTTCTCCTTGTTATTTAGCTTAGCTGGGGGCATGGACTAAAGGCTCCTTATCCTTTGCCTTACAGTTAGTATACACCTATGAGTATGTACACACCATGCTCATCTCTTCAGGTCTAGGTTACTTCACTCAGGGTTGTTTTTTACAGTTCTATCCATTTGCATGCAAATTTTAAGATGTCATTGGACTGAGCTCCCAAAGTCCAGTCAAAGAGATGGAAGAATGAGAATAAGAGTAAAGGGTTCGAGATCATGATAGGGATACCCACTGAAACAACTTATCTGAGTTAATGGAAGCCTTCCAACTCTGGCCTGACAATGAGGAGCCAGCATAGGACTAAACTAAGCCCTCTGAATGTTGGTGACAGTTGTATGGCTGGAGCAGACTATGACAGGGTGGCCACAAGCAGTGAGACCAAGATTTATCCCTACTTCTTGTTTTGGTTATCTGGAAGGATACCTTGTTCAGCCTAGATATAGTGGGAGTGTCTTGGTCCTGCCTCAGACCAATGTGCTAGACTTTGTAGACTCCCCATGGGAGCCTTATACTCTCTAAGGAGTGAATGAGGGGTGGGATGGGGTTGGGAGGGGGGATGGTGAAGGAAGCAGGAGGAAGGGAGACAATGGAAAATGCATTTGGCATGTAAAATGAGAAAAGATAGTTTTTAAAAACATAAATTTGAAAAAAGAACAGAAAACTTTGTATTTACAATAGAAACAATACACTGCACAGCATATAACCTTCTCAAATCTGAGGTGTGATTCAAGAGGTAGACTTTGGATAACGAGATGGCAGGGCACAACAGCAAAAGGGAGGGTATCGTGCTTAAGCACATACTACTATTGTAAGAGAATTGGGATTTGAGTACCAGTTTATACATCAGGACATTAACAATTATTTATAAATCCAGCTCATGCCCACACATAATTAAAAACAATAGAAATTAATCTAAAATATTGTCTTAAAAATAAATAATTATGTTTATAAGAATCTGTAGAGAATTTGATCTAAAAGTTGCTACCAGGTGGGAATGAAGAAGTATTTTTATATATGGGATTCTGGAGTTATCTCATTCTACCCGCAATGGGCATTAAAATCTTCATTAACACTTTAAGAGATTATCCCTGGAAGTGCCATGATTCATGATTCTTAGACTAAACATCTGTAGTCTAAATTAGCTTTTGATAAGACAAACATGGTGATATATGTACCTTAAAATTGAAAATATATTAAATAAAATTACATCATTGAGCAATTTTGAAAATACTTTAGGACCAGAAACCTGAAAGTCATATTAATAGCATTATTTTAATACAAAGGGAGTCAAAACAGAAATATTTAGTAGGATTTTTTCAAATGGCCTAAAGAGCACTAATGTTGCAATTTTCCACATAGAGATAAAATGAGTCTTTAAAAGCAATGCTGCTCAAAAGTGGCTTGCTTCATTACAATTAACCATTAAAAATTTTATAAGGTTATAGCTTTATATATGGGGTAAAGAAGTGCTAGGATGACTTCTATTGGTGATGAAACTAGAATTCATGTATTTTAAATTAAAAAGCAAACAGTGACTTTCCTACTGTAGTACTAAGACACCATGACGAAGATGGCATAGAATACAGAGTTTATTGAGATTAGTTTCAGAATGAGTACATGGCCCTCATGACAACAGGCAGATGGGTATGATGTCAGAGCAGCTGTTGAGAGGTCACATGCTGAGATAACAACCATGAGCAGAGAGAGAGCTATCTTGGAATAACATGTACTTGTTTTTTTAACTTTTTATTACAACACTGTTTGACTGATGACTCAGACAAATTTCTAACTAGCTCTTACATCTTAAATTAACATATTTCTATTAGTCTATGTATTGCCACGAGGCCAAGTCATTGCCTCATTTTCTACATGTCTTGTTTCCTTGGCTGCTGCGTGGCATCTTTCCCTTTCAGCATCTCTGTGGCATCTGCCTGACTCTGTCTTTTTTTTTCCCTGTATTCATTTTAGTTTTCCCACCTAGCTATAGTCTGCCCTGTCATAGGCCAAAGCAGTTTCTTTATTAACCAATGGTAATAAAATGTATTCACAGGATACAAAGGGGAATCCCACATCATCCCCATTTTCTGTCAGCATGTACATATTAAACCACAGAGCCCACCCATAGTGACACACCTGCTTCAATAAGACCAAACCACCTAATCCTTTCCTAAGGTCCCACCAACTGATGATCAATAATCCAAATATATGACTCTCTATAGGGGTCATTCGATACAAACGCAATAATATTGCTTAAAACTCATGAGTTAGAATATATTACAGAGAAATATTTTTTTTTTTGAGAAATGTGATATAATCAGTGAAAACTATTGTCAGACTCCCAGCTGGAACTTGAGAAGGTTAAAAGTAGTAAAAACAATATTTAAGCATTTGCATAAATAGTTTTGTCTTTTTCTTAAACATAAGACTTCTTGTAACCTTGCAAATAATTGCTAGCACCATTTTTCAGAAATTTAAATAGAAAATGCATTAAATTTAATGAAATGATCATATTAAACCCAAAGAAATGAGAACTTCAAAGCTTTTTCTAAAGGACATTAAAAGTGTAAGCAGCATCAGTCTTGGGAAGGATTACTTTAATTAGAAAGTTAGATATTCAACTAATGAAAGGAGTGAAAGCTTTCTTTAGTATGTATTTCACTTACAGCATCTTGATACCGTTGATTTTTTTTTCCAAGAGGCATATTTTCTGATGACTAGGGCCATTACCTGCAGATTAGAGTAGCATCCAGCTGAGAAACATAATTGTGAATACTGTAAAATACAGATAATTTTGTGCACTTAATTTGTAAGTTGCAAGTTTTATAGATAAATATTACTATTGAGCAGTTAATGGGGAACAATTTTTATGGTTCTCGATGGCTTTAGATTACGGTTAATGAAGCCAAAAAGGTCAGTAAATGGATTCAATTTAGAAAAACGTCATTTGTAAAGATTAAACTGAAGCCTTCATGATATTTCTGTGGTCATTTTTTCCTTCATGTTGAGCTGTTGGTGCCATGATCTACCAATTCTGAAATATTTTTAGTACCAGTAATTATGGAACAAATTCTTTTTTTTCTCAAAAATTCAAACTCAAATAGAAACTCAAAACCTTATCTCAAAGATAGAACCTTTAATGAAGCCATTAAAACTTAGTGAGGCCATAATGGACTTTTATTCACTTACCACGCCTGACTTTTTTTAAAAAAAATTAAATAACATGCATGCACAAAGGGAGAGCTGAGCGAGTGCAAAGATACTACCAGAAGACAACCTGCAAACTCTGATGTCTTTTACACTACCAGGTTGTATAATTGTTAGTAAATAAATTCCTGTACTTCAAATCATTTGGTTTGTGGTCTCTAAATGTGTGGTAGTAACTATGAAAGATGACCTAAGGGGTCAAAAATGACAAGACTCTCATCTAATCAATGTACTTCCTTCTCTGTATTGGTTATATATAACAAAAAAAAAAAACTATTATGTTCTTCAAGACAGGGCTACGACGCAGGACAGTTCCAACCCAAATGTGGATATTTATAAGGCACTGGATTGCCTCTTACTCTGACATGCAAATATAATATAAAAAAAAAACCTTTAAAGAGTAGACTCCAAGCCAGGATCATCTGGAACCTGAGAATGTTATAGTGCATGAATCACAGTTATAACTTACAACTGAGCTCTCATCAATTCTGATACCCTTTGTTTCCAGGTCACTAATCACTGAGATATGACAAGAGTTGCAGTACTTGAGAACCCCACAAATATAAGCCAGCAAAAGTAATGAAACAGTGAAGGGTGCGGGCAGAGCTGAAGTAACAAATTTCATGTGTAGCACAGGCACTATAGCACTGGGACTGCTTTTATATTTCACCTAGAAGAGAGGGTTGGGTTTAGGGTTAGAGTAAGGAAAGATGGTTTAATTGAAAATTTTATTATATTAGTTTTTGAATTATTTTTTCTTGTTATCGGCCCAGAGCCCGGTTTATATCATACCACTTAGCCATAGTCAAAGTGTAATTGTGTTTGGCAAGGAAGCCAACAACAGCTCATGACAACTTATGTTTCCCCATTAAAATGATAACATCAAACATTCAAGGTAACATTAGAAAATCCAGGATGTAGAAAATTTGAAGACACTTGTTTTAAGTTTTCATTTGACTCCTCTATTAGCATCTGCAATGCATTTTTAATCAAAAATTTCAGGGTTTTCAGTTTGCCATCAAATCAGTATTTAAATAGTGTTATTATAGAAATAAATTGCTTGCATCAGCCGTGCTTATCTTTAAGCAACACTGAAAATGGTCACCGTATTTAAAGGCCAGAGGAGTGTAATTCATAATATAAACTGCACATAAATTTTCTTTTGTTGTGAAGGAAACACTCAGTTATTCACGACATCGAATCATTTTGAAGATGCCTACACACAATATCAGTTTCCACCACCATGTCAGCAGAGAGAAAAAGATTTCTGCATTTTGGCTAAGAGTTCACCAAGGGGCTCTACAATGACCAATTAAAATGCTCCATATGAAAATAAAGACTTTACTTCTTTTTTTCCATTTCTACTCTGTGAGTGAACTTTTAAACTCTGTTGTACTTAACAACACTGTTGTTCACTCTGTAAGGTGCCAGGATAATACTGCTGAATGAAATGGATGTGTAAGCTTAAAAACAAACATCATAAAAGTATATTCCTAGCCCGGTTGCTCCAAATGTGAAGAAAAATGGAGACAAGGCTAACGCACGCCAACAGGGAGTGTTTTCTCTCCATGCTAAAAGTGAAAAACTGTGCATTTCAAACTGAACTTTGCGAACAAATATAAAAGTTGTAAAGATATATTAAGTGAGAAAAATAAGCTGAGTTGTTTGTGTTTTGTTATTTATTTTGTCAGAAAGTATAAAAACTCAAAACTTCTCTACTTCAGATAACCTTAATCCTCTATCATAAGGACAGAAAAACTCCATTTTTCAGCTATTTCTCTTACATAGTGATTTATCTTTCAACCTAGGCTGTGGCATTTAAAATATAAGAGCTATTTTTTCTACAAGGTTGTACAACATTTTTCTAAGGTAATGATTTACTCTGAAAGAGGTAAAAATCATATAAAAGGTCACATTGTAAAATAGGAAAAAAAACACGTGGCTACTAATAAACCAGAGTCATTTATCAATTATAAAATACTATCAATTAATAAGAAATCAATTAAAAGGGCATAATTAGTAGAGAGAAACATAGCATGGTTTCATGTCTTAATGGCATGTATGTAAGAATGTGCACTGTGAGGGAGAAAAGCAGAGGACTGGAATCCCCACACAGCAAAAGTCAACTTTGTGCAGCGTCCCTTTATAGCTTCTGTGAGCTGAACTCAGGTCCTCTGCATGGGTGCCATGTACTTTTAATTGTTGAGCCGTCTCTCCAGGCCCATACTTTATGTCATTTTCAAGAAAACACAAAATGTATTATCATTACTATTATTTAATATTTTTGATTTAACAAAGGGTAGTTGCATGTTCAAATATTAAATTTATAGCCCATTTATATTGAATGTGTATGATTTTAAATAGGTTCATTGAAATAAAATAATACTAAAATTAAATGCAATGAAATACTCTTACAGTACTGTTAAAATATTTTAAAGACTAACTTATTTAGTGTGTGCCTGTGTGTTTCTGTGTGTGTTCTACAGTCTGCATGCCATGGCTTAGGAGTGGCCAGGGGTCAGTATTTCTAGACTCTGTTCTGTCCTTCCATCTTGGTTCTGAGATAGAATCTATGCTTTTTTAATAGCTGTTTATTCTATGAGAGTTTCCCTAGATAGATTCTGCCAGATTCTCGGAATTGCCTTCCAGTTTGAGAAATGCTAGGATTATAGCTATCAGATACCACATTCGGTTTCATATGTGGATTCCTGAAATTGATGTCAGGTCAAGAATCTTGTTCAAATTATATGGGCATTTTTTTGGAACTATGATCATGTAGAAAGTGGAGTTGAAAGAGAGGTTTTATGTAAAAAGTGGGTTGAAAGAAGGGTGCACCCAAAAAGTGGCATTGTTCATGTTTTGCAGGTGAAGTCTGAAGAGTCACGAACTATGAGTCTGTAGTGAGTATACACACACCAACATTCTTTCTTACAATGGCAAGAGACAATCGCGGGCTGATTTTAGAAACTCACAGAATTCTGTTCTCCCATGCCAGATTTTGCAAGATATGCCCTTTTTATTTTTTTTATTTATTGTTATTATTATTATTATTATTATTATTATTATTATTATTATTGGTTTTTCGAGACAGGGTTTCTCTGTGGCTTTGGAGCCTGTCCTGGAACTAGCTCTGTAGACCAGGCTGGTCTCGAACTCACAGAGATCCACCTGCCTCTGCCTCCCGAGTGCTGGGATTAAAGGCGTGCGCCACCACCGCCCGGCTGATTTGCCCTTTTTAAAAAAGGTTTCGATACCAAGCCTCCTTCTATAACCACAAATGTTTTGATACTGACTATTCAACCTAGACTGGCTTTGAAATTGTGACAATAATCCTGTCTCACCTCTTCTGAGTTGAGAATACAGTGTCACCAATCTGCAATTCCCCCCCCAAAAAATTAAATAAGTCAGAGAATATCAGGCCTGTTCAGTTCACTTACAGTAGAGGGGCAGCACTTTGACAACATTCAACTTAGGTTATTTTGTATCTTATGAAGTTTTTTTTTTTTTTTTATAAAAAAAGTGAAAACAGAGGATGTCTTTTGATTAGAGTTGATATGGCACTACTTTTTGTTAAATTACTTTCAGAAAAAAAAACCTACATGAAATCAACGACATAAGATAAATTAGAAAGCATGTTTTTAAAAGCCTTCCTTCAACCTACATTCAAATATGTCCTTTAGGTTATTAGTTCTCTTTCTGTCTATTGTGCATCAAATTCAGCTTATATCAGTGGGAAAAAACACATACTTTTTATACTTCTCTTACTGGATCTTATGTATTATTAGGTGCTATTTCTTAATTATATTATTTGTGAATTCCATTATAATTTAATTATGCCTCTATTTATTATTTTCTTTTGTATATGTGTCCAAGTTTCCTTTGGCAAGTATTTGATTTAAATAATTTTTACATATATACTAAAATTAAGTTTAATTAAAACTAAAATGTATAGAGTATTTATGATCAGAGCAATACATACTTTTAAAATAACATTAGCATTCATAATAATTTTTCTTCTGAAAGGGAAATCAAAATTTAATGACATCATAATTTTCTTTCAGTGTCTTCCTGAAAGTAGAATATTGAAAACTAAATATTGGCATGGGCGTAGCTTACAGGAGTTAAAAGAATATGGTGTTAGCTGGGCGGTGGTGTCACAGGCCTTTAATCCCAGCACTCGGGAGGCAGAGGCCAGCCTGGTCTACAAGAGCTAGTTCCAGGACAGGAAACAAGAGGCTACGGAGAAACCCTGTCTTGAAAAATAAAAAAAAAAAAATGATATTTATGATCATTACAAATTGTTACACACGTGAGTATAACACAGTTGAGCATCATTAAAATGTGCAATTACTAGGTGTCAGTAATATGAAGAAGTGAGAGTCTCTGCATTTTGATCATCAAATACTTCATGTTGATGAGTGAAATGATATTGAAACCCAGATAAAAGGAAAAACGTAAGATTTTTAAATAAAAAAAATGAGGTTTATAGAGACTAAAATATTTAGTATGATGTCCAAGATGTTCAGTTTTCAGAGGTGGTACATCTATAATATGCTGTTTATTAATATCACACATCCATATTGATAGATGGTTAGTTATGAAACATTTGGGGAGCAATGATCATGAATTACCTTTTAATCACAAATGAATTTTCTATTGTCATAAAACAATTATAAATTTTGCATATTAAAGCAATACAAATATATTATTTAAAGCTTTGTCAGATAGAATTTAAGTGCAAATCAACTGATAACCTTAGATTGGGTTTCTACTGCTGTGAAGAGACACCATGACCACAGTAATTCTTATACAAAACTAGATAAATAAAAAAATAAATAAATAAAAAAAAATAAATAAATAAATAAAATCATTTAATTAGGACTAGTAGGTGGCATTCAGGCAGATATAGTGCTGGAGTAGGCGCTAGGAACTGCAGCTATGTGTGTCAGAGGACCAGCAGGTGATGGTTCAATTACAAGGAGGTCAGTTTGGGATAGTCAAGACTCTGAGACCACAGGCTGCCAAATACCTTTTGGTTCTGCTGTGTCTTTGCCTGTTTGTAGCTGCCTTTCTTCCTCTGGTATCTAGCACGGTGTGAATGAATTTGCCTGTATTGTAGTATGTTTATCTTCTGGAATATCCCATTCTCCTGGGCATTTTTACCTGTGCATTACTATGGCGATGAGTTAGAAAAAATTAGAAGGAAAAATTCATGAATAAAAATCGAGTTGAAGAGAAACATCAGGAATGAGAGAATAAGGAAGAATAAAAAAGGAGTTGGAAGGAAACCATAAAGAATAAATATGGAAGGAGAAGGAAAACATCAGGAAAATTAGGAATGGAGAAGACAAAAAAGAATAAAGAAAATGTCTGAAAGACACCGTCAATGGCGTCTGTGAATGTCTTTTCCCTTTACCCCCTCAAATAAAAAAGTTTAGTATGGGCTGACTCTGTAGATTCCCTATGAGACCTGTGCTGCTGAAGCCTGGTTCCCCAGACAGCGAAAAGGTACTAACTTTATAATCCTTATTTTCTCAAGTTCACTGATCAATACCCCCCCCGAAAAAAAAAACCTGAGATTAAAGTTCATAGAAAGATTAGAATAGATATTCATATTTATTGGTTAAATATTTTTGAAGTACATGTGTTATAGCTGAGACATTCCTCTACTGTATTGCCTCGTAAGGCTTTAATGCATTTCTAGCTCTAATCCAAGAATTTGTGATCCTCTTTTGATGTTGAGTTCTCCCTTTGTTTCATAATTAATCAAGTTTATTGCAGCAACTTTAATTCCTCTTCCTTTGAAGCCGTTTTATGCTTATTCTTTCCACTGTCATAACTGTTCAGAGCTAGATGGTAAACACAAGTGAGAGAAAAAATATTTCATACCTATACTGTTGAAAATAATCCAGTATTTCTTTGAACACATTTTAACAACTTTGGTGTATGGGTCAGCAGGCAGTTTCTTATGAAATGCTTCTTTTATGAATCTTATATTGTAATAGTTTCAAAAATCAAAGGTAAAACGTTTTAAATGGCTCAAAGAAAAGAAGAAAATCTATTTCTTCTATTTTCAGAAATTGAATATATATTAAATGTACATTTATCTGACACTACATTAAAAATATGTTTTCTGTTTAATAAATATAAACGTGTATGAGAAATCATAAGCAGCAATGTGTAGTATGTATTTCGTTTACAAAAATGTATTCCAAATCAACACATAATTTGAAAGATACAAAAATCGCAGAATTATCTCTATAATTTTTGAAGTGTGTGAAATATTTTTTTCAGAAATTAGTGCACTGTGTTTTACTGTCATTGTGCTAAGTGAAAGTATGGTGTATAAGTATTTAAATAAACATTAAAAGTTTTAGATTATGGGCTTATTCCAGAAAACGTGTTTCAGCTATGTAACCACACTAAATTATATTATTTTGTAATTTATAACCATATTCAAATCAAGACTTCCACCCATATATTCTGTGGGTATTATAGAATTTGCAAACAACATACATGTGCAAATTAAATCATAAAGAGATATGTGTGTGCTTATTTTTCTGTGTGTGCATATGCAGTTTTGTCAGCACCAAATATTAAATAGGTGATCTTTTTTTCCCTACTACTTTTTGAATCTTTTGGCAAAGATGAGACAAACCATGGCTTTGGTTTATTCATTGTTCCAAAATTCTGTTCCACTGCTCTCCATGTTTTTTTATACCAGTACCAGGAGGTTTTGTCACTAACGCTTTGCAATGTAATTTAAGTTCTGATGTTTTGATACATTTAGCTGTGTTCTTACTCAAGATTGATTTCACTAAATAAACATATCTATCTTATCATCTATTATTTTCAATGGGTTTTCATTATTAAATTCTCTAAATCATTTGGTCATCTTCAGCATTAAATAGAAAATGTGTCATGCTCCTCTCTATATCATAGCCCCTTTGTATTATGTCATCAGCTTTCTTTTCCCTATTCTTATGCATGTCAGGACTTAGAAATTGAAGCTTCAGCAATAATCATTTTCTGGTTTTGCTTTTTCCAGAAAGTTATGCAGGGTAACAGTCTACAGTTTTCCACAAAATACAGAACAATTCTTCTTCTTCTAGGTATTGATTTCTAATTCTAATATTTCTTTGAAGGAAAATAGTATGTTTATGTGAATAGTATAGTAATATTTGTATTTTAACACACTGGATATTATTATTAAACTGAATTACTAGCACCAATGCTCGTTAGAATGTGTGAAAACAAAGGATGAGTGTAGCTTTTCACAAGCGTTGAGGTGATCTGAAGGAAGCATCTGGAAATATTTAGGAGAGAAGAAACATTTTAGTTGTTGTGTTGTTAAGAAATGAACATTTTAGCTGGGTGGTGGTGGCACATGCCTTTAATACCAGCACTCAGGAGGCAGAGGCAGGCGGATCTCTGTGAGTTCAAAGCCAGCCTGGTCTACAAGAGCTAGTTCCAGGACAGGCTCCAAATCTACAGAGAAACCCTGTCTCGAAAGGCATGTGACAAGTGAGCAAGACTATGCAGTGTGTGTTACCACATTCCAGGATGTGAAATAGTAAGTGTTGTAGTCTGAATCATACAGGAAGGAAGAATACAGTTACAAAAATGGATTTGCAGCTAATGACAAATTAGCTATCAATCTAATTAACATAATAATGCAAATTAGCATAAAATGTAGATAGACTCGTGTGTACTCTAGGAAATGAAAAAAGACCTTTCAATAAAATTACTTTTTTATGCATTAGAAATAGAGAACTGCAGCCTCCCGGTTGTGATGTACTAAAGCCTAATCACTCAGGTAAAGATGGCATTTCACCTTTACTTCAGATTGCACAGCCCGTGCTCTGAACCTGACAACTCTTAGTACTAATAAACACAGTTACTTTTGTCTGCAAGTTTAGTTGCTCTTTTCTTTAATGTTTGTAGTTAATGTGATAGAATTTCAGCAATTGTAACATGTGAACAAGCACTGGTATTTTTGTTAATAATGGATAATGAAGACATGGTTTGTAGTCTGAACGCTTGCAACAGCCTGGTGGGTGTCTTCCATCGTGAATCAGATCATGAAAGGTCTAAAGAACAAAGACAAACACAGTGATGGGAAAGAGGATGCTGCTTCTTTTAATTGTATGTAAGGATAATATACCAGTGATATGGCATTTTCATCAATGGGATCTTAATACTTTTAAATTCTTGAAAGCTTTCCTTTACACTCTATGCAGTGACATAGAGTGTTTTTTTTTAAATTACTTTCACCTTGAACTTACTTTTTGTCATTTTTCTATTTTTATTGAAAATAGATTCTTTTCTTATACAATATATTCTGAATGCATTTTCCCCTCTTAAACAGGTTCACGTTTCTGAAACAGGTTCACGTAAGAGAATAATAGTACTGAATCTAAACATATTTATTTTCTAGAGTACAGTAATACATAAGGTATAAATATTTTTTTCTGCTATAATTTCTATAAGGAAAAAAATTTTAAATATATATGTAAATCTGTGATTATAATGGAAGCAGAAGGGCAGGAACAGGTTGCCTTTGAGTTTCAGGCTAGAATGATTCAATAGAGATCATTTGAAGAATTACAAGGTGGTGTGTCTACACAGATCGGCAGCAATTCTACCATCTGGAAGCTTTAATTTCCTGCAGCTAGACACTTTGAAATAGCTACTCGTCTCTTACGGTAAACTCAGCATTTCTGCTGTCCTGGCAGGTACACACTGAATGTAACGTCTGCCCCTAGCTATTAAGTCATTCTTGTCAGATTACCTCTCTCCCCCAGACAGACTGGAGCCTGTGGAGTGAGCCCTTGGCTGGGTGTTGCAGGTGGCAAGCTGGAGCCAGCATCAACTGTAACTAGTCTATGCCTCACAGGTTGCAGTTCCTAGATGTACAGGCATCAAGCAAGTGGTGGAACATGGCAGAAACAGCAAAGAGGAAGAACCCCAGAAATAAGAAAGAAAACCTTACATCCAAAAGCTCACATATCTGTAAAAGATACAGAGACTGAGATAGAGACACAGACAAGAGACCATGGTGGAGGACAGAGTGCACGTACAGATACAGGTAATTGAGTTATCAAAAAAGGAATAAATTCTGATGGGAAAAACAAGAGAAGACAGTGATGATTGTAGCTCAAAATATGAACACTCAGAGCATTACTTTGATCATCTTTAATAGGTTACCATGGCATTAAGAAAGAAGGGAAAGACAGCTAGATAGAGACAGCGTCTGGCCAAGGCTTGAACAAAATATTCCAATAAAAATTTAAGTAGTTCTTCATTTTGATTAGCAAAATTGTCCTTTCTGTAAATATATACAAATGTATATTAAAAAATTTTGTACATTTATACATATAATGATAATGGTAACCATGTAGCTGTCATAATAAAAGAAAAACATTTGGTGAAAATGTTACAAGAATTTCTATAACAGCTCTAATAAAAGGGAAATACTGATTCATTGAAGACATAGATACATTATTGTGTTTTCACTGTCGAAAGTCACTTCAATGTAACTACAAATATACAAGACCTATTTGATCTAGTTCAGGTGAAATGTCTCAAGTGTGTAAAGGCACTGTAACTTGTTGAATGGAGAATGATCCTTAGACCTCACATTAAGGAGGAAGGAAATAATCAACTCCACAAAGTTGTTCTCTGACCTCTTGAAGTACACCCAGATACCACAGTATCCACACATACATCTTGCATTTTTCCCTTCCCTCCCTCCCTCCCTCCCTCCCTCCCTCCCTCCCTCCCTCCGTCCATTGGCTATTTTGTCATAGCAGCAGAAGGAAACTGATACAG